>NW_008795710.1:249549-308002 GCF_000699145.1 Aptenodytes forsteri | reverse complement strand
CAACCTCCTTTCAGGGAGTTGTAGAGAGCGATGAGGTCTCCCCTCAGCCTCCTTTTCTGCAGGCTAAACAACCCCAGTTCCCTCAGCCGCTCCTCATCAGACTTGTTCTCCAGACCCTTCACCAGCTTTGTTGCCCTTCTCTGGTCACGCTCCAGCACCTCAATGTCCTTCTTGTAGTGAGGGGCCCAAAACCAAACACGGTATTTGAGGTGCAGCCTCACCAGTGCCGAGTACAGGGGCACGATCACTTCCCTAGTGAAAGATTCCCATCAGCTTCAATGGGGTTTTGGCTTTGGCCTGACATGGAAAGGCTCTGACTGACTCCAGCGGGGTCTGGATGCGGCTGAGCAAAGCCCTCCTCTTCCAAGTGCCCTCCTCTTCCAAGTGCCCTCTTCTCCGCCTGCCTGGCACAGCCGTGCCTCCCTGAGCTCTCCTGCCCCAGGACAGGCGCTGGGGGTTGTGTCTGGAAAAGCTGCTCACACCAGGGAAGATGCAACTTGCCCAGCCCATGGAAGAGGAGGAAAGGGCATCTGTGTATGTGGAGCATTTCACACATACGCAAAGTTAAATCTTTAAAAAAAAATTAAAATTTATCTTTAAACACCCCGGTCCTTCATGGTTAGACTCGAGGCCAGCTTGGGGCTGACTCCTGCCTCTGTAAGAAGGGCTCAGACTGGCGAATATGGACATTTCACAGCTGGGGTTAAGCACAGATAACTTACTCCTGTGCCCATCCTTGCTTCAGGCCCATCCCGTGCCCTTCTCCTTCAGGAGACGCGTTTGTCCAGAGCTGCTGGAAATCGAGCGTTTCCCAGTATGTAACTTATTTCAGCACTGTTCCAAAGGCTGCTGGAATGCAAGAGACTTCCAGAGCATTTTAATAAATATAAAAATTTAAAACAAGTGCAGACGTGCTGGTTCCTGCCAACTCTCCTTCCTTTCCCATTCCGGGTGTGTGTTGTATTACTTTTTTCTTAAAGTACCAGCTGAAGAAAGAGCGAGGCAGGCTATAACAATGCGGGGAGAAAAAACATCACTGCCCTGCTCCTAATTTCTCCCCAACCTCTCTGAATAGCTCGTCCCATGCTGCTCTGTCCCGCTCCGAGCAACCGGCCAAGTTTTCCCACAGGAAGCGCCTCCGGGATTAGAAAGCTGAGATTTTTATATGGAGTGTGTTTGTTTCTCTGATCACCCAGGAATATAATGGCCGAGTCAATCACTTGTCAGCGAGGGCTCATTACAGCCGGCGGAGACAAGGAGCCGGGCGGCGGAGGGCAGGCTGTACGCAGCGGGGTGTGTGGCATGGGCAGCTTGCTCTTTCTTCGTCCCCGCGCTGCTCCATTCTCTTGCCTAATGCCGATGGAGGATGGGTTACGGCGGCTGGCGGGGTGCCTCCGGCCGAGCCCCTGCGGTGCAGGGGGAGCCCCAGGCAGCAGTGGCTGCGGGGATGGAGGATGCTTGGCCACGCACCCGTCGCTTCTGTTGCTGGTGTGCAGGGGGAGCCCCAGGCAGCAGTGGCTTTGGGGATGGAGGATGCTTGGCCGCGCACCTGTCGCTTCTGTTGCTGGCGCTGTGATGGCCGGGTCCCAGTGGCTGCTCAGAGGACACGTGCGACCCAGGGTGACCACAGGCAAGGCTGGGGAGCCCATCCCACACCTTTCCTGATGCACATCTGCTCCTCCCCACTCCCTCCTCACTTCCCGACCCACCATGAGGCTCAGCGCTCTGCCTAGCCCCTGAAATCACTGTGAAATGAGGGTGACATTAATTAGTGCAATTAGTCCTTTGCCCTTTTCCTGATGGAAAACCAAGGCAGTGGTCATCCCGCTGAAGCCAGACATAGCTCTGCCCGGGGGCTGCCAGGATGTGCACAGCGGAGACGTGCTGGCACCTCCCCGTGCCTGTCGAGCTGACCTGAGGTTAATCGAGAGCCGGTCTCTTAACCCATTTTGCAAAGATAAATTTGTTGCCCATGTCCCTCCCAGCTGTGGGATTATGGGTTTCTCGCCTCGCCTCCGCCAGCTCCAGGATGATCTGTGGGCTCTCTCACCTGGAAAT
The DNA here is from genome assembly GCF_000699145.1 of Aptenodytes forsteri. Lineage (NCBI taxonomy): Eukaryota > Metazoa > Chordata > Aves > Sphenisciformes > Spheniscidae > Aptenodytes > Aptenodytes forsteri. Next base: position 305,944 of record NW_008795710.1, on the reverse strand, counting down.
GGGACGAAGCAGCAGGAACATCCCTGAGCTAGAAGCTAATCCAGCTCCACATGACCAGAAACTTATGCTCTGTAGCTGCAGAAATTAGCTTTTTCCCTCCCCATTTCAAAGTTAATCCTGCCCAGAGCTGGTTCAGCACAGTCTCACCTCTCCAGTATCTATAGGCATGGAAACTCAGCCATTTTGACATTTCTGGCTGTGAATCCTGCCCTTAGCAAACACACTTGATGCTGATACAAGGTCTCTTGGCTGCCTGTGCTCGTACCCATCTGTCGCGGTGGCACTGTGCCCGTGAGCAAGATGCTCTGCTATATTTGCTGCAGAATAGGTGCCAAGCAGACCAGATGTTTTCAGCAGGAAAGTGAAACGGGGAGGCATGGTCCTTTTTTAAAACTCCTGGCTCTCTCGGCAGTGCTGTGGGGCAGAAGCGTGCGGAGGCTCCTCGCCTGCCCCCGCCACCCCCAGCGTGGCCTCAACTCCCCAAGCGTGTTGGCTAAGCCAGCCCCATGCCTGCTGCCTGCGGAGGGACGGTCACCCGCTGCTCGCAGCAAACTGCCTTTGTCTGCCTGCAGCGACTGGAGGCAGGAGGTCCCCATCCTCTGCCAGCCTGCCCTCGGGGATAGCCAGGAGGGACGGCTGATGCTGGTGCTGGTGTGGGTACCGGTGCTGGCACAGACACCAGTGCTGGGCTCTGGTGAAGCCGAGGTGAGGAGCGCGTGATGATGCTCGCAGCTGGGTTTTGCATTTCAGCACCTCTCCGCAGCCTGTGAGCCAGCACTTGCTCAGGCCTCAGACAAGTCCCGGGAGAGACAGTAAATAAGATGTTATTTTCCTCCCTGGCTAAGCAGTAATTTTCTGCCAGCCTGCGCGAGTGGGGAATTGCAGTGCCTAATCGCAAACCCTTATCCCCTTGGCGTGCTGCTCGGCCCCAGGAGGGCAAGGCAGCGTGGGCAGCAGGGCAGGAGCAGGCAGGGCAGAGCCCTGGTTAAGGCCAGGAGCGCATCAGCTGGTGAGACGGGTGCAAACCCCCGAGCGGGGAAAGGAGGATGCTCTGCATCTGAAGGCTCCTCTAGCAGATGGACTGCACCGAGCAAAACGCCGCCTTTTTGGGGCAAAAAACCCAAACACCCTTTTGGGGTGAAACACCACCCGCCGCTGGCTGGGTGGGTGCAGATGGGCAGGGCAGGGTGAGTCCTGGCCCCCCCCAGGGCCAGGGGGACATGGGGCAGGCTTGTGCTCCATTGCCTCCAGCGTGGGCAGCAGCCTCGTCAAAGCTGGGGGAGAAATGAGTGGGAGCACCTGGTGCCTGGTTATTCTGAGGAACCTGAAGTTTTTCAAGCAAGGAAAAAAAAAAACCATCAGTAGCAGTTGTGAGTGTTTCAGGAAACAACTCGTTGGTATCTGTTCTCGCCAGTGAGAGAAAAAAATCAACCCTGTAGGATTACAGCCTGCTTAAATCTGGGAATAAAGGATGTTTGAAGTTCCTCTCTATTAACAAAACCCCTGGAGTTTTTTTCTTGATATTGTTGTCAGGGAAATGCTGAGGTTGGAGATATCCACCCTGTACGTATGCCGGCTCCCCTGTCAGATGGGGGAGCTGAAAGAAATGTGTATGCTGGAGGTTTTTCCTAGTGCTGAGACCGTTGAATAAGACAAATCCCAGGTAAGTTGAAGAGTGGCCACCCATAGCGATGCCACTCTGCCTAAGACGTGATTCTTCAGGGTTACTTACTGACAAAATAGAAAAATTGCATTTAAAACATGAAGCAAACAAAAACTTTCAGTAATTCTTGCAAAAACCTGGTGGTTTTATATTTATTGTTCTGACTGATTTAAAAACTAAATTACATCTGTGTTATTCTAATTAAGCAGCTTAGTGCTTCTGTAGTGTCATAGTGAGCATCTTGTCATGAAGTCAAACTCTGGAAAATAGTTTGAAGGCTCCTGAGACCAAAACCTGTATTTTTATTGCTGTTGGCTGATGATGTTTGTGGAAGTTGGAGCAATGACCTGATAATTTGCCAATCGCCATGAAACATGCGCTGTTTAACTTCTCTTCTGGGTGTCCCATGTGAAATCTCAGCTGCTTTAGATGCTTCGTGAAATACAACTGAGCTTTTTAAATTTATGAGGAGCTGTGATAGACCTGGGAAGCTGACGCTGCTGGCTTTCAAACAGATGAAACTGTCTTTGTTCAGTGCAGAAAATTTAACTTCTTGCTTTTTGTATTAGCTAGTGCCTTGACTTACAAGGGCTAAGCCAATTTGCTGAGCCAACTTCAGAGCTTGCAGCATTTGTTTGTTTTTAAGTAGAGCTGGCCAGAAAACAAAGATTCTGTAATACTACTGTAGCGAGGCCTTGGGTTTCCTTACCTTTAATTACAAAACCTTGGGAAACATTTTTTTGGACTTAAAAACTGTTGAGAGACAGAAATTCATCCACTCCGGACAACAAACGCCTACGGAAGACCCACCGCCTGCCACTGCCACTGGAGATCCTCATCAGAAAGCCTGTTCATTGGAGCTGATATGGTTCTCCAAAAATAAGCTGGTTTTAACAGATAAAAATGTCATCAGTGCTCATTACATTTTTTTTTTCCTTTCAAATCCAGTCGGTAGGAGGGATCAGAGAGGTTTCTGACCTGCCCGAAGCAGAGAAAGACAAGCCCCTGTGAAGCCCATTCCTGGTGCAGGGAGGCTGGAGCGAGGCTAAGGGCGAGAAAGAGACTCCTCTTGGCAAAATTACTAATAAGCAGGTAGGGCTATTTAAGCCTTGAGGTGTATTTAATGAGATTAAAGTTCCTTGGTCGCTCTCTCTTGCTCTCTTCCCATCCTAATTAACCTCCACTTGAACTCCCCTCCCAAGCCGCCGACCTCACCGGTGGTGCTGGGGACGCCCGCGGGAGCCCGGCTGGGGAGGAGAGGTGGCTGCGCCCCTGCAGCACCCACGGGTGACAGTGTCCGCAGGCAGGTCACCCGGTGCAGAGTGGCCTCTTTCTCCTAGCAGGACCCTGTGGTGCCCCAGAGCACCCAGCCCGGGAGGGGAGCAGGGCTTCAGGCACGGCCACAGCCCCGGGGTGAGGCTTGGAGGCACTGAAGTACCTGTTGTCTTGCCTACAGCTAGTTTCATCAGAAGTCAGTATTTTGGAGCAGAGGGAATAATTTGGTTTTGTTTCTTCTCCCCACCACTTGCTCTCTAGTTCCTCCCCCCCTCACCCCTCCATTAAGATGCTGTGATGAAGCTGCTGACCCGTTTCTGGGACCTTTCCTATGTCTTCCAGCATAGCTAGGGGAAGAGATCTGTCAGCAGAGATGCTGTTCATGTTTCCACCCTGCGTGGTGCGGATGCCCGGGGAGGTGGGCACGGGGAGCCCCAGCGGCGCAGGGCGATTCACCCTGCAGGGCCATGCCAGGGCTGGGGGAGCAGCCGTCACCCCGCCTGACGCCAGCACGGGCAGCGCCGGCAGCCCTGGAGGAGAGGAGAAAGGAGCAGCGTCCTCTTGTTGGAGGGGATTTGCTTCATGTGGCAAATGAAAGAGAGGGGGCAATGAAAGAGAAATCACCCAACCCTCCTGCAGAGGAGCGGACAGGGTACTCCTGGGCTCTTCCCGCCTCCCTTCTGCCAAGGGCTGTTCTCAGATGAGACTTTCCAACCTGCTCTTCCCCGCTTCCCTCCTGGCTGCCCTAGGCAGGGGAGAGCTTGCCGTCGTCCCCTGCCAGGCCGCCTGCCTTCTCCCCAACAGACCCATCGCTGCAGCATGTGGGCAGCACTGGGCTGGGGGTCCCTCTGCGCACCAGACCCCCGGGGTCTCCCTGGCAAGTCAGTCCCTAAACACTTCGGGAAAGCTGGGCTCTGCGCAGCACCCAGCGCCGTGAGGCGATGGCTCTGGCTTGAGCCCCCGGCATATTAAATCATTGGGAGCGGTTGGAAAAACCCTAACGCAACCACTGCAGCTGCCAGGTACCCTGCCCGGCGCCCTGGCTGCTGCCTGGCAGCGCGGGCTCGGCAGCGCCGGGACTCTGGGGTCGCTGCTGGCAGACGGGCTGCGTCGGCATGGCAGGGGCCTGCCATCGCTCGCTCCAGACCTGAAGGCACCCGGGTGTCGCAGAGCTCTCCCATGAGCCATCGCTCTCCTTGGGCATTCCCCGTGCCCAGAGATGCTCTCCCTGCGGCCAGGCTGCCTCCAGCGCCGCTGGAGAAGCCAACATTGAAGGGTATTTTTAACATCACCTTGGTAAAACGTAAAGGCTAAAAATCTCCTGGCAGACAGAGAGCTATTCTTCTCTTTCTGATGAAGAAACTATTTCCTTGTACATCTGGTTCATATTTTTCTTTAGGTTTCTGCCAGAAACAATTCTGAAAACAAAACGCAGAGCCAAGCAGAGCGAATGTATACATTCCTGAAGGATTCCTTCACCACTCCTCTCCGACCCAAACCTACCAGTCCTCCTTAGAAACCTTTTTTTTTCTTTTTCATTTTTCATCTCTTTTTAATTAGTTTTCTTTTCAAAATGTGAAAACATATGGCCTGATTAGCTGTGGAACACTTCTGCCTGCATCGTGTAAAATGATCTACATTTAGAAAATAATTACAGAGAATAGGATGAGAAAAATATTCCATCACAGAAAATGCTTTTTTTTTTTTCTAATTGTTTAAGTCCTATTATCTCTCCAGTCAGATTTGTCTGGAAAGCCTTATTAATGGCTGCATGACACAAGCCTTGCGCTGGGGCCTTGCGGCTCAGAGATGTTGTGTTTTTCTTTAAAATCCAGGTTTCGGATGAGAAAAGGGGAAGTGGCAGCGAGCGGTGTTTGAGGCTGCGTTCGGCTGCACGCATCCGGCTTCAGTCTGCTGCCGCTGAACGTACGTGGGCAAGTGGCCAGGGTGGCTTTGCTTTTCTAAAGCTCGGTGGGTAGGGCTGTGAAAAAGAAGAAAAAAGAGAAAAAAAAAGAAAAAGAAAAAAAAGACAAGGGAGAGCGATATCCCAGTCCCGGTCTACCTAAGCCCCAGTAATTGGGAGGGAGGGGATGCGAAGGTCATGGGTGGGTGCACCCGAAGGCTGCCTGTACCACCTGTGAGATGGATAGCACCCACAGTGTTGTCATAGCACCAAACTCCTGCTCCTGTATCTGCTGCTGAGGAAGCGCGGTAGCTGAAAGCCATTGGCTTTACCTAATTGGGAACAGAGACGATACATTAAGAAAGAAATGTGTAGCCCCAAATTATTTATGTTCCTAGTGGGAGCAGCGCAGTTGCTGCTTTACAGTCAGCCTCTACTCCCTCACCAAGGTGTCCAGGTGATGCCTGAGCTGGAAGACCGCTCATTTTGCAGGCAACACTACAGAAGTGTTTGCAAACATTTTATTGAGAGAGGTTTGTGTTGTTGCCGTTTCCTCCTTTATGCAGAGTAAAAACTATGGGTTGGGAGTAGGATTCCCTCTACCCCCTCCACAAATATCTCTAAGCTTTCCATTTCTAGTTTAGTGAGGCTGCGGTTTCAGGTGAGGATAGAAGAGGGTGAGCGGTAGCAGCTGGGAGACGACCTGGGAGCAGCTCAGTATGTTTTGATTTGCTTTTTAATCTGATATAGATGTTTATTCCAATGCCTGTGCAAGTGCAGGACGTCCCGTTTGCAGCAGAAATGGGGTGGCTCTGGCTCCGAAGAGGACACCTCTGCTCAGCTGCTGTGTAAGCTGCCATGCAGGGCTGCGAGAGGAGGGACATGGTTTCTGGCAGGGTTATGAACCAGAGCCTGCTGCCTTCCCTGCAGAGAGTTGCTTGCTTTCACTCCAATAATTGCTGCTTGCTTGGAAATGCTCCTGCTAAAAGACCAAAATGACTGATTACAAAAATTGGAAAGGATTAAAATCTCTAAAACAATGCAAAGGGAAGAAAATAGATGAGCTAGCGAGGGAATGGGCTTATCACTTCTTGAGCAAACAAACAAGTGAAAGCTAATTTTCCGAGCCAGCAAATGAATGATTAATGAACCAACTCACAATTAACCCTTCATCACAAGCTCACCTACTCTGGGTAGCTGCTTTGCACGGCTATTGCTCTGTTTCACATTGGAATAAAGACACAGTTTGATGGTCATAAATCTGCTGCTCAGGTTGTATTTCAAAGGGCTTTGACGTAGCAGGTATATCTGGGGAAGGAAGAAAACACAGTTTAAAGATGTTCCAGATGTACACAATTTGGGATGTGGTGTTGTTTCAAGAGCCACCCGTTTGTGTCTCTCTCCCAGCATGGCAATAAACTAACCTCCTTGACATAGGCACATCATATTTTAAAATATGAACTTGTCTTTTTACTGCATTTTGTTAAATGATTAATTTGCCTTACATTAACTTAAAATGAGCTCATTAAAAGATTTCTTTTTTCTTTGAAAGCACTGCTCATTATATTATCATTTTAAGTAATTAAATCAGAATAAATGGCTCTGTGAAGCTATTTTAATGTAACATCTAATTATATCTGACCTAGACGCTGAACTATAATCATTAACTACATGAACTGTGTAATGTTCTGCAGACTCTTTAATAATTTATACAGGCTGAATTCAGCTGCGTGGAGTTGTAAGCCGAAGCAGTTAGATGCCACACACCTGTAGTGGGTGTGGGACAGCTGATGGGAGTTTGCTTGTCGGGCTGTTTCCAGCCTTGCCTTGGTTCCGGAGGGTTTTTACCTGCAGAGCTGTGCTAGCCACAGGCTCAGTTCGACCTGGCTGGTGTCGCTTCTCCTTTATTGCATGTGCGTGGATCGAGCATGTGTGTCTCGGCATGTGTGTGGTTTGAGGTTTTCTTCTGTAGGATGCTCTGGTCAAGGTAATGTATTTATACCATGTTTATTTAAACTGTGTTAGACTGTAACTTAGATGTTTTCACAGGAGTGGCCAGACTCAGTTACAAGAAGCTTTGGCTTTTGCTGTGTTAAATTGTACACTTGCTGTTTGCCTTCTATGGAGGCTCAGTCTATTTTAAACAAATTTTTCTGATCTATTTGTATCTCGCTTCCAGATTCATGTTCCCCGAAAGACTCGTTCAAGTTAGGCTTACTCCTGAAAATAAGTTTGTCTGGGGAAGGAAAAATTGGCTTGCAGGAGTTTTAACCTTTCTCTTAACTCAAACAAAAAAGAGAGGGGCTGGGTGCTACCATTGCAATAGATGGTCCATCCATCTATGCAACGCTGATGGGCTCGATGCCTTGTAGCAAGGGAACAGAAGTACCATGTTGTAGCATATCCAAAAATTGCTGGTGCCACCTATTGGTGGAAAGCTGCAGATTATAACGTGATTAACGCGTATTATTATGCCCTCTGCATATCATTCCCCAGCTGACAGGCGGGTCGAACCAGTTTTACTGTTAGTTTTAATATCAGTTACCATTGGCAAACGTGGTTTGCATTCCTCGTGTATCTTGGGCGTGATTTGCAAACAAGCGGGTTTGCTGCGGGCAGGCAGCTGCCGGCAGACACGTGCAGCCCTGGGGAAGTGTGTGCAGAGAGGGTGGGTAGGCAGACCTGCTCCCCGAGAGCAGGGGAGGGCAGACCTAAAAGCCAGGCTTGTGTAAATGGTGCTACTGGATGTGTCGATAAACCCACTCGGCTTAGGATAAATGTTGGATGTTCCCATGGCGTTGACCACAGCTGCAAGTCAGGATGTGGAAGGAGAGGTGGTGTGGCATATAACTTATGGGTGGTGGTGCAGTGCTGCTTCGGGGGTCTCCTTGTTCCAGCTGGAGCCCTACACACTGGGCACAGAAACTGATAATTTCACCAAGCAAAGGAGACATGAGCATGGATGCAAAGGCTTTGCTGCGTAGCCTTTGCTACGTGGGCCTTCCCAGCCTCGGGGGATTTTCCAGCCTTGCAAGGGAGATGAGGCAGAGCTGAATCCCTGCCTAGCGCCCTGCTTCCCGCTGCCTTTTTGCAGGAGACCTTTAGCCAAGCCCTGATAGGCAACAAAAAGCCCCTCTGGCCTCCTGCCTGGTATGCTTAAGCAGTTTTATAGCTGTCATATAGAACAGCCCTATATTAGCATCAGGTTTAATACTCCTGGGAAACATCCAGCCACAGTTCTGACATCATAGACTAAAGGCTCCAAAGGTTCACTTGCTTAAGTGGCTATTTGTAATAGAGTCTTTTAATAAAATCTCATTAAAGGAGAGCTCCTGCCCGAGCCCGGTTCCTGAGATTGCTGGAATGGAACACCGAAGACCAGCCTCGCGAGCTGCTTCAAGAGGCAGGGGGGGAGTAAACGGGCCCCTGTGAGGACCCGGTTAGGGCTGGAGAGAAATGCCTGGCACTTGTTCATGCTGCTCTTGTCCAGGCCCCGAGGAGTAAAAGGGCTTTGTGGAAAGCAGAGCAGAGGATGAGCAGTGTAGAAGGAAAGGGCAAGAGATGCTCCCAGCTATTGCACGGGGACCACCCCAGCTGGGAAGAACTGGTGGGAGACAAGAAGGGCTCAGACTCATCTCCAATTTTTCCTCCCCACCACAAGCTCCTAAATGCTGATAACTTCAGCCCCTAAGCAAAGGGCAGAGGATGCAGGTTGCTCCCGAGTTAAGATGCCGGGAGGTTGGTGCTCCCAGGGCTTTCTTTACATTTTCTGTCACAGTTTGGCTGAACCGTTTTTACCGTATGCTTGAAGAATAATCTGAATTCCAGGGAAGAGTTTTCTAAACGCTTGTCTCCTCTGTAATTTTTCTGTCATGCCATAGAGAGGAGCTGCTTGAAAGACTTCCGCAAGGAAATTATTCTCTACTTCAATCCTAGGTTTTTCGTTTTTTTTTTTAAATACCTAAAAAATTACTCTTTGATGTGAAAATTATATGCACTTAGAGATATGCTAATATGAAAATGATTGGAGAAACGTTGAACATGGAGAACAGCTCCTTTCTAGGCACTCTCCTTCACCACCTGCATCTCCAACAACCTCAGTCCCATCCTTCCATACACAGCTTTCTGTCTAAAGCCATGTTATTTACATTGTCAAAGCTAGTCCTCTTTTAAATAGGTTCAAAAGCAGATCCTTTGTCTTTTTATTGGGGGATTTTTTTCCTTCTTTTCCAAGTGAAGGATTTTATGCCCGTTCTGTGGTTTTGTCAGAACGATGGTGGTGAGGTTCCTGCTCAGGAGATGCTTAAGGACCAGCAGTGCTTTCCCAGACTGGACTTGGGCTGTGCACCCATCCCAAAGCCATCACCGATCGTGGCAGAGCTAAAGCTTCTCAGCAGATCCTCCTGATCCTTAGTGCTAGAAGTGGTCCCCAGCCCCCCTGCTTTAGGTTTTGCACAGATTAAAAACTTACTGAATGAAAACTGCCTGTGCTGGCCACTGATTTGGAGGGGATACACCATGTTCTCGTGTCTGCTTTCAGAGATATTTTGCCTGTAGTTCTTTACATATGCGAAATGAGATAAGTCGGGGAAAAAAGGATGGTTGTAGAGTACAGCCAGGATTGTATCTTCATGTTTTCTTTCCTTACTGGCTTCAAAAGCAGAGTTTGGAGTCAACAAAGGCAGAGCTGGTATCATCGCAGCTAAGGATGATTTTGTTTATAGCGGATGCCCTGCTGTGTGCCCGGTGTGCTGACGGAGATAGGAAGAGCTCTTACAGAAAGCCTGAAAAGTGGGAGATGTGTTTTGTCTGTGAAGCAGGATGATGGCTACCAAGTGCTAAGGTTTAATGTGCCTCTGCTGTAATACTCTGCTCTCTTAGTGTCCTGATTGCTCGTGGTTAGTTCTTTGCGACTGCAGTCCTGGTGGCACTGCCGGCTGATGTCAGGGCAGCAGCTCCTCACACAGTGGGGTGATGCTTGGTGCCATTAACACAGAAATTAGAGCAACTGCAGTTTCTGTTCAGAGACCAACATGGTGGTAAACTTAAAACTTCCAGTGAGCAGCTTCTGCCTGTGCTCGCAATCTGAAACAGGCAGGGAAGGCATCCTTTCAGTGATTAGCTCTGATTCCCCCGCTGGGGAATAGCCTGACTTTCTTTATTAGTGGTTTTCCAGGTAGCGTTCTTGGTAGATAATATGGCTCTGAGCTGTTAGCGTAAGGCAGAGGCTGCTGTCGCAGCCTTACCTCGTGTTGCCATCCCTAGGTGTGCTTTCCCAGTGCGCCCCTTTCCTGGCTCACCCTGCGGGGAACCCTCCCGCACCCCAGTGTCTTCCCGAGATGCCCTTCCCACGTGTGGGTGGGGACCAGCAGCCTCCAGCACATCCCAGTTTCCTGGAAATCCTTGTCCTTGTGTTGTCTTTCCCCTGCTGTTGGGGTCTGGGGGAAGGGGGAAATGCTGTTCTTGTCTTCCTTTTCCTGCTTGTTTCTCCAAATAGCCATCTGTTGAACCACAGATAGTCATGCTGGGGAAAAAACCCTCAAAACCAGCCTCATATATTGAGTTTCCAACTGTTTTACAGGGCTGTTCCAAATCCATTGGTTGCATTAATCAATTAAAACAACTTTGATTTCAAGGGTCCCCAGAGTTTACACCCAAATTCCACCAAAACTTGCAAATCCCATGTCATCTGTTGCCTTTACTTGTGTATTATTTGGTTCCAGATTTTTACTAATCTAGAGAGGCATTAAAAATATCCATAAAATTTAAAATATACATTACAAGAGGTGTAGTACATATGGCACCTAGGAAAGTCTGAACATAACATAGGCATGCACGTGTACCCATCACACCTTTTCAAAGGAGAGCCGCTACTGAGTGCCGTAGGATTGGTGACTGATGCTCAGAGTTACGTTACACACTCATCCAAGTCCAGCAAAAACTGAAATCCAGTATTTTGGGGTGGAGACCACTCTTCATGCCTGGGTTCCATCGGAAACTTGCTCCATGCTCATTTTGTTTCTGGCAGAAGCACAGTGGGCTCTCTGTTTGCTCGGGCCCTGGTCCTGCGGTACGGTTCAGATCCCTAGCCTGCAGCTTGGGTTTTGGTTTGCATCAGTGTTAAACAGATCATTTAATATAAAACTTGCATGCAAATTTGAGGGCTTGGGTATAGGCAAAAACTTTCTGCCTTCAGTCCTAAATTCAAATCACTTGGAGGCACACGGGCAACGTTTTAACCTTGCCAATGGGCAGAGGCAGACAAGCAGGTGAAAATTCACTGTTAGCGCGTTTTAACCTTGCCAATGGGCAGAGGCAGGTGAAAATTCACTGCTAGCAAGGCCAGCTTTGAATGGGCTGGGCTTATTTAGGGGGGGTAAATAACATCCTACTGTAAGGCGCTGGAGAAACAAGCCCTATTTATGAAGCCTTATATTAAATAAATCAGTTGTAACAAGCTCTGATTTTCCCATAGATGTGCCAAACTACAAAGCATGCTTGCACAGGGTTGCTTTTGAAAGTTTAGTGTTAGCTGTCGCATGTAAGCAGTTTTGATCCTAGGATGCTTGGGTTTCACCTGGGAATGGAGATATTCTGGCTCTAGGGAGGCTGTTAAAGGTGTTTTAAATGTCTAAGATGCGTGTGTTGGGAGTGTATTTAAAACTGTAGGTACTTGGAGCCTGGTACCTGTGCAGCAATGAATCAAAATAAATAAATGCAAATGTCCAGAAGAACAAAAGGAATGTTAAATAGATAATACTCTCATCACTGGGAAACAGCAAAGTTTCAGAGTCCATAAATAAAACCTCCTAATCTAATAAATGTTCTGGAGATAACTGGAAAAAATATTGAAATGGTCAGTTGGTTGTAAGGGAGCATATTTCACTTTTGCCTAGCAAAAGGACTTGAAGCCTCTGCAGTTGAGTTGATTCATAGCCCTTTGTAATGTCCCGGTTATCCCCAATTGCAGCAGGTTCCATGCAGCAAGTACTACAGTATGTCAATGTCTAGTTAATATTTTAAGAAGAACAGAGAACAACCAGATCGTAGTTTGCTGATGTTTTTTCTTTTTTTCTTTCTTGTTTTTTAGGAAATGGACTACCGATAAGAGTAGAAGCCTGGACAGAAATGACTGCTTGATGTGCTAATCGCCTGAGAAGATGCAACTTCCTTTGAACTCACCAGGAAGAGGAGAACCGGGGAGGTGAGTCACGGCAGCGCGGGCGGTGAATGGATGGTCTGAACGCGCGCCAGGATGGAGCAAACAATACGAGCTCCCGTGGGGTTCCAATTAAAATGCTGGGCCAAACTGGTGTAAACTGCCTACCTTTTTGCTGCTCAGTAAGGTTCTAATCTGTGCAGGAAAATCAGAAAGGTTTGGTTTGAGCATCCCTTTTATCTTGGGAGTTTCTTCTCGTCTTTCTACTTGTAACCAACACAACCTGCATTCCTGTATTTCACAAAAACCGGAGAGTCCTTGCACTGTGCCGGGACAGATGATAATGGCCCGTTTCCAGCCAGATTGTGCTGAGAGGGTCAGGTGTACTCAGCTCCCTTCGCAGTTTCCCCCCTTCCTCAGCACCCTTTCTGCTCGCAGGCACCCACGTCCGATGCCAGCGTCAGCCTGGATGAGGCGCGCAGCTCTATCGGTGAGAAACACGGGTGCTGCTCATGTGCTTTTTCATCTGAAATCTGCTGGCGGGGAGGAAGGATGTGTGGGGTGTTTGGTTTGGTTTCTTTTTATGCTGAGCTGAAGGAAAGAAGGCTAAATTCAGTGTGTGGTCTGTGCTGTCATCCATGAGGATATCCTCTCAGGAATCTATATCTACGCTGGCCCTAGTGTTTATCCAGGGAAGGATGGTTTCTGGTGTCTCTTTAGGAGGATGTGTTTTGGTTGTATGAAGAGCAGCATGCAGCGTACATCTAGTGCCTCCACCCGTTACTGAATTTGCCATCGGTGTACTATAACGGCTGTACCTCCTGCTGCTGTCTCTGTGCTCCTTTTCGGACACAACTCACCTAAGAATGTGCTTGGCTGAGTGATTAGAGGGGGGGAAAAATCAGCAGAAGGGGGTGTATGGCGTGTAGCAGGAACAAGGACGCGTTGTGTACCTACAGGTGTTTTCCTGCCCTTGCAGGGGGAAGGAGCCCTTTGGGGACGGAGGGAGGTGGCTGACAAGGGACTTGCTTGGCAGAGCTCTCCAGCTTGACGGGGACCTATGCTGGTCTGGGCTCTGCCGCTTCGCTGTGCGTACCGCCGGGTTTCAATGCTGTCTGTGTTTAACGTTCATGCTGTGCTCTCAAGTTAGCCGTGTCTGAGCTGAAGATACTCCTCAGAAGTCTACATTAAGCAACATTAAAAGCTGAAACAGGCTGCTCAGGTGTGTGCTTTGATAGATTCTTCGGACCACGCGTAGCATAACATACAGCAGAAAAAAAAGTCACAGCCTTCACTCCCAGCATGTTTTGTGCCGTGAGCGATAGGGACGGTGCGGCTGAGATGAGCTCGTGCAGACACCGACCTGCAGCTGCTCTATGTGAATGTGAAAACTTCCATTAACCCGCCCTGATTGCCTTGTATCAACGGAAGATGCAAGGCTCGTGCCATCCCTTATACCTGGCAAATCTAAATGGGGAACCTGAAGAAAGAGTATGGTTAGATAATAAATTATGGGCTAGAGAGGTAAAGTTACAGATCCTTTTATTCCTTGTAGCTAAATAGTTGTTATCTTACTCGTAGTTATTTTGAACTTATTTTGGTAGAAGTGACACAAGCTCTTCCTACAGATTCTGCCTTTCTTTATGTAATGGTCAAGAGCATGACAATGCTTACCTGTGGAAATGCAATTTAACATTAGTTTAGAATATCATTGGTGACTTAGGTGGTGGTTTTTTAAAAAAATATACAGTGGAGGAAAGCTTTTTTTTTTTTCCTTGAAGAACTCAAGCACATAAACAAAACTGTTATAATACAGTGGAAGAAAGCTTTTTTTTTTTCCTTGAAGAACTCAAGCACATAAAACTGTGATTTCAGAGCAGCGATGCTTTTTCAGGGCTGTTTGTTACAGTCAGATCTTGCTCAAGCATTGGTGGGGGGAGTTTGGGAGCTGGGCACCTGGAAAAGGCATTGGCGCGCAGAGACCAGCTGAGATAAGTGAGAAATTGTGAGGTGTCGGTTTTGGCAGGGCTATCCTGTGCTCTGCAGGGCTTTTCAGAGCCTGTATTTCCATTTTATTTTGGGGGGCCTGTCACTGGGTGAATACCTTAAACCCGGAGATACCGTTTCACGTGCAGCCTGTTGTCAGGGCTACAAAGAGTTGCAGATGTGCACGTGTGAGAAATTCTCAGTAAACAACCAGAGATTTTCGGCGGAGGATTTTAGGAGCGTCGCATCCCATTATTGCACACTTGTCACCTTCTGCCAGTGCAGTTGTGCAGGGATCACCCCGTCACCTATTGCTGGCTGGAACAGGGGTGATTTATGGTAAGTGGGTGACCAGCCAGCTTCATGCATGCTCTCAGGGGGAGGTGGGACTGCCTTCCTGCACGGCGCGCATCTCTGCAGCACCGGGATCAGCATCACATACAGATTTTATGCCTGGTTGCAGATCCTCATGTGCCACAGTGGTGTCCCGAGGGCCCCGGTGACAAGAGCGGCACGAGCTGGCATCACGGCTCCCTCTCTGTGCTGCACCAGCCACCCCTCCATGCATGCAGCCGCCGGCGGGCTTGGCAATATGGGGTACCCGACCTGGTTTGATCTTTTTCCTCCTGCCAAAGGGCCCCTTCCCCTTTAATGCACCATGCTGAATCCTGCATTTAGCTCTTTGCTTTCTCAGCCTTTCAGTGTAGAAGTGGTAACATCTGGTGAAGCACCAAAAGGGGAATAGCACTTGTAGGAGATCATCAGGAAAAAGATGAAACTCTGAGTCTACCGAGTAGGAGCCTGTAGTTAATTCCCTTATTTCAAATTGTATTTTCTGAGTAGTTGATGATCAGTGGGCCTTTACTGATTAATTAAAGGGCTTTGTAAAGCAAATGATGTGGAGAATACGCAGCCTGGGAGAGCAGTGGGTAGGAGATGCTTATTGGTGTCCATGTGGTTTTAATCTGGTCTGACAGTCTGTCTCAATGGGAGTAAATGGGGGAGGAAAGTCCACTCCTGGGAAAACAACCTGAGCCCTTTTTCCAGCTGGTTTGGGGAAGAGGAAGGGAGGGTTGGAAGGTGAAAAGTGGGTAAGACCCTATGTCATCACTTAACTGGGAAAGATTCAACCGGTACCGGAGAAGCTAACTGCAGTTGTGCTGCTCCTACCAGTACAGTGGGAAGCAGGGTTGTGTCATCTTCAAATATTAATGTGTGACCTCCAGATGATCCTTCAGAAACGTATACTGATGCACTTCATGTTTCTTTAAAATCCATGTGAGCTTTGCCACTACCTTCTGTAAGAAAAAGATGATATTCCAAGATGGCTGATTTAAGAACTTTTCAGTAGTAGCACTATAAAATGAGATTTTTTTTTTTTTAAAGCTGTAACTATTGCAAGACTCAAACTTGGTTTTGAGGAGGCTTCTTTGGTGATGCTTATCTTTCTGCATTTGAAAAACTTAACACTGATTAATTCTGAGCTTGCTTTCCATAGTGCCTGTTACCATTTCTGCAGTCTCTCTCCAAAGAAACTCAGCCCCTTGGGTTAAGAGTCTTCCTTGGTATAATTTTAATTCTTTAAACTTTAAACTTCCAACATCCCTGCTAACCTTTTATCTGGTAAAAGGTCTAGGTCCAGAGGTGAAATTGAGAAAAGGAGAGCCTACATACAGGAAGATAGACCTTTGTAAGAGGAAAGCTTTATCTCCCAGGACAGGACCACATTATCTAGCTTCAATCTTCAGTCCATGTTTGGGACCTAGGTGAATATAGCAGCACTAGTAATTAGCGTGTACTAGACAAGGAAAATCATTTGACACTAAGCTTTTACATTAAGATTGCAGGAAGCGTGCCTGGACTCTCAGCATGAATGTGATCAGATCCATATGAGGACAGGGATATCAAATTCCCATCTCCCCGCAAAAATGTTGTGATTAATCACGCTGAGAGTTGCAATTAGACCAAATAAAAGCAGCATGTTAAAGCAGCAAAGAAGGAGGTGATGTGAATGTTATTAACAAGCAGGAGTTTTTTGGCTTTGTAGTGTTTTTCAGCAGAGCTTGCTTGAAACGTGTCAAACAAATAGAACTGAGATAAATGTAGAATCAGCTGGCTGCACATTACCCATGAGGATTGGAAATGAGTGTTGGGGAGAGGAAGAAAGATCATAACTACCCAAAGGAAAAGGACTAAATCTATGGAGTGAAATAGTTATTAATGTTAATTGTGGCCATCATTGCACAAATGCAGAAGGCAATGCCGTGTGAGGTTTTTTCATGCACACCGTACTGGAGGATGGTTGGTGGGATGGGGACGGGCATTTACATCCTCCTTAAAGGAGATGGGTCCATCAGACTCCTTCCAAATGTGCACCCCTGGTAGAGGGGAGGTGTACGGGGATGTGGGAGATGGGGGGGGAGGGTAACTGTCAGCCATTAGTGCAGCACCATATTTGCAAAATACATCCCAAACTTAGCTTGTCCTGTATTCATCTGCTCTTCTGAAGCTCTTCCATCAGCAGAACCATACATCGCTGATTATGATCTACTGTAGCTTAATTAAGCTATCGTACAACACCACCTTTTCTGAGACTTACTTGAACTTTGACAGTAACACTTAATCTGACTTTCTCTGCCTCTTCTTCTGTTGGTTATAATCCTTGTATTGGGTGGGTTTTATGTTGGTTCTTTCCAGCATGTTTTATGGCTATACAGCTTTCCTTATCTGTTTTCTTTGTGCTGTGTGCTTGCAGAGATTTATGGGCTGAAGTATTAGATGCAGAGTGGGAAAGGGGGAAAAGAGCTAAAGCCATTAAAATCCTGGAATCCGAGCACTGAAGGAATTAAGTCTCTTAAAGAAATGAGAGGAAAACCCGAACTAGAACTTCTATGTGAAATCCCTGTGCTCTGGCCTCTGAAAAAGGCTGGGACTGCCATCCATGTCCTGCGGCTCAGCCTGAAGAAATAGAGAGACTGACAGTAGGGGACTATGCAGGAGCTGCTCACTGCTGGCAGTTACTGGCTCTACGTCTGCTTGTAAAGTTGGGTTTGAAGGGTGCAATTAAGAATTTAAAATCTGAGCTCCTGCACAGCACGAGCTGCAGGACCTGATACACCTAGCGACACCCACACCGTGGAGGTTGGTTGGAGAGCCTGACGTGGCCCCCGTGGCTATGCAGTGGTGATCTGTTAGCAAGTGGTACCTCGCCCCTTGCTTGTGCTCAGATGGCCTTAGGGTGGGGGAAGCGGAGCATTGCACGCCATGGCTGGCCACCTCCCCCATGTGCTTTCCAACGTCTCCATACCGTAAAGCCAACATGGGCGATGGGTCTGTGGAGTCCTCCTCCCTTGCTAAGTGCACAGCAGTGTGTAACATGACCAGGCACTTCCAGATGCTTGGACGGTCAGACACTGCAGGTGGATAAGGTGGAATGTGGAGGGCGTGTTACTGCTGGGGGTGAGTTGGTGCTGAAAACTGAAGGGACTGTTTCTGTGGGCCCAGACCCATCTCCTTGTGTTGGGTTTCACGAGGCTGAAGTTCTGTCTTGGACAAAAGGTTTAGGCTTAACCTGTCTCACCCACTGGTATGGAGTACTGCTGGCTGACAAAAGTAATTGCTTCTGACTGGGCACTTGCAGTGGAGCAAACCCGCTCTGGTATTTGAGGACGAGCTGTGCTGCTGCCCTGCCCCGACCGCCTCGGTCGTTGTTCAGGGCTGGCTCTCAGGAAACTCCTTGCCTGCTTTTACATCCCCTTTGCCTCAGCCACGTGAGTGGCTTCCTCCTGCTTCCTCGGCCTCGAGGTCAGGTCGGCTCTTCTTGGTCTAATGGGGTTTTTGTTACATTTATTAGGTGTTTGCATATCTTACCACTCAGCCTTTGAAGCTGTTCTCTCCCGTACCTGAGTTCACTTCATTCATCCCAATGGTTCTTGGTTGTATTTGAGTATTATGTGGATCTGAATGGTGTAGTTATTAATTTAGGCTTTGGGCTCTTTTTTTCCTAGGGCTTTAAAAATAAACTCGGATATTGCAGAGCATTGAGGTAAGCAAGGGCTGAGTACGCCAGCTCATGACCCCTTCCGAGCCAGGTTGAGTTGGCGAAAGTCTTTTGACTACAGAGAACAAGTCATCTGCACTGCTCTTCTGCCATAAAACCAAAGGACTCTTGCCTCCAAGCTATAAAGCCTGGGTTTCACAGTTTCTAGCTGAAGCAGACCAACAATTTTCATTCTCTTTATCACAGTTATTCAAAACTCCTACAAGTCCTTACTACTCAGCATTTTGTTGCAGTAATAGTATCCTGTACTGCTGATCTGAGCCACTGCTGCTCTTCATGTCCCCTGACACAGTCCACGATGTGCTCTGGTGTTTATCTCGGTGATGGGACTGACTTTACCCAACTTGCCAAGTGTCCCCATGTCTGCTTACCAATGTCTCCTCCTTATGCTTGGGTGCAGCCACTTACCTGCTTAAATATCTCCAAAATGTTCATTTTAAGTAAAACAATGTTAATCTAGAGCAGATGCCTAAGTGCATCTTAGAGAAAATTGCTCGTGACTGTAGACCTGTCATCGCTCCACTTGCAGGCACATTTTCGCTTGCTCATGTGGTGACCACCTGTAGCCGACGGTAATACACCGAGGACTTCCACCTCCAAAGTCTAACCTCTTTGTTCTCCATCTCATGAGATTTCTTCCCATGATCTGGAGCCTCACGTGTGCGTGGAGGCCATACAGACCCATTTCCCCACATTTCTTTGTCTGAATGCCAGCGTAAACCTGAGTGACTCCTTTCTGTCTAAGAAACGTGTTATGACAAGGTTTTGTCAGCTGTGTCTGCAGTAACGTTTGCTGGCCGCCTTACTGACTCCCATCTAAAAAGAGTTGATCTACAGCGCATTGGCTGGGCTGTCTCTCAACCCCTCTAGTCTGAAGAAGTGGATCGTTTCTTGTGTGGTCCTTAGCTTGAAGTTCAGCTTCTGAAATGGTCCTTTCTTGTGAGCCCAGCTCTGAGGATCGCTGGCATATGCGAGATTTCACCCAGTACCAAGGAACAGCCTTCAAGGAAGGTGGGAAGCAACACAGCACCCAATGTAATAGCATGGGAATAGCTTTTCAAAAGATGCAGGTAGGAGTCCAGGCCTTCCAGGGCCAGAAACAAATGAGAGATGTTGAGAGGTCCTTTTTACAAAATGAGTTGGCTTTTATTTATTCTTGTAGTTGCTGTAAGTCAAGAGAAAGGCCTTGAGATTTTAATCAATATATTGGTTTTCTGCGCCGCCCTGTGCAGACCCGTAAGGAGAGCGGTATGCTCTCTCCACACTGCGCTGCTCAGCTCTCTGTACCGATGGCTCTGCTGTCTCAGCAATGATTAGATTAGATTCTTGCATGAAGAAAGCAAAGGAAGTAGGCTTTATATGGAATCACCTCTTCCCACTATCTTGTTGATATACATCAAATTCAGGGGGAAAACTGGATGCAAAAAAATTCTCAGGACTGTAAGGGACTATTCTGGTGGAGCCTCCATGTCAGGGTTAGGGTTTCGTCTTGCATGAACATCTGCGATGCATTTGAGTGCGGCATGTCTCTCCTGGAAATCATCTGCAGGTAAAACTCTTGGCCACCCGTGGCTTTTGTCCTGAAGGGGCTCTGTCTTTCTGCAAGAAGCTGTATCCAACGCCAAGAAAAGAGAGAGCAGGTTTGCAGCTGAGCCCCCTGCCTGGAGGCTGTGAGGGCACTGCCTGGGGAGGAGGGTGTGACTGAGCAGTCTGGCTGCATTGAACAGAAAATGCAAGATGGAAATACCACCACCTGCACCTTCCCACGTTCAGATCTGGCTATCTGCCTTATGGCTGGGCGTGGGGTTTGGCAGGGTGCACCTGGCTTAATTCACCTCTGTGAAACCAGCCTGTACTCTCAGTCACGCTTTTGCCGGCTCAGTGCTTTACGTGGATGATGTGGTTTGCAATTCAGGGCATTTATTTCCTATGCGAAGCATAAAGACCAAAGTGTCCCAACATCTCAGGCAAGTGCTGATATCAAGAGATGTGGGTAGATGCTGTTTTCTTAGATGCTTCCTTCTTTCCGCTAGCTGGCCTGGGAGTTAGAGTGGGAAGTCTAAGAAAAGCTGAGCTTTTGCCGTGGAAGCAGAAGCGTAAGGCTGTCCCAGCCCCATGTCCAGCAGGACCTGGGGGAACTTTAAAGGACCCCATGAAAGGCAGCTAAGTGAAGCAAGCCTGTTCTTAGGAATCCAGTATCCAATGGCCTCCGCCTCTACTGGGAAAATTTTAAGTGCCCACAAAATCAAAAGAAGGTCAAACCCCACCTGTAAGCTGCATAACTTCATTCTTCTAAATTCACAAGTGATAAATTTGGCTCCCTTAGCCAAGCCATTGTGGATCTGGGATACGTTCAGAGTCATCTTTACCCAAAGAAACGCTGGTACTCTCGTTTTGGGCAGAATCTCGTGTCATGCCCTCCTCCGCAGTCTTCTGATGCAGTACCATGTCCATGCTTGCGATCCCTTCGTCACGGGTACCATCTCCGTGATGAATGCAGCTCCTCCGCTAAGAAGTGTCAAATGAGATTTCAATGCAGTGAAGAAAAAATGCAACTGGAAATTAAGTCAGAAGGACTTTCTATCCAGGCAGGAGGCCCTGCCGGAGCTCTCTGCGGCTGGGTTGTCTCCCCAGCTCTGAGCTGCTGCACTTCGTTAGCATCGCTCTCCAACCCTCTCCTGTGCACTAATTTGCAGCCCTGTTGGCTACATCTTTGCACATACGATCTCATGTGGTCAGAGATCCCACAGCAGCCTTGATTTTCATCTGACCCATCATATGGGAGAAATTTAAGATAGTTCAAGTGGACTTTGTTTATTTATTCTGCGCCTTGGCCATCAGAGACTGCTAGTGCTGTGGTGTGAATTACAGTAAAATAAATAAATGTACTAATTGCTGCTTCTTTACATTGGAAATGATTCTTACTTATGAAAACTTCTCAATAGGTGTAGAAAGGAGATGCATAAGGGCTGGACCAGGCAAATCAACTGTCTGTCTTAATGAACCATTAACACGGGCCTGTTAAAAAAAGAAAAACACCACACCGAACCCAGATGAAGTTCTCATGTTGGGTAAAGCTCGTGATGTTCATCTTTTATTACAAGCACAGGAGCGTTGGTGAAATAGTGTGTATAGAAATGGAGGAAAAGCAAAGTGAGGCAGAGGTAAATCAAGTTTATGCTGTGAAGGAATTCACACCCGCTAGAATTATGTGCATGGCTGTAACCACGTTCTGCTGCAGTGTGTGAGCCAAAAAATTGACACAAAAAGAAATGATGGGGGGGAAATGCTAATCACCATCTTTCCTTTCATATAAATGTGTTAATGGTTTAGTAAGTGTTTCCAAAAATGCGTGTGTGGGATTAAAATAGAAACCACGGCCAAGTTTAAAATGAACTCTTGGATGGGGAACAGACAGTAGTGTATATCCTGGTGATACCGTTCTCTCCCAGGCACTGGGAAACGTGCAGATGCACGGCTAGGACAGCAGGATAGAGACCGTGAAGTGTTTGTGTCAGGAGCTTTCTGTTGGCTCTTTGGGGAGCTTGGTCATCCTGGTATGTGGGAACAGTGCTCCACATAAGCAAAAAGTACCACATACCGAAGCATGCAAGGGTTGCCATGGAAATCGGGAGTTGTTACTGAGAGAGCAGGAAAAACATGAATGATCCCAAAACCCATGGATTGTTATGGCTTCCTACCCTCTCTGTCCAAAAAAACCCCATCCCAGTTTGTTTAATTCCTCGCTGGCAAGATGTTTGTGTGTGCTACTGCTGCAGCAGCACGGAAAAGCAGGTATGCAGTTGTACATACGTTTATGGGGCGTACGTAACCCCCGCTCTGTAAGGCCGATGGCATCCTGGCCTGTATCAGAAATAGTGTGGCCAGCAGGAGTAGGGAAGTGATCGTGCCCCTGTACTCGGCACTGGTGAGGCCGCACCTCGAATACTGTGTTCAGTTTTGGGCCCCTCACTACAAGAAGGACGTTGAGGTGCTGGAGCGTGTCCAGAGAAGGGCAACGAGGCTGGTGAGGGGTCTGGAGAACAAGTCTGATGAGGAGCGGCTGAGGGAACTGGGGTTGTTTAGCCTGGAGAAAAGGAGGCTGAGGGGAGACCTCATCGCTCTCTACAACTACCTGAAAGGAGGTTGTAGCGAGGTGGGGGTCGGTCTCTTCTCCCAAGTAACAAGCGATAGGACGAGAGGAAATGGCCTCAAGTTGTGCCAGGGGAGGTTTAGATTGGACGTGAGGAAAAATGTCTTTACTGAAAGAGTGGTTAAACATTGGAACAGGCTGCCCAGGGAAGGGGTTGAGTCCCCATCCCTGGAAGTATTTAAAAGACGCGTAGATGAGGCACTTAGGGACATGGTTTAGTGGGCATGGTGGTGTTGGGTTGACAGTTGGACTCGATGATCTTAGAGGTCTTTTCCAACCTCAATGATTCTATGATTCTTCACTGCAGCTCTTGGCTTTGGCCCACTGGCCGGTTCAGAGGAGCTATGAACTATAACCAGGACATGGAAATTAGCTGGGAAGGCCCTGATCATGAGTCAGAGCAAGGTGTAACAAACCCTAGGCAGCAAAGTTCCCAAATTATTCATGAGTAGCCCACCTGGAAGGCCTTTTCAGACCTGTTCCCAGGGAACAGAGTGAACCAGGAGGCAGGGGCAGAAAGCTGGGGATGGTGTCCATAAGCCACCAGGGGCTGGTGGAGGATGTCCCCGATGCAAAGCATGGGGGCTGGGAGGGGGGATGCAGCATGCCGGAGCATTGGGGGGAACCGCTCCTGTTCCCACCACCCGCAGCGTTTGGGGAACCACACCGTGGCAAGCGGGAAAGACTGAGGAATTGGCTCCAGAACAGATCAGATGGAAGCCATGCTTAAATGGGTGTAACAATGTATGGAATTAAAATGTTATTTTGGAACCGTAAATTTAAATATATATATAACAGTAACGAAGGCAGGAGGTCTGCATTGGAAATGCCAGCATGCTTTCTGCTTCCAAGGTTTTATTTTAAAGTCAGGATACTGGAAATGCTGTTCAGCATGTTTCCAATGAGCTGAAATGCCTCCTGGAAGCACTAACACCATGTTTACCAAGAAACTGCATGGTAGGTCCTGTTGGAGGCCATTTGGAAGCTACTGACAGCTACAGGGGTTTTGTCTTCGGTAGCTTGGTGGCCTAACTCCGTGCAAAGCCACCCAAAGGACAAAGCCCGTGGCTTGCACCAAGCCTGTGGTTCAGCAGAGACATACTGTGCTATAGGGAAGAAACAGCAAATTTACATCTAATGCTGCTTCTCAATTCTGTGTTCCTGTTGCACATTTTATTTTGTTCTTTTTTTAAAAACACCCAACCAACAACCCTGCAGCTGCCAAGGGTTCCTCCTGGTAGAAGAAAAAGGCTAGTGTGTGATCAGAGGATTTGACGTAACCTCACAAAGCAAAGCGTGGGCAGCAGGGAAAGCCGGAGCGGAGATGCCCGAGGAGCCTGGCAGCAGGCTGTGCCCAGCCACAGGGGTCCTAGGCAGGGGCAGAGGGTGGCAACGCTGCACGCTGTGTCCTTGCAGCTAGCTTTGCATCCCCGAGGGACAAGCTGGCTGCTCGCTCCTGGGCGATAACGAGAGCGAAAGTTCTGGGAGAACCGACCGGACCTGCAGTTTTCCCATTGCTGGTCGCACAGGGCCAGCCCCGTCTCCGGCGGCGCCCTTGGGACAGGAGCATGTCCCAGTTTCAGTCTATTCCAGGGGCTGTGTTGCCATCTCTGGCTCTGCAGGGCAGCGTGCTGGCCCCGCTCGGCCCCTCACCGCTAGTGCTGCAGCAAGAGCGCGGTGGCAGCAGGTGACCTCATGTATTGGCACAGAGGTTTTGCTGGGTAGGACGCAGCTATGGGGATGGATCCAGTACTCCCACTATGCTGCTGGGATATTTTTGGTATCAGTGCGATTAACTTTCTACTGTTGGCCTCCACCTGTGAGCATATAAACTAGAGCCGTCCATTTGCTACAGGTCTCAAAGCATCATCTTACAAGGAGAGAAAGAATTTTCATTTATAATCCATGAGTCCTATTCAGCAATGGGCTGTTCTCCCCCTTCTGCTGCCAATAGACCTCTAAGTGAACAAACAAATGTCTGGAAATACAGGCAATTTAGCTCGGAAGAGATATCATCAATGCAGTTCAGAGGTTAATGGGCATGGAGGATTTATAACAAACCAGAGCTATAAAAAAGAAGGGGGGGGGAGAAGAAAAAAAAAAAGAAAGGAGGGAGTAGTAATCTAGTTGACATCTATTGTTCTTTGTATAACAGCTCATCTGTATTCTATCTGGTTGAGGGTATTACAAAGAAAATTTAAAAACACGTGTGTGAGCACGCACACGCATATATATACATATATGTGCACATATAAACTGAAATATAGTGAGGGAAAAAGCCCCTGTAAGTTTGAACCAACAACAGCAATCCATATATCTTTATTTGCTGCCAACATCCAAGCGCTGAACTCTCAAGGAGCCTGGATCTCTGCCATCATCTGTCCGTGTCTGATCTCTTTGGTAAATACGACGGCTGCCAAGAATGAGGCAAACGAAAAGCGCTCACAGATTAGAAAGAAACACATGGCAGCCACTGACCTGCTGAAATCATAAAATACATCATGAAGTAAGAAAAGAGGGGAAACAAATCATCCTCTCAGGGACTGCCCATCTGCTCGCATAAAGCCACAATCATTATTGCAAATAAATACATTTGGACTGGAGAAGTCTGGGAATAATTTGGGGGGTGTGGGTACCATTTTTTTTTTGTCTTTGGAACCCTCTGGAAATTTTCCTACATAAACAAAATGAGATCATCGACCAGAAATAGGTATCTATCAATTGTGCCCTTTTTAATTACGTAAGGAGGAAGTCTTTATTTTATAGGTATAATTAAGAAAAGAAATTACTTCCAAGACACGATGGGGCCGTAGTGTTGGAAATTGCAGGTCCATGTTTTTCCAATGAAGGACGGATGTAGCAGTATTTACTTCATCTGAAAAACTCTGCAGTGTGAATAGCGGCTGTGTTTTTGCTATGAAATGAAGGGATAAAGGGGGAATGGCTTGTATTAGATAACTTTATACACATCTTGCTTTGTCTTTTTTTCCTTGGTGTTCCATAGGGATTTATCCCAGTATTAGATTCAATGCAAAGACTCAACTTGGGTTGTTTTTTGGTTTTTTTCTTTTTAGACTTACCAGATTAAATTTTACTCTTTGGAGCCTGCTAAGGGGCCTGGTGTAGTACTTGTATCTTCCTAAAGCTCAGGATTCAGAGGTGAATAAGGGCCGGTTCAAATGTGCAGGAGGAGAAGAAGGTTGAAAACAGGAGCTACTTTAAGAAGTTGGTCATCTCCTTTTCTACATTGTTTTCTTTCCCCTTGCTCTTTTCCACCAAACTGTGCTGAAAACCTTTGCTTCAAGGTTTATCCTGTATTTGATGGTACTCCGCTTCTTCCTGAGACAAAGGTGTAGCTGTAAGGCATTTTGTAACTTGGGGATATTTTCCTTAACGTGCAGAAAGGAAAGTTTTGAGCAGCGTGCCCAGGACTGAGCTGCAGGTTGTACCGAGCCTGCCGATGGGTCTGTGAGCTGCTCCCATCACAGGGGTCAAACCGCGTGTTCTGTGGGAGGGGAAAAACATTCGAGGGTGGGATTTCCTACAGAGCCCTGTTAGGGGAAGCTGTTCTGTGCGTCCTCATCTCCCACGGGAGTTATCACCGCTCCACCCGCAGTGCCTGGGGAAATCAAAGAAATGGGTTTCATGGTTATTTAGGCATGTATGTTGTTTATGAAACGTGTGCTTCCGAAATGCATGGGTCAGGCAAAGCAAGGTTTCAAAAACACCAGAATGAGGAGAAAAAGGTGATCGTACGGGTTTATTCCTTCCCATTTGGGTAAACAGCTGAGCTTGCTCGCCGTGGTGGTGGCATGTCTGAGCTCCCCTGAACCCGGCTGTGTGTCTGTACACACACGTGCACAAAACCGAGAGGTGTGTGATGGCAGAAGCACTGGCGTTATGGTTGCTCTGTCCCGGGTGGTTTGGTTACCTGGTTGATGCTCACGTGCAGGTTGTGCATCACGTCCATATTTGTGCTCTCGGAGGAGATCTATTAAAGTTTGGGGCAGCTGCAGCCCTGCGTCCTGCGTGGTGTGCAGCTATCTTTGAGCTGCAAATCAAACTACTCGTATCACGCCTGGCAGCGCGCTGGTTTTGGCAGGGGATCATTCACTCAGAGTTGTTTAAACTAGGAAAAAACCCGAACCGACCTGAAAAGGCATTTGCATGATGCACTACAAACCCTCACGTTCAGCACCAAACCTGTGCGCTTTTAACCTCTGCTTGATGTGGTGTTTTGCCAACGTAACCAAAACTCCCGAGTCTATTTTACCATTCAGTGATGCTAAAAACTCATGTTTTAAGAGATTACGTTTTCCTGGCTGTTCAGTAGATCTCTCAAAAGCCCATGTGAAACCTGTGCTGCCTGGCCTTGGGGCCGGACAAAGCAGGTGACCGGCCGGCTGCCCCCGAGCATCCTGCCAGCTCTACCCCAACTCACCCACTTCCCCCTGGAGTGGGGATGTGAAGGAGCAGGAACAGGTTTTAAGCCTCAGGGACCAAAAAATCCCACAAATTCATAACCTTCCCAGTCCCATTTCGGGGTTTCAGGAGTTAAAAGAACAGCAGTTACACCAGGAGAGGCTTTGCTACAAGATGACTTAGCAGAGTCAGGAAGAAAATGAGAAAAAATTCCCCAACTCTGAGTACAGGCTGGCTCTGTGACCACTGTTTTCTGTGAAAGCCAGCGGGGTAGTTGAATCTTGTCACAACGTGCTAATGTATAGGTTCCTCCCCAATATCTGAAATTGAAGATTTCATGCCTGGTGCCAAACAACGCTAAAAAAGGGTTTTCCCATCCCTGTCGGCTGCTGTTCTTGTTATGCTGTCGTGCCTTTAAAACTGCATGAAGGATCCCGGCTTTCTGCCTCCTCTGAATTTATTTTTAATATTACTCATCTTTCCACTCTTCTGCTTTATCCCCAGATTCCTCCGGGAGTCTTTTCTGCGGGTAAATCACAATGCAGGCCACGGTGTCCCACGCTGCAGGAGGTAACCCGCTGCCGTGGGGTACCTGGCTACTCTTATTGCTTGATTATAAAACCAGAAGGTGTTTTAGAATAATCTCCTGAGCATTTATTAGCACGTATTATTTCCCTCGGATTTATGGTTATCTTTACACACTTTGCAGTTATTTTCTGATCTTGTAATTCTCTTAGCGTCTCCTAATGTTTAAGCTAACATGATGAATTACACCTTTGCTTAACCCTTTGCCTGCTGTTGGCAAGGAAAGCTGGTGCTCTCCTCTCCTGTCCTGCAGGACTGGAATTGCTGGCTTGTGTTTTTAGTAGATGGCTCTTTACCAGTATTTATTAGTTTGTGGTATGGCAGAGATTTTAATTTTTCTCCTTTACTTACTTCGTACTAAAGTTTTTATCCTTAGTGACAATAGGAATCTAGATATATAACATGAGCTGCAATATGTCATCTTCAGAAAATAATGATCCAGCCTATTTATCATATTGTTAGTTTCCTCTTTATGGATCCCAGGGGGTGCTCTGTTTTGTTTTCTTTTGCTTTTTTGTCTTCGTTCCAAGAACAGCGATGAAATGACATAACTTATCTTTCTTATTCCCTCAAGGTCCTGCGTTTGCACGCTTGCTGTGCTACAAAAGTTAAAGCTCCTCGTTCCCTCGGGGAATGCTGTCTCCCAGTTGCTCAAGCCTTTATGGGGCTGCATGCCAAACTGTGCTGCATAACATGCTCCAGCTCTCGTAAAGCCAAGGATGGGGGATTAGAAGGTCGGGGCTTTGTTCCAGCCCCCCTTAGCCTTGCTCCTGAGGATGTTTCCCCCGGAGAGCTTATACGTCCGGGTGCTGGCTCCTACCTCACCCTCCCTCGCTGGTACAAAATCCAGCTGAACCGGGGATCTCATCTGAGTTAAAAATAATCCTGCACCATGGTAAGGAGCAAGGGTTTAATTCTAGGAAGTCCCACAGCTGGTTTCCCTCTCCCGCCTCTCAAAATATTGTCCCCGGATGCAAAAGCACAAGTGGTGGAGGAGCGTGTGTGTGCGTAGGGGCTGCGGCTGCTGGCGGCTCCCCCAGACACAGCCAGGGGCACGGCTCCAGGTAGAGCTGCAGAAGGGTTTGCCTGGGGGACACAACCTGCCCCCTGCTCTCTCACCCGTATTTCACACCTTACCACCCCATCCATTAATGTCAGAGCACTAGTTCGCAGGTTGCTCTGTTAACCACAACACTGAAATAAGCTGAATTTAAAAAAAAAAAACCAAAAAGAGGGGAAAATTCTTTCTTTTTTTGGTGTGTAGGAACATCCTAAATGGGCTTTGCCCCAGGAGAAGATGCTGCTGTGACGGTGCCTTTGTGCTGCTTCTGAAAATAAGCTGAATTTAAAAAAAAAAAAAAGAGGGGAAAAATTCTTTCTTTTTTTAGGAACTAGGAACATCCTAAATGGGCTTTGCCCCAGGAGAAGATGCTGCTGTGACGTGTGCTGCTTCTGAGCAGCTCTGGCTGCACACCTAGAGGGGGCTTCACCGAGGGACCCAGCACTGCAGCTGCCGGGCTGCCTGCACACGCAGGGGGGTCTGTGTGCCGGGGGGGCTGGCGTTGCAGCCCTTCTTTTCCTTCTTAAGTGATGAAATAATTCAGGTTAGCAGCCTTAAATATTCAGGTGATGCTAGGTAGTTATTTAACCGTGGTCATTGTAGATGGAGATAAGTGCCTGGGGACAAGCTTCTTGCTGAAAATGAAACAAATCCTATCAATTTGGGGGTCCCAGACTTGCTAGGGAGGTGCCCCCCCCCAGCCCATGGCACTGTGGGCGGCGTGCTGAGGTGAGGTGAGGTTGCCCAGTTGTGGCCCGATGCAGGAATAGGATGCTGTGGCCGAATTTCGCTCTGAGCAAGGTGCGAGTCAGTGTGGGCTGAGGTGCACTGAGGCTGCTGCAAGGATTGCTTGAAAACCCAGCCAGATACTGTGTCTGTACTCTCCCGCACCTCTCGCAGCCCGTTGGGATGGTTTAAGGGAAAGCTGATCCCATGCCAGATCACATGCTGATGAACCGTGTTGGGCTGTTATGAAAATCATTGCATTATAAAGCATAACATTGGCAAAGGTTTTCTTCTTTAATAGTGCGTCCTGGGGAAATGATATGTCTCGCTTCAGCTGAAAGAAAACGCTTGCTTTGAGCCCCCAGCTATTTAAGCACGTTCCCTTTCCCGTGTGGTTGTGATGGGAGATGGAGGCAGGCCAAAAATGCGGATCTGCATTGTCCTTCTGTCCTGATGCTCGGCACAAGTCAGACCCCTGCTTCCTTCTGTGTTAAAGGAGGTGACCTTGCTTTGCTGAAGGGTTTAGGGCTGCTGGGTTGATGTATGTCTGTACACAAGAACACTGTGCTTTCTGTGGAAACAGAATGATTTCTGCTTCAAAAAAAATTAAATAAATCTTTATGTCAGCTGACAGACCCCAAGATATACATCTGGGTCCATGGACCACTTTAGTCTTCCAGCCAGGGAGGAAAAGGCATAGCACGCTCTTCAGAAACATCTGAAGGCGTAATAACAAAAGCACTACGTCAAAGTCAGTTCAGGGAGCTTTCCGCTGATGTTGAAGCGAAGCGATGGCTGTCTCTCCTGACAAGCAGGGACAAATTCAAGGCACTGCGAGGTGGGGATAGTGAGGGGCAGAGCAGAAGACTAAGAGAACTTGGATTAAGAGAGACAAAAGCCCTGAGCTCTGCTGTGCTGAAGCCAGGAGAGAATGTTCTTCTATGCACCCTAATGTGCCTTAATAACCTCATTAAGCGTGGAGGCACTCGATAGACAAAGCACCCTTCATTCTTTAGGAGAATTTCAAGATTTGAGGGCAAATCGAGGATTAGCAGGCCTTTCAAAGGCTTAGGGAAGTGTTTTGTGTCACTGGGATTGAATTACATTTTTATCAGGCTATAGAAGTGGGCTCTGCTTCTGCCTCCCGGCGTGTGACAGCCCTGGCTGGCGCGGGGCCGAGTCTTGCCGGGAGTGTTGGTCCTCGGTCGGACACTGAGCTCAGGAGATCCCGCTCTTGTGGTGGTTGTGGTGAGCTTAGAGAAACCTCTTGGAGCCGGGGCAGAAAGCGTTTAACCGTTCTCTGACTCCATCCCAGCCCAAACGCAGCATTTAGCCGCTGCATCCCGTGCATGGTGCAGTGCCCAGCCTGGGGGGTTATCCAAAACGAAGGACTTTTGCACCAAAGAGCACCAGGAATTTAGGAAACGCAGCCTGTGTGTTTGCACTCCAGCAAATCCTCAAGAATCTCTTAAAGAAAAGGCCATCGATCTGTGCCAAATAGTTAATTATAGGAACCAGGCAGTCTGCAACCCCACTAACTCTTTTTTTTATTTCCTCTGAACTTGCTTTGCTGAATTTGGCAGAGGATGTCCAGTTTGATTTGGTGAGAGCGGCACAGAGAGATCAGCTCACTCTAGAAACAACTTTTAGGAGAATTTAATCACTCTAAAAAGCAAATCAGGCTCATGCCAGCCAGTACTGCGCCTGTAGAGCATGCTGCGGGCACGGTGCGGTACTGACGGGGCAACACTATAGTAAAAGCAGTAACTATGACACAAGAAGACAGATCAGCGCCCTTGGCTGTGTGTGAAATACCCTGTCTGCGGACATGGCATAGGTGTAATCATGGCAATTGTTTTCTTTATTTTAAGCTGTATGGTTTAACATTGTCTTTATAATTCAGCTTTGCTATAGTTAAAAGCAGGTTAGGGGTGCACCCGGGGATGGGTTGGTAAAGCTGCGCTTGCCCTGAGGGCCGGTGGTAGATTAGCTGACCTAACAGTGTCTGTGTGTATATATATATATGTAAATACCTATAACCTAACAGTGTCTGTGTGTATATATATATGTAAATACCTATTGTATATTTAAAAAAGCAGATAGACACACGCACACACACACATTTATATAAAAGTGCTCCTTGTTTGCTGCTGTCTGACCACTTTCCATGCGTTTTGACCAAGTGCCGTGCTATTTCTAGCAAATTGGAGCATGAGACCAATAGAACAAACTGCAATTTGCTTTAGCAAACATTTACAGAAGCAGGAACCGGGCTGAGCTTCCTGATGCAAGAGAACATAACCCCCATGTAACAAGGGGAGGGGAAGGGTCCTGCCTTACAGCTGTGCTGAGCCCCCACGGTGGGGAGGAGACCACGGGGCAGAGGCTAGCCCTGGCCCTTTGGGCTGTGTGGGCTTTGCAGTGGTATAAAAGACCATTTTTGAAAAATCACAGCTCGTTCGTATTAGAGTTTTGGACAGGTGTTAAAATCCTTAACATAGACCATCCTATGCATCTGTGTAGCTGCTCTGGGTTTGCCTGCATGGACCACCTGTCTCTTTAGATCTAACTTTATTCTTTGCTTACATTTTCCTAAATGCCTTGGGCAAACAAATGTAATTCTCTTAATGAAAAATGCATATATTTTTGTTAAATGGATCTTGCTGTCACTGCGTCGCTGCTTTCCCCTCAGTCAGGGCTTGCTAACAGGCTGGGCTCCACACATGTGCCGAATCTATCATCTGTCATGAGTGTGCACCGAGGCATGTAAGGATCCGAGCACTAACTCTATTTCCTAGCAACCGGAGGAAACCATCACACACCACTATTTTTCCTCTGTCAGCAGGATTGCTCCAATTTATGTAACCTACAAAATGTGTGTTATCACCACAATAAACCATATATTCTGAGGCGTTATTTACAGTCAGATAATCAGAGATGCAGCCCTGGTGCCTGAAATGTCCTTGTTTGGGACCTCAGTTGGTTGGAAACCTCATAGAAATGTCATTAAGTGCTTCTTTGACAATGGCACTAGCTGCTTAATTATTGAGGAAGATAGCAAATGGTGTGTTGCGTGCTGGAGTATTAAAAAATAGCTAAACCCAAGTGCTGCTGAAGCAGGGTCTTGATTTACAGGCTAGGAAGAAGTAGTTGTACCTGTGAATAGCCGGGTGGGATGTGTCAAAAGGGGCTGCTGGTAATGGTTAGCTCTTACAAATGAGAAAGGTGGAAGTGTGGAGGGGTAAATTTGTTGTAGGGAATGTCTGATGGAAGCAAGGTTTGTTAGTGGCCATCCCCGTCGCTGGGTACCGATGCTGCGATGAGGCTGGGAGACAGAGGCATCACTCTGGGGCAGGGCTCTGCCTTGCTGGAGCAGAGCAACCTGCATCTCCGCATGGCCCGCTCGAGGCCTCTGCAAGAAATCGGTGTGTTTGGTTTCTGCAGAAAATGGTTGCTTGGGGAATCTGTCCTTTGCGGTATCCTTGGTCCCAGCGCCACGTCCTGCTGGGTGGCCACTCCGCGTTGCTGGGGTCAGTGGAGGTCTGGGTAGGAGCTGGGTGCCACCTGCCAGCGCAGGATGCTGATCCAATTAACTTTTCTGGAAGAAAAAGGGCTTCTGGCTCTTTGGCGCATTTGCAAATCACAAGAAGCAAATGATTCAATCAACAGATGAATATCAAGCAACCTTATTGAGCAGCTTCTGCATCATGAGCCCGTTTAACAGCAGATTGAGCTGCAGATTAGTGAGACATTAGAGCACAGTGTGATGCATCACAGCATAAATGGGAAGGCTGAAATCAGCACAAGTTTCCTGGAGAGCTGCTTTATTTTCCTGTAATGCCAAGCCCATTATAGTCCAAAGGTTCTTAAATAACACTTCTTGCAATAGATAAGAATACAGACTATGGAAGAAAATTAGGGAATATAAAAGGAGGTAAAGCTGTGATGAAGGAAACACCATTTGCAGAGGGTTCAATAGAGTGGGAAAGCTGTGAAGCAGGAGAGTGCTCAGAAATTCATAGGGGCTCGTTATGTGAACTCTACAACGGCCTAATCCGGAGCCGGGGTGTCCCATGGGACCCTTGCTCAGATTAAAAGCCCTCGCGACGCCCTACCCTTCCTGCCCGGTGTGAGGAGATGTACCTCGCACAGCTGAATCCATCTCCAGCCTCCACAGCAACTGTGATAATGATGATGTAGCAGGAGGGAGTATCACATCAATTTTAGGTCTGAGGCTAGCAGACGAGCCGGCAGTGCCAGCCTGACCCTCAGCGACGTGCATGCCGGCTGCAGCCAGTGCGAGTGCATTTGAATTTTGACAGTGATGCAGAAGCTGCTCGAGCTGTGAGCGTGATGGATGTATCACCTTCGGGATGCATAAAGGCATCCATTGCATCAGTTAAGCAAGAGCGTGGTGGGCTGTGGAGTTTTTGTTTGCTCATTTGTTAGCTATTCAACTCGAAATAGTGGAGCCTATTTACACATGTAGCTTATTATTTGAAAGTAGGCAGCATGATGCATAATGCAGCCTCCCAGTTAGAGCAGAGCATCATGATAATGATGAACAAGCCTGGGAACGTAAGGTAATGCTTATTTTTCTTGACTGAAGCTGCTCCCTATTGAGATGGCGGCTTCGCCAGCTGAAAGAGAAGAAAAGTGCAGAAACAAACAGAATAGGTGTTGACACACATCCCTGGCACACTGCTAGGGTTTGAGAGGACTGGTTACCTGGCTGTCCCTGATGCTGCTGGTTTACACCATGCTGGCTGTGACCACCTGGTAAACAAGGTGTGCACCGAAGCCTGCACCAAATTCAAACAGCTGATGCTCTTAGTTGAAGTTCTGGCAGGTGTCTGAAGCCTGAACTTCACTTTTGGTGACAGTGAGCAGCCCTTGCCCCCCCTTTATGGCTGTTCTAAAGGTGGTCCCTTCCCCAGTACTGGCATGAGTGTGCGAGGGTCTACATGGTGACCTGGGGGGGGGGGAAGTGAGCAGCTTAAAAATAACCACCCGAGAACAAAAAAAACCCCACAGGGTTATTTTTAGCTCGCAGCAGTTCCTGGTGTGATTCACCATGTGGCCTGTGTATGGCTGAATCAGCCCTGGTGAGGATGTGACGCAGGGAGAGGGGAGAGGGACGGATGATGGGGACAGTGCGGGGGCTGCTTGAAGTCCCCCTTGGCCCCTTCAAGAAGTCCCAGTTCAATGAACCCTTTTAGCTGGAGCTGCGATACACCAGGGCCTCGGCAGCAAGGCTGGTGTAAGAAATCCCCATTTTTTTCTATTCTTCCTACCCTTTAGCCTTGTGCACTTGCGCTGATGCCAGGGCTGGGAATGAGGAGGGATGAGTGGCCACAGCAGCCCCAGGCTGAGCGCCATGCCATGACACAGGATCCCAACGCATCTCCCAGTGTTTCTGCTGGAGGTCTGGCACACCGAGCCAGAGTGGATTAATCAGCTCGAATAGCAGGTCTCTGCTAACCGAGGTCTCTGAGAGATGGGGAACAAGAGTGGGAGCAATTCGGCAGCACAGCGTGGGCAGGGCTGGGTGCGGCAGCTCGGTGCTGGCAGCCCCATGGGAGCCGGAGCACGTTTGCATCGCCTGGGGTGTTTAACATGAAACCTGTGCCTACGCGAATGGCGGAATCACTGCCTGTCCGGCCAAATCGCAGTCGTGTCTTGCCATAGTTAGAGCCAAAACATGGCTGGGCCGTAGCTGCGCCTCGGTGGTTTAGTGCTGTGGTGTTAGGGGTTTCCTCGGCTGCTGATGGGGGGAAGTAAATTGCTCTCATCGTAGTCAGGAAGCTGGGGCCTCCCTCCCCTTTCACCAGTCTGTGCAAGCTGGATGTTAAACCAACATAAAGCTAGCAGGTTTCTGGGGTGAACTGCCCCTTTCTACTTCTGTTGCCTCCTCAAAGGCATCTGCCCTCCCCATGCTGTCAGTTCTTACTCTTTCCCGGGTGGGAGCCCCATGCGTGTCTTCCTCCAGCTGAGATCACAGCTTTCGGTTCTCCCTGCAACTCCTGGCCAGCCTGACCTCTGCCTGCCAGCTCCCCGGAGCACGGAGCTGCTTGCAGCCCAAGCCTTCCCCAGCAGCACGAGCCCAGTCTTGTTTGCCTGCCCAAGGATTTGCATTAATTTCCCTCCGGCGAGTTTTGGTCCCTGCAGGAATCTCCTGTGCTTGCCATTGGAGCTAGGATTGGTCTAAGCTCCAGCCAGGGACATATCATCCTCACAGCTTTAGCAAAGCCCTCTCCATCACACTGCCAACGTTAGGATGCCCCATATATTCATGATCAGGATCTGGCCTTGAAACTTCAGAGAGTGTTAAATTTTGTGACGCTGACTCTCGTTGATTCTGAGGATCCTTTATTTTTAAGGATCACCCTTACCCTTCCCAGCACTAACACCCCAGCACCTGATTCCTGTGTCGTCCTCACACCTTTCACGCCTGCGCAAGCACCTTCCCCTTGTCAGAATAAGGCAGAAAGCATGAGATAAATCGGTCCAGACGACTGCAGCCGTGTCCAGAACGGGCAGCAGAGCAACCTGGTGAGAATTAACCCTGTGTCCGGGCAGGGCCTGATGCTGGAGGGAGGAGGGTCGTTATCTGAGCACATACAAATTGGACAGCTTCGTGGGTCAGGCAGGAACCAGATGGAAACCA
This sequence comes from Aptenodytes forsteri, assembly GCF_000699145.1. Lineage (NCBI taxonomy): Eukaryota > Metazoa > Chordata > Aves > Sphenisciformes > Spheniscidae > Aptenodytes > Aptenodytes forsteri. The sequence continues at coordinate 270,285 of NW_008795710.1, read as the reverse complement.
TCAGCAGGAGAAACCTGGTTTGGCTCATTTGGTTTGGCTGGGTAAAACCTCCCCGTGGCTGGAGGGAGGACAGGGGAAGAGAGCAGCTCTCGGGGTCCTGCCAGCAGAAACTTGTTTCCCTGTGGATGGTGTGGATGCCTCTGCTCGTAGCACGGGTGATGGTGATGGAGAGTAAAGAAACTTTGGGCAGGGTGGTCAGACCCTGGTGTCAGAGGGGGTGGGGGTGTGCTAAAAAGTGCCTCTTTGTCCTCGTTCTTTGGACTAAAAATATGTTGTGTCAGCTCTTCACTTACCCCTTTCCTTTAAACACACTCCAAGACCTTACGTGGAGTTTCTGCATCTCCTCTCACCCCTTCAGCCCCCCCCCTACTAAATTAAGAGACTGCTTTGGCAAAACACATTTTGTAAGTGCTCTGGGGTGGTTTGATGTTTTTTGGAGGCTTTCTTTGCTTCTCCTTACAAAGCCCAGGTGCTGAGGCTAGCCCGGGCGCCTGACAAAAGCCGAGGGGCTCCTCTGCGCCCACAGCATTTTCTATTCCATGCTGTTTCACGCTAAGCGATTTCAGTGTGTAACAGCATTACCGGGGCTTTGGGTTTGTTGAAACAGTTGCAGCAAATTAAACTTTCTCTGGGGCCGTTAGAGCATGTGTGCGCTTGGAGCGAGCGCGGGATCTGCCACCCTCTCAGGCTGCTTTCCAGCCCCTTGGAGCTCGCAGTTGTTGGACTGATTCCCTGAAGGATTCATTTACCTCTACTTACAGCTCAGCCGCTCGCTTCCCCCCAAGCTTTTGTAGACGAGGCTGGGTTGCTCTTACTGCACAGGCTGCGGCGGGCAGGGGAGGGCGGGGGGGCTCCCTCTCCCACCTGTTTTTGTTTGCACCTCTTCTATTTTGGCTGAACGCCCCTTTCAGCTGGCTGCCATGCGAGCGGGGCAGACCCGGCCCTTGGTGAGTGATTTACACGCAGCGATTCTGGGGACAATCGTATTTTAAATGCGGCTGAGCAGGCTGGCTTTTGCAGAGAGCCAAGAAATAACACAGAGCAGCTCTGGAGCATGCTGCAACCCCACCTGTGACAGGCTGGGCTTGTGCTTCTGGGACAAAGTTTTGCAAAAACCAAACAGCCCGTTCCTTATAGAAGATACGACTTCATGTTTTAATTGCATCCCCTTCCCCTCCCGCGAGCATGGTGTAATCCAGATTCCCCCAAGGACTTTTGCAAGCTCATCCAAGGAGGAAAGGATCAGCTGAAAGTTTGCTGCAAGCACCACGTATATTTTGAAGTGTTTCTATCTTGCGCCGATACCCATCTGTGTATTTCTGTGTAAGCATCTTCAATTCTAAGCTCTGATGTGCTAAAATATGTCCTAGACAGTTTTGATGAGACACGGCACTCCTAGATATGCATGCTAATGATAGGCTGACTGCCCAAATTGCTGCAGTGTGCCCCAAAAGGAATGACAAACAGCGTGTGTAACCTGGTCTAGACAAGAATCACCCCCAAGGACTGCCGGTACAGGGCAGCTTAGCTGCTCTTCCCATCTGAACAGGACACACTAATGCAAAAAACACTCTATTTATTGCATTTTTTTCCCCATATGATCTTCTCAAAGAAAGTCTGCATTCATTATCTTTTATTCAGGACTCTATTTTACTAATTCCAGCTGACCAATGTACGTGAGGGTGGCTCCCTTAAAAAAAAAAAAAATCCCTGCAGTCCTCGTGTTGTGTGTAGGTGGCTGGGATTTACTCATGCCCACTGCCAGGACTGCTCCAGGCTGCTGCCCCTTCCCTCCCAGCCTTACACGAGTAGCAGGCAGGGTGTAGGAAATAAGGACCAGATCAACACCTTTGATGTTTACTTCCTCAGGGAAGGCTTTACCTAATATCCCAAATGCTCCAGCAATATGAGTAAAAGCATTCAAATTCAATCCATTTCCAGTTGTGTATCATGGACCAGATCCCAGATCTTTGAGGATATTTAGGGGCCTGAGGTTGCTCTGGAGAGGATTTGGGTCCATGTTTCTGACCCACGGCATTTTAATTAGGAAAAAACAAACTACAACAGTAGCTAGTTCTCAAAAGTGAAATTAATTTCTGTCTCTATAATACCTGCATCCCTCCCACTGCTTCTACCTGGATTATCAATGCTACACAGGTGCCATGCAGACTTTCTGGATCTGTGCATCTGTCAAAAGCTGTTTGTCATTAGCTGCGTGTTCCTGATGCTGTCTGCCCTCTGCTAAGCCTAAAGGGTTTCAACGGTGTTTTAACATGACGCTTGTTCTGAGCTGTGTGAGGGAGATGTGGAACACAGTGCAGGATGAGGCGGGGTGCTCGGTTTGTGAAGCCTTGGAGCTGATGCTGTGCTAAGAGCTTGGGCCAGCCTCGGTGCGTCCAGGATGCTCTTACAGGTGCCTCTCAGGAAGAACCAACCTCCACCATCTTCCTAGTGATGGGTATTTTGTTTTGCCTGCCCCCCACTAATTTCAGAAATGGATTGTTTATAATCAACAACTTTTGTATCCCCGCCTAGCTCAGGAGATGACGTTTAAACAGCTGATATGGTCCTCGCTGGGCTATAAGCTGGCCAGGACTCAGCCGCGAGCATTTCTTCACACCCTGCCCAGATGGGAGGGTGCTGGTGGCCGGCAGCTGGGACAGAGATGGATGTCTATTTAGGATCAAAAGCAGAGCACCGTCTCAGGCAGTAGCGGTACATAGCAATTCGGTTTACCTTGACGTGCTCTGGAACCTCAAAGAACAGGGGCAAACTGCAGCCTGCTCTGGGGTGTAATCTGGGATTTCACTGAACAGATCTGCTCAAGGCTTTGAACAGCGAAGCACATCTTCGTACCTGCATGTCTGTGTGCAAGACACGAGCTGAAATACTTGGGTGATTCGTGGGCTCGTCCTGCGCATCAGTGACTTCTCCAGCAGAGACACGATGCTTCCCAGTAGTCCTTTCCAAACCCAACTTGTTAGTCTTGCCCCAGCGTCTCTCTGGCTTTGCTGCTGTTGTTGCTGTTATTAATAAGTGGCCTGTGAAACACTGGGAGGCAAATCAATATTTTGGTGGAGTTGGGCTGAGAAACCCTTCTTTATTTCCATGGTAACTATTCCCACTCATTCGGGAGGCTCATTTCCCAGACAGCGGATCTGTCGACCTCCCTGTACCAGGAGGGATGACAGGGCAGGTGGAGCTAATGCCGTAGCAGGAACAGCGTCAGTGCGCTGCGGATGTCCTCGCTGTATTTGGAGGGAACAGCCCCGTCTGCCCCTGCCGGCGTGTGGTCCCATGCGGCCCCGCAGCTGCATCTGGCAGGGAGATGGAGCCGTGCCGGGAGGTGGTGCTGGCTAGCACCGGTCACCGTCCCTGCGAGCACCGCCGGCTGCTCTGCATGAGACCTGGCAGCTGGGAAATCTCTGCCACTGAAGGCTTTTGCTAACAGTTTAAGCAGAAATGGTGCAGCGCGGGCGGTCATGCCCTGCAGCAGCGGGGTGCCGGGCTGCCGGCACACGCAGGTCTCCAGCCCCTTCCTACAGCTTTTCCTATGGGTTCGGGGAGACGCTGTCACTGGTCGGTCTCGTCCTCTCCTGCTGAAGCCTCTTAGCCGGGAGCCTCCAGCCAATGGTGGATATGCTCAGGAAGGATACACATAATCCTGTTTTATGCCCTTCTCCCTGAAGGCTCACCAAAGCATATTAGTCTACATGGGCTTCATACACAATTGGCTGGCAAATGAAGTGCAGCCACCTCTTGGGTGGACCTGAACATCTCTGAGCTGGGAGTGAAAAATAATAAAGCTGGCAGGTGAGAGTGCAAGTGAAGCTGGATGTGGAAGGGAGTTGAGACGTGGGGCAGGAGCATCCTTCTGCAGGGAGCAGCACCGCTCCTCTGGCTGCTGCACTGCGCATCGGGCCACCGTCGAATTTGAGGGGAAAATAATGACTTTGGAGAGGTACCTGCAGCCTTGTGGTGCAACCTCCATGTGTGTGCAGGAGCCTTTCCCAGGCTGGGAAAGCTGGCTCTTTGGAGAGGTACCTGCAGCCTTGTGGTGCAACCTCCATGTGTGTGCGGGAGCCTTTCCAGCCTCAGCTGGCTCCACGCTGAATCACAAGTCACAGTTAGAATGCAAACGCTCAGGGTTGAAGGCTTTGAAGTACATCGGTGCAGCATTTGGGCTGTAATTAAACAGAGCGCTGCCTTTCCCCTGCCCTGCAATGGGAGCCGGGCATGCGGGGAGTGTACGGACCCTGGCGCCGGGGCACCAGTTCTGCTGGGTGGGTCCATGCTGTTTCTGGCCTCTACATGGGAAAGCTGAACAAATATGCGGGCTTTAAGTTCAGGGGTCCTTGGTAAATGTAGGAAAAAAGAGGATTAGTTTGATGAAATCGAAACAGACTTTTTTTCTGCTAAGATGAGAAGAACAAAAAAATTAGCCTTGTATCAAATCAGATGTTTCATTTGACCCGAAACAAGGTTTTCCCTTACTTTTTGTCTTAACTTACCTTTCCATTAAAGGCTTTTTAAATTCAGCTTCATCATAAAACACAATTTAATTTATAAATAAGCAATTTAATTTTTAAAAAGACTATCAGAAATTTCAGATCTGGCTGTCAGAAACCTTGTCACAAAGGAGGGTTTTCTGTTCTCAGGCCAACAGACCTCTAGGCTCATCTATTTAACTTCCTCTGTAACAGAGCCTGTGGCTTTTCCACTTCTTGTTGCATTTGTAGCTCTGCCCGTAGTAATGACACTAGTGCCAAAAAGATTTGGTTCTGGATCTGAGTGTGATCCTGCGATCAGGGAGTGTGCAGGTTCAAGGCTCTCGTCCCTGCTCCTTGGGGACCGTTCCTTGCCTACAATGGACCCGAGCCCTGAGCCCGGGCGTAGTGCACATACCAACAGCTGCATGATGCTTTTAATAATGCATAGATGGAAATTTTCTGCTTTTAATAACAAGAAAGGTGGGAGTCACAAGGCCGTGACAGAGACTGGTGATTTGCAAAATTGCACACAACCTTTTGAAGCGAGTGGCCCCATAACAGTATCCCAGGCCAAAGTCAGTTTGACTGATTTCACTCAAGATTTGCTTGAATGTAAACAAATTCACGAAAGACACCTTTGGGCTGCAGTCTGCATTTAATCTGGGCTTGGTATTTGTTGCTACTCCAGTCCTTTTGTAGGAGAGCCCTAGACTTCAATGTTCAGGTGGTCTGTTTTTGTAAAGAAGATTGTGTTGATTAAGGGTGTGAGAAATAAGCTCATCAAGTGCTTCTGTGCGTATACTTGTGCAATGTCACCTTTCAGGCAACTGAAAATTTCTTGCCATCTACCTGCCAGGGGAGCGGTGCCCCGTCCTGGGATGCTTGGCTCAGGATCTCCAGCTCTTTCACAGGAAGCTTTAAATAAATATCTTTAAATAAGTAAGATTTAAATCAGTAGGGTTGAGATAGGAGTGTTACCTTCCCTTTTCCCCTGCAAGCTGCTGTCTCTGCTCAGGCTCCGGAGCGTCAGCCTTCTGGGAAACTGTGCCTCTCTGTGGTGCTCCACCAAGCCACCACGGGCAAGGGACACTCACCAAAAGACACAGGACGGGCTTTGACACTGCATTTGATCTGAATGTGAAGCTTTCTGTTTTCACAGGGAAAATCTGTCTATTCTAATTTCCTGCCAGTGGGTAAACTGTGCTTGTCAAACCTCATTAGGAACAAGACTGTTCCCGTGAGCTGGATTCGCTGTAGCTGTGCATTGGTCACCTGAAAGGAAGCCCGCAGCCCTCGCTGAGCGTTGTCACTTCTACTTCAATTTCCAGATCGTATCCAACAAATCGTTCCTCATTCATAAAAGGTGAAGAAGACGATCCTACAGGCAGGAAGCCTGGCTGTATGATGGTGTTATTTTGCTACGCTTGTATTACTCTCAGTCAAGGTCAGGTCTGCAGCTATTTTATAGCTCAGCAGAAGCTGCAGAAGATCGAGGCTTTTCAGAAGTGACAGCAAGGACTCAGCTCCGGCACCCACGCACTGAGCGAGTACCTGGGCAGCGATGTGCTAGTTAACTTGACAATGGCATGAGAACCTGGTCCTCAAAGTCAGTAGCAATAGGCTCAGTGGAAAGTTGCAATTAGATAACGCACAATTCCTTTAAAGAGTTATTAACATTCTCCAGGTGTACTCGTGTGCAGCTTCCCTGCAGCACAATCTGCACTGAGGAACAGCAAAGTGCTGCTAAAGTGAGCTCTGCTGCAGCACTCCCTGGTGTGGGTCTTGTCTGTAGGCGCTGACCCCTCTCCCTGCAGCAACCCCAGCCCTTTAGTCACTGTATGCGTGTGATTCTCCAGTCTCGGGTCATGCTGTCCAGGTGCAGCTGGGTCTTGGACAAAAATAATGCAATAGTGGAGGGAAAGCTGTAATTAGAGCTTATGAGATACCTTTCCCTGCGTCAAGGAAGGAGGAGAAAGTGTTTTGAATTATTTGTGCTTTTACCTGTCTCTTCTTCCCCTGTTCCTAAAACTGCCTGCTGGGAATCCAGAGCAGAGCTGTGCTGGTTAATGTCAGCTATAGGGCATTAAGGGATCATTGAGAAAAAAGCTAAAGATATTTATGAATAAAGCTCCCCGTTAAATAAGTTACTTTTAGTTAATAGAGCTGGTGAGATCCTGGAAAACAAATATGTGAACGTTTTGTGAAAGCTAACAACAGGAGCTGGTGTTTTCAAATGTAATCCACCCCGATCCTTCCCATCCCTTCTGCCTCCTGCCAGCGGGAAGCCTTCACGCCTCCTTTTGCAGAAAAGAGTTTCCCTTCGGCCACTTCCATGTGGCAGCCGGTATCTTAAACTGTCCAGAAAAGGTGGGTTTAAAGTAAACCAGAGCCCTCTCCTCCTGCTCCCCATAGCACTGTCAGAGTTCCTACAACAGCCGTAGTAACATCCCACTCCGATGGTATCTTCTCTGAGACTACTTCCATCTGCTTAGGCCAGGATAACATGCTTTTGTCAGCCCGGTATCATCTTTGCAGATCTGCTCCATTAATTGTTATGGTTAATGCTTATTTTATTCAAAGTGTCAAATTGCTTCACTATGAAGCAAAGGAGAAGCACTTCACTCTAGAAAACATGACAGTATATTTAATTGGTATTGAGTTGCAGCCGCCGCTAATGGATTTTAAAAATACAATAATCAAAAGGAAATCGGCATAACATGACACAGAGATAAAATGTTCTGACATATTATTATCTGGTGACCTGCCCTGACGTATCGTACTGCTGCGACTGTTTGTGTCATGCAATAATACAGAAACAAAATTAATAATTCTCAAGCAAAATAACCTCAGAGCAATAATAATAATTTTGGAAAGAATTTCGGCAGCTCTTCTGATTTCAGCTGTCAAAAGCCATTTTAGTTCTTGTCTTGACACCAGCAGCTCAGGTCAGCCCAGCAGAAGTCGTTCCTTGGCTGTTTCTCCTCTCGTACTTCACATTAGATCCTCTCCCCGTCACGCTTGGCATTGCAATCGCTTGATGGATTGCATAATCTCCATTATCCATGGCCGAGCCTGGCAGGGTGAGCTGCTGCATTGCCGAGGGGACTGTCCCCTCCTTCGAAGGCATGGGAAGGGGTGGCCGCTCCCGGGAGCACCGACCTCTGGCACGTGGGGCACAACCTGATGCAAAGCTTGGAGGAAGGCACGGAAGCCAATTTTTCAGACCTATTTTCTGCCATCAGATAACTTGGCAAATGCCGGGCTGGGTTTGTTCTAGTGGTAGAAGCAGAAATGAATAAGAAAATCCTCTTGCTGTTCGTGTGCCAGCGTGTCCTGGAGTTCTCTCTTCTGAGCCTGGAATTATTATCCCAAGTTTAATGTTGTTAATCGCTTATTTTGCTAACCTGAAGGAAAAAAAAAAAGAATGTTTTTATGCTGGTTTTAATCCTCTGTTTCATGTTACCCCACCGGCACAAACTCCCCGTGCATGGGGTGCAAAGGCTCAGATGTCCTCAGTACGACTGGCTTTATCAGAGTCCCCACTGAGTCGGGGTGTTATTCCCGTCGCGGGAAGGAGCCGCCAGCGTGCCCCGGGCCATATGGATCTTGGCACCCATGTGCTTCCTCTGCCATAGGAGAAGCTGTGGCCACGCTGATTAAGATCCCTTTTGTTCCTGTGCTGCAGTCAAAGCGTGAGGGTTTCCATTGCCTTTGCTTCCCCGGCTCATCAGAGGGCAGCGACACCTGGAACAGTCCTGGAAATCAGATGCTGCAGAGCAAACCCCTTTTTACCCCCAATGTGAGTCTGTGCAGGCAGCTGACCCAGCCAAATGCTTGCAGGCAGGAGCAGGCAGGGCATTAGCGGGTGCTGACCCCCAAAAGTGGCCAAGGTGGGTGCAGGCGAGCACCCAGCTGGTGGTGCAAAGCCAGGGTGCCCTGAAAACCCCATCGTGTGGAAACTAGCTCTGCCATTTAGCCAGCCAGATAATTTCTTCTTGTTGCTTAGCCTCCTTCAGGCTTTTATTGCAATCCTCTTTGGTGGGTTAACAATCACCCAGCGGGGTTTTATGAACCCTGCCAGTTTTCCTCCAAAGCCATAAACCCTACTGTATTTTCTGATGGGGGCGAAACCTGGTAAATGAATCACCTTGTCACACACAAGCCACGTCCTTTCAACAGGCACTGTCATCTTTCCGCGATATCCTTTGCCTTTGCCACGATTTGGCTCATGCTTGAATACGTTGCTGAATATGACGGACTTAAACATGTGCTAAGTGCTTTGCTGAACTGGGCCTTTCTTCTGATTTATGCCAGGGTAGATTAAAATAGAATCAGCCCCTTAAGTGGTCTGTGCCACGTGTTGTCAGCACACTGAGACACTGCGTCTGCGCTTGTGTTTTAATTAAAGGTTCCACCTATTTACATGGAGTCAATCAATCTCGGCACAAAAACGTCTTTGCAGTTGATTAGCACCATACTGCAGACAAATGGCATTAACACAAACGGCTTTTTGGAGAAGCAATTCATCTGCGTGGAAATGAAAAATACAATTATTTTAACCGATGCCATCGTGTAATCAATCATGCCTGGCTCGGCGCTGGGCGCTCCGCGCGCTGCCCATGCGTGCAGGGATGCACAGGGGTTTTTGGCTCTGAGTCGTGATGCCGGTGTTTGCAGTGACGTGGCGGCTACCCGAAGGGTCCCGAATGCCTCCCCAAAACCACCACCCGGGCTGGGCAGGCTTCCTGAGCCAGGGCTGGTGTTTGGACCTGGGCTCAAGCCCCTGCAATGGTGTTAATTAGATCATACGTAGAGCAGAAATGAGCTGAACATGGCTTCACTGATAGATTTTTAGTGGGCTCAAGGCTAATGGGTGTTTTAATGGGAAAATGCAGCATTCCAGCGTGTTGGAACAGCAATAAGAGAGTCTATGGGCCATCATTAATATACTCCTAGTGATTAAAATCACTCTTCCCTCAGACCCGCATCTCTCAACATACTCAAGGCATTTATTAGTGGTCCATTATATGCCCACTTCTATCTTACTGCTTAATTTGAACACTAATTAACATCATCATGCCTTCTAAAACACAAATGGCACTTGGTAGTATTTCATTAACTCCAGGCTCTGTCTGCAGGCAACAAGAGCCGAGCTTCACCCGAAAAACCACCTCTGTGGGCTCATGGGGCCGGCGATGGGAGAGTTTCACCTCCATGTCCCATCTCTCAGGTCTCACGGTTATGGGGGAAGCTGGTGGGAAGCAAAACGATGACTTCATTTCCCGAAACACTGGGGCAGTAGCCAGCAGGACTGCTTAGACGTCTAAACACTTGCTTAATTATCTCACTGAACTGGGGCCCAGGGCTTGGGTTTGCTGCTGCTACGAACTCTGCTTGCTTTTGCTGGCTAGCCCGAAGCAGGGGGAAGGTAGAGCTAACCCAAAATGGAAAGGCTTACTGGCTCCGGCTCTCCCCTGTGCATTATGCTGCCTTCTCAGGAAGGATAGAGTTCAATCAGCCTTTGAAAGTCAGTAAGGGTTTTTTTCTCCTAAATGTCTTATAATATATCTCCTCTGCTGCAGTTCAAGCCCTACCTCCTTCCCAGCAGCAGGGAAAAGGAACACCATCCCTTTCTGAAGCAGCCTTTTATGGATCTGGGGACTTTTACTATCTCTTCCCCAAGGCTTTTCATCTCTCTAAACTGAATAATGCTCATTCTCTCCGCACGTCCCTGTGGGGCGAGCCCTGTGCTCCATCTTGTTGCTCCTCTTCGTCTCAGCTCCCGCTGCTCCTTCCCACCCTGGGCACTGTAAGGTCCTTACTGGTCTCACCCCTGGCAATCGCTCCTATTGGGATATTGGCTCCCGCCCCCCGCCCCAAAAGAGGGCATTCCTGCCTCACGTTATAATTCCCAGGTCCTCTTCTGCAGGGCTGCTGCCTAAGCACTCATTTTGCATCTTGTATTTTTACAGCTAATTATTCTTAGTTAAGTGCAATAGCTTCTCTTGCTGCTGGACTGCTGCCTGCTTTTTTAAATACTGCTTCTCTACTTCTCCTACTGAACTCTTCTTAGTGATCATTTGAGCCTCTCTACAGCCTAATAACTTCTATTATTAGTCTTTCTTTTGAGACAGCAATATAGAAGACACCCATTTTGATAGAGTCCCCAGTAGTTTGGATATTGAATATGAGCAAAAGCATTAGAGGGAAAACCCCTCTAATGGGGAGGGAATGCTCTGCTCCCTCATGCTTCCAGCCATTGCATGAGTTAGTTTTCCTTCTCGGAAATGCATTTGTCGCCACCTCCTTGGCATTGCTCTAACTGAGAAGCCACGGGGGGGGCGGCTGTGTGAGTGGGGGTCCCGCCGTGCCCCAGCGCAGCGGAGAAGGGGGGTTTGCAGAAAGCTAAAATGACAGCACAACAGGGAGAAAGCCAGTCCTCGCAGCATTAATAGTTAAAGAGAATCTGAATTGAAATCAGCTTAGCGAGGAAGCGGATAGGCAGAGGTTCGGGATGTTGTTTTCCCCTTTGGGATTGTTCTTCTTTGGCCTTTTGGCTCAGAACGAGTGTAGTATTAGTTTAATACCTGATACACCCTCTGTCAGGAGACTGTCAGTGCTTTTGCAAGGGATTTGACACTGTGTATATTTCTGCTGCTGCCAGCTTGTTATGATCCTGCCCCATCGTGATCTGGGTTTTAGCCTTCGCAGCCGATGTATAGACTGGCATGATGGAGCAGCAACAAAATTAAGTCCAATTTCTCAGCAAAGATAAGCAACAACGTGAGTGGGGAAGCGAGCTAAGGCTCGGCAGCGAGCACAGCGCTTCCCCTGGAACGGCAAAGACAGACCGGGTGTTGGTATGAATAAAAACTGGGTGCCAGGGAGAGGCTGTCAGTGACATTACTACCTGTCACACGTGTGTAAAGTCATCAAACAGCGGGTGGGCGGCCGTGACAGCCCTGGGAAAGACATCTCTATTAGCATGCTCAGCGCCACAATGGTACAAGGTTGCAGCATGTTAAGGGCAGGCAGGCTGTTCCACTTAAGGTGGAAAATGATACATTCGGCAATCGGAGTAATTTGATTTGGCTGAGGTTCACAGCATTTTGGAATCTTATGTGACTCTTCCTACTATTGGATACTGCCCCAGATTCCCAGTGCTGCAGCATATTGCATCTCGCTTTTGGGCTGCGTGGAGTAAATGAGCTTCTGAGCCTGATGGTACGGATTTTGTATCCAGATGGGCAACTTCTCTCATCTTCTGTTATAAACTGGATTTCAAGATTGCAAGAAAATATAGCAAGAACGGTATTCCTGCACCATCTGACTTACACAAGCAGTCAGTGATTGCACCTAGTGGCCCTTTTTCTGTCCCAAAAGTCTTCTGCCCATCTCAGGTTAGACCTGCTTTCTAGAAGTAGCCTTAGCCAACACTGGTTTTGTACTGGAGAGGTTTCCAGGAGTGCGATTTTTTTGTCCAGAGGGTTATTGAGGTGCAACTCCTAGTGCAGGGAGGTCTGAACGTGACAGAGTAGACTGGTTCCCTCGCAGCTTGCTCACCGGGGACTGAGCCCGAGACCTGAAAAGACGCAGTCTAGAGAGGTGAAGGTTTAGTTGAGCCTGTCCCAGGCGGGTACGCTGAGCGCAGGGGGGGAGCCAGCACAGGCACTTGGAGGAAGAGGAGGCTGCATGTGCTGGAGGGGAGGAAGGAGAGCTCTGCATACCGGCTTGAAATGCATTCCCACATGCTGTGCGCGCTGGCAGCTGGATGCTGTCTAGCTGCAGCCACCTTGTTAAACTGCTTTCCTTCTCTGCTAAAACCGGGATTGACGGTTTGCACAAGCTTAATGGTTCATGTAAGCGTGGTGCTTTGTGCTGGGCTGTGGTGGGTGAAAGCTCGGAGGCGGCAGTAAGGCTGGTTGCAGAGAGAGGCTGTCCTGGAGCCGCTCAGGAACGGTTCGGCCTTGGTGGGGACCCCGGGGTGCAGTGGGGTGACAACCACCATGCAGCAAAACCTGCCCCAGACAGAGAGCGGCGAGGGCAGGCCCAGCTGCCTTTCCCCCCCCCCCCCCCCCCCGCCAGTAACTCTCTCAGATTTTGTGCCAACTTTTAATTGCATGAATTTAATTATAGGGATTTTCTGGATGTAGCGAGGCCTGTGAGCGTCTCCCCTGCAGCTGGGGGTGTAAAGCCCCCCTTGCAGCTGAAGTGGTGGCAGCACCCAGGGGAGCTCAGCGCAGGGAGAGCGGGTGGCCGTAACCCAGTGGTGCTGTCACTTGCCAGGAGGTGTTGTGTAGCCTCGTGCTGAAGGGGTTAGAAAATGGTTCTCTTCTGTCTGGGATCTTGTGTATTTTTCTACACTGCAAAACAGCTTCAGCGGGGGACCGGCAGTCCTGCTTTTCCCCGAGCAGCTTCTATCCTGATGGTTAGAAGCCTGCAGGAGAGCCGGGATCCATCAATGGACCAATGGTTCATCAGTGGACTCTGTCCACTGATGGTGGTACTTGCCATCAGTGCTCTGGTCATGCTGCCGTAGCCATTTTCCCTATGAACTGTGCCTTCCTCAGGTTTACAAGGGGTTTTAAAATCAGGCCAACTCTCCTGGACTGAGGATGGTTGGAAGAAGAGATGAGAAGCTAGTGGGTGGCCATGGCAGCTGCCTGGGAGGGCCCTGCTCTCTCCCTTCCCACCTGCACATACATGCAGGTCAAAGCGGTGCTGGTACGGGGTGTGGAAAGCTGTGCCTGGCTGACATGGGGTAGCACTAGTTTCTACTGTGTCACCAGAGATTAACCCATCAGTGGGTTTTAGGCAGTTGTAGTAATGTCTTAGCTACTTTAAAGATTCACAAACTGTTACTATCCTTGGCCCCCATGGCCTGAAGTTGAGCTTACAGTTTGGGGTTTGAAGTTTAATTCCTCCCTGTTCCCCGCGGTGTTTTGCTCTGCTACCACTTGACCTCCATTTCCCTGCAGTAATAAGGTCAGCACACGGAGCAGCGCTGCCTTCCTCCCACCAGCCCTCCCGTCTTGGTGGTCCCTAGAGCTTTCGCTGCTTATTCCTTCCATTTTCCCACTTTGCACTGTTTAAAAACAAGCAAGGAAGAGCTCCCTGGAGCCAACCGCTCATTTGCTGGCAAGGGCTGTCTGTTAATCAATTAAAGCTCTGCGAACGTATTTGCAGCAGGGTGGATGGTTAAGATGCTTTCTGTCTCTAATGCATGCCTGTGGGAGGCCTGCCTGCACATGAAGGACAGGTGTGTTGGCCTGGAGGTCCTGCAATGCTGCGTTTGTAGGTATCAGATATTGGTCTTGGTATAAAGAAGCCAGCCGTTAAGGATGGTGAGGGAAGGGGAAGAGGTTTAGCGAACGCCAGTCTTTGCCTAATGGAGGTTATTACCTGAGCACACTCACCGGGGCAGGGTCTCGCCGATCTGCAATGAAGCGGCTCTGGGGGAGCATCTCCCCAGGGACCACCGCGTGCAGAAGAGGTCCTCACCGAGTCATGGGGGCAGTGAAGGAAATGGGCTGATGTGGAGGATATTCAGGAAAATCAACAGAAAAGGCACTGATGAGGGCAGCACTGAAACAGCATCAAAAGTGTGTTTGTACCCAGACAAAAATTAATGTGTCAATAAACTGGGGTTCATGCCTGTGTTTTCGCGCTCTGCTGTCAGAGCAAACCTCAGCTGTGGGAACCTGCCAGCCCTTCTAAACATCGCTTTAATTTCCACCACTGATATCCATTTCCAGGCACGAACTTGGTTCATTTCAGAGCCTTAAGCAGGGGAACCAAAGTGACACAAACCACTCCCGCGCTCGGCCAACAAAAGGGTGCTGGGACTGGCGAGGTGTGCACGGTGCCCTTGGGTCTAAGTGTCATTTTGGGGATCACAATGGATTCACGAGAAGTCTTTTCTTAACACTAATGTGCCATAAACTGTAGTGCAGTCCTTGTAAAATGAAAATTGGATTCATGCTTACAGATATGGAAGTAACGTATCCAACCCCTGAGCTGGCCACCGGTCCAAAATCCATCACTGATAAGTCAAGCCAAAGAACTCGTTGCACTGGCACAATTTACTGAAATGTGATTTAATAGAAAGACTATTAGTGTTTTAAAGGGCTGAGAGTGATCCGCTCAGGTTTGATATTTGGTTAGGACTGGGCAAAGGCAAGATCCAAATCTGGCCCCAGGGCAGGAGCCCCGGTTGGAGAGGACTTTGCAGCATGGTTGTCGTGGTTAAACCATGACAACCTTAGTTGCCAGCTGGCAACTAAGCCTCACACAGCCGCTCGCTCACTCCCCCCTGGTGGGATGGGGGAGAGAATCGGAACGGTAAAAGTGAGAAAACTCGTGGGTTGAGATAAAGACAGTTTAACAGGTAAAGCAAAAGCCGCGCACACAAGCAAAGCAAAACAAGGAATTCATTCACTGCTTCCCATGGGCAGGCGGGTGTTCAGCCATCCCCAGGAAAGCAGGGCTCCATCACGCCTAACGGTGACTTGGGAAGACAAACGCCATCACTCCAAACGTCCCCCCCCTTCCTCCTTCTTCCTCCAGCTTTATATGCTGAGCATGACGCCATATGGTGTGGGATATCCCTTGGGTCAATTGGGGTCAGCTGTCCCAGCTGTGTCCCCTCCCAACCTCTTGTGCCCCCCCAGCCTGCTCGCTGGTGGGGTGGGGTGAGGAGCAGAAAAGGCCTTGACTCAGTGTCAGCACTGCTCAGCAATAACAAAAACACCCCTGTGTTATCAACACTGTTTTCAGCACAAATCCAAAACACAGCCCCATACCAGCTACTGTGAAGAAAATTAACTCTACCCCAGCCAAAACCAGCACAACGGTGCTCTGGGTACAGACTTATTTTGTGGGTGGAAATGCTGGGGTAGAAGGAAAATGGCTGGAGAAGCAGCTAAATTTGGGAGATGGAAACTGAGGCACCCGCACGGCTGGGAGTCGCTCAGTGCAAAACCCAGCGTGGCTGGCTGTGCTGGCGTGGGGAGACGAATGGCCCAGGAGAAGGGGCTTGGGGGGCAGATCGGAGCAGAGGCATTGCGCAGCTCTCTGCCGGGAGCACATCGCATCCCCGTCCGCAGCAGGGCCCTAGGTAAAGCACACGGTTTCTTTAGAAGTTGTGAAAACAAACCCTCCAGACTGCCCATGCACTGGGAATACTCGAAGAGAATTAAGAAAGCGCCTCCTGAGATAATTTTTTTTTAAAAGCAAAATAAATCAAGCCAATTAGTGATTAAAAAATATATATATTTACTATTTTAATAACACGGTTTCACACTATCACTTAGTCCATAAAATAAACTAAAGGTGCTGTGGCCAGAGCAGAGCCCTGCCTTACAGCTACCACCAGAGAGCATCCTTGTATACTTTTTCTGTGGAAACAGCCCTGAGCTGGGAAGTAACCCATCTTTCAGCAGCCTGTCTCTTTTTAAGTGCTTCCCAGTCAGTTAAAGATACAGTAATTGAAACTTGTCTATCAATCACGTTAGCAGACAAAACAACATTGTTTCTCTTCTCTTTTTCTCCAAAGTACTATAGCTTGATTGGCTTAACAGCGCGAACAAAGACGCTAAGTCAAAAATCCCACTTAAATGTTTTCAGGTATAAAAGCACATCATCTTTGGGGAGGGAAGGTGCAAAATTCATTGTTTAGAAGCGTTCTAGGGGAATACTCAAAAGGCAAAAAGAATACCAAGAATACAATACATGTGCACAAAATACCTTTGGGATGATTAAAAAAACCTGCCAAGAAATTCGCATAATGCCTGCACATCTGTAGCCCCCTCATATGGTTTAGTGGGCATGGTGGTGTTGGGTCGACGGTTGGACTCGATGATCTTAGAGGTCTTTTCCAACCTCAATGATTCTATGATTCTGTGATTCTATAAACTAAAGGTGCTGTGGCCAGAGCAGAGCCCTGCCTTACAGCTACCACCAGAGAGCATCCTTGTATACTTTTTCTGTGGAAACAGCCCTGAGCTGGGAAGTAACCCATCTTTCAGCAGCCTGTCTCTTTTTAAGTGCTTCCCAGTCAGTTAAAGATACAGTAATTGAAACTTGTCTATCAATCACGTTAGCAGACAAAACAACATTGTTTCTCTTCTCTTTTTCTCCAAAGTACTATAGCTTGATCGGCTTAACAGCGCGAACAAAGACGCTAAGTCAAAAATCCCACTTAAATGTTTTCAGGTATAAAAGCACATCATCTTTGGGGAGGGAAGGTGCAAAATTCATTGTTTAGAAGCGTTCTAGGGGAATACTCAAAAGGCAAAAAGAATACCAAGAATACAATACATGTGCACAAAATACCTTTGGGATGATTAAAAAAACCTGCCAAGAAATTCGTATAATGCCTGCACATCTGTAGCCCCCTCATCCGAAGCAGCTGATGTACGTGTCCAGTGAAACAGGTTATGGGATTTAGCTTTGACTCATTTTTGTGCTTTCTTGGAGCATAAAAGCATGCTAAAACTAGGTTTGCACTTTGTAAGTCCCTGTGAATGAAGGGGCAGGAGGGCAGGGACAGTCTGTGGCTCTGAAGCGCTGTGTAAATGATTTTTTTTATTTTCCTGAGTGTGTTTTCCCTTTTGCCATCCAGGTGTTCCCCAGTATCCAGGCTCCCCAGAGGTGCAGGAGCCGCCTTGAAGCTCCTCCACAGTTTTCTAGGTGCAGTTTGCAGTTCTCATAAATACATTTTCCTCCAGAAATCCTTGACTGGGCCATGGCAGGTGTCCCTGTGGGTGGGTGACACTCAGGGCAGCGTGGCCCCAGAGGGCTGGGGCAGGGGTGGCTCGTGGGCTGCTCCGACGGGCCATGAGCATCTTTGCTTTGCAATGAACATCTTCCCATGTTTCTTTTTCTACACCCAGGGCTTTGCTGTCAAGAGCTTTTAATTTGTTTCAGTCAACAAAAAAAGCAGATCTGTTGGCTGCAGGTCTGAAATGTGGCAGCTCCTCCAGGCTAGTGGGGCCCTGTTGTCCTAGGAGGGCCACGTAGCGAAGGGTTCGCCCGAGCTTTCTGCTTTTTCAGGCCAGGCTCTGCATTGCTTCTGGGTTCTCGTTTTGCTTGGTTTTGCAGCAGTGTTGCATTGGGTTTGTAGTTTTACGTATACATTTATACAAACTGATTTAGCAGAGGATGCTGCAACAGGTCTAAGGTTACCCTGTGGAAGAGCAGAAGACAAATCTCTCGATGCAAATCGTTTCCCTTTCTCAGTCAGCCGGGGAAAAGGGAAATAAATAAGCAGTGAGAGGCACCAGCACTTTTATAACCGCTTGAGCAACAGGGGGACCGGCACGCTGTGAGTCACAGCAACGCTGCCGCTTCCCACACTGCCATTAACGCTCCCATTTGCAAACACTAACCAGTGGTTTTAGGGAGGTTTAAAATTAGCGGTCTGTTAGTTACTGTGTGTTTCCCTCTCTGTGCAGTCTGCTGAGGATACCACAGCCATTATAGCTCATAGACGCTGTCCCCAAGATGACTTATGCTTTTAGCTCTTAGATGATTACAATTCAGTTCACTAAAACACGGTCATTAACTAAAACGTGATCATTGCGTCCTCGGTACCTCGTGCCTGTGATGCTTGCCACCTCCTCCAGGTGTTGTTCAAGTTCATTTGGAATTTTACTGAATACCTAGCGGGGTGGGAGGGGGTCTTTGAGCTGCCCTTTCCCTGGTGTGGTCCAAGCTATGAAAATGCTTCAGTTAAGCTGAAAATGGTTTTTTCCTTCAGCTAAAGTCTTTGAACTGTGAAGACACAGGTCCACCACAGACCAAGCACTTTCCAGAACTTCTCACCATGTGCGTTTCTGGTCAGATGGGCAAAAAGATTCAACATGTGGTTGCTATATCTTAGTTTTCTTTGTCCTCCTTACGGAATTTTTCTTTTCAGATGATTTTCTGAGTTAATTCCAATTCTGTTGCAAGAAACTCATAAAGCTGTTATTGCTCAGTCACTCTCGGTCTCCTTGTTAATATAATACGAGGATAAGCAAAGTTCATGCAAACTGCCTACACTAGAGAAATGGAACAAGAAGGCATTTCTGAACACTGCGGGTTTTTAAAAGCTTCTTTGTTCAGAGATAGGGAAAACAACCTGTAAAACTTCATCCTGACAAAGAGAGCTGCAGATTTAAGGCTAGTGAAAAGAGTCATCTCTCCAGATGTAGGTTGGCATGTGGGTTCACAATGGCAAATATGACTTATGATTCATACCAGCGTACTGGTGATGGGGAGAGAGAGTCTATATTAGGACAAATGCTGAATGACGAGGGACAGCTCACAACTTGAAGAACATGGAGAATGAGGTCATATGAGATGAAATGCTTCAGTATTGCCAGGCACATGTTCATTTAATGAAAGAGAAGAAATTTCAAGTGATTTTCATAAGGGGCAATATTCATTTGCCAGCAGACAGGCATCTTTAAGTTTGTTTTAGGCTCAGAGCAGCATCCTACCAGCCCGTCAGGTGCCACTCCAGAGCACAGGGCTTCTTCTGCAGCCTTGGGTGCCTTCAGAGGCACTGTGCAACCATGTCTGGAAAAAATTGGTCCTGCCCAAGAGGCATCTTATGCCAAGGGCATGGTAATTTTCAGAAAACAAGTGAACAGTTACAAGGCTCCTTAAAAACAGATTGTGATGTAAATGTAAACCCTTGCGATTTCAAGCTGTGCAACATCCTCTAATTATTTGGGGCATAGGAAGATTTTTCTCTGATATTCACTTTTTGCTCTGACTTTAATCTAGAAGGCTGCTGCCTTGCACAGGAATGCTGCTTTAGGGCTAGAGATACAGGGTGTGGACAACCATCAGCTTGATCATTTTGGCATTTCCAGGCCTGCAGCACTGTGCACTCATGATCAGCAAAGATGGCTCTGTGCTACCCTTTGCCTTTTGTTTGAACTTACAGTCTGAAGGCATTCCCCCTCCCCCCTCGGCCTTGAATCTCATGAAAGATAAAAATCTAGAAGACAGCCACCCTTTTCTGATGCTCTATCTTAAGAGGACCACTTTGGCATGCTAGCAGCTTCGGCAAGTGGTGTCAGCCAGCTGGGACTTGTGTCACCTATGGGAACGGCCAGCTGGAGTGAGAAGAGGAAATACTGCTAGGGAAGAGTCGGGGGCATTTCATCTGGGAAAAGTGCTGTAGGTACTTTTGTTGGTGGTGATGTAAAACATCTGCCTCGCTTTTGTCCCTCCTGGATCCTGGGGTTTCCCTGAGCTTTGGGCAGCTCCCAGCTGTGGCTGGCTCCCTGCTATCCCAGGACTCTGCCGTTTGGATCTCTTCTCCCCCAGCCAGAGGAATTACCAGTTGCTTTGAATATGCTCATGCAAAGCAGAGAATTAAACCCCAAACTTCCATCTGTTCATAATGAAACATCTTCACCAGCTGAATTTGACTAATTTAGTGATTACTGTCGGGAGAGAACGGTCTCTCCGAGTCCTCCAGCTGTTCCAGCATAGGAAGCCTCTTGCCTCCCCATAAGGGTTTGCAATCGTTTCCTCTGTGTTTTTTATCTGATTTTGTTACAATAATTCAGCGCGTCCACTCTGGCCAGCTGTTCTTCAGGCCTCCTGGCCTGCATTGCTTATACAAGGCTGCTGGTGATGATGTTGAATCAGTCTTTCCAACAATTTTGCATCTGTCCTCGGCTCTTGGAGTTGTTCCAACTGTTCTCAATATACAGCTGATAATTTAGGAAACACCCCCCCCTGGGTGATTCACTAGCCTATGAAACCTCCTAACCATGCTCCAGTTTCTCGCTTCCCAGTCTGGCGATAGTCATTGAAAATATCGTACAAGCGACACTTCCAATAAATTAGCAGTAATTTAAACTCTTGGTAGCAATTTACAGATAAGGTGGGTTTTGCCTGGCATCTCCTTGCATATCAGGATGTGGATCTCTCTAAGCTCAGAGGTGACATCATCTGAAGGTCATCTTCAGTGAAAGCTGTCGGGCTTCTGGTGGTGAGGGAAGCTCTGCAGTGTGGACAAGAGGCCCTGAAATGGTCCTTAAGATGTCCTTGGTCCTTGGAGTTGTTTAGCCTGGAGAAGAGAAGGCTTCGGGGAGACCTTATTGTGGCCTTTCAATACTTAAGGGGGGTTTATAAGAAAGATGGGGACAGACTTTTTAGCAGGGCCTGTTGAGATAGGGCAGGGGTAATGGTTTTAAACTAGAAGAGGGTAGATTCAGATGAGATATAAGGAAGAAATTTTTTA
>NW_008795710.1:202171-249486 GCF_000699145.1 Aptenodytes forsteri | reverse complement strand
CAGAGAGGTGGTGGATGCCCCATCCCTGGAAACATTCCAGGTCAGGTTGGACGGGGCTCTGAGCAACCTGATCTAGTTGAAGATGTCCCTGCCCACGACAGGGGGGTTGGACTAGATGACCTTTAGAGGTCCCTTCCAACCCAAACTATTCTATGATTCTATGTCCCCAGGGAGACAGGATAGATCAAGGGGTCCTGGCTCCCTTTCACTGGCTTCCTTTTGCTCACCAGTGGCTCCTCTCCTGAGGCCACTTTGTGTAAGCACAGGGAGTTCCAGTGCTCTGTTCAAAATCCCCCCGACTGTAAATATTGTCTCCTTTCTCTTTGCTATTTATCAAACCCCAGAGGTGGTCCCTGATTTCCTGGACTGGTTTTATTCAAACACTTCTCCCCATGCTGTGCCATGTTTTCTGCTCGCGGTGTCCTGTTGTGCATGTCCCCCTTTTGCTTCTTCTCTGGTTTTGGGCTCTGCTTTGCAGAGGCACTTGGCAGATATCACAAGCGAGGAAGCTCCAGCTTTGCTCTCTTTTTTATCTCCAGATAGAAATATGAATGAGCATGCAGCAGCTTGTGCTTTTCTGTGCCTTGATATTCTCTTCCCTTTGAGTTGATAGGAAAAGTCTGGCTATAGCTTTCTGGATGCTGTACTGTCCCTTAAGTCCTCCCAGAGATGCTGAGGCATTGGTCCATGCTGTAATCACCAAAGGATTACAACCACTGTCATTCCATATTAGTGGGATTATTAAGTAAAATTGGCTTATAGGATCCAGCACACCGGCGGCTTACCCCGGCTGAACAATAGCTGCACATCCCTTCTGCGTGCCCGCCCCTGTGCTGCCTTCCTGCCAGGCTTCCCATTGATTTTAAATTTTACTATCGACTTTTAAAGCACTCGGGGGCTTGGGGTTTTCCTACATCGTTGATTTATTGCTTTTCTGGGAGCTAGGACAAGCTTCATGATCTTCATCCATCAGCCTGTTGTCAGTGTCAGGGTTTTGCCCACAGATTTCAGCAATGAAATGCTCCGGGCCCGGCACTGGTGGTGCTCTGTCAAAATTTGAAGCTTGTTTGTTTGTAATGACCTGGTTCTGCTCATTATAAACTGTCCTTAATTCAGAGCAGACAGAGGTGGTTGCTGCATCATATTCGATTCCCTGCTGCGGCTGGCACTGGGGTCATGCACAGTGCATGGCTGGTTATGGAGAGATGCTGCCCAGCATCCTCCAAATTTTGGAGAAATCATTAGAAACTGTTTTGGCCGTTACGTCAGCCCCGGCTGCCCAGCATGAGCAGTGTGCTGAGTAGCCTGGAGAGACCCTTTTCTGAGCTTATTACTTCCATTTTTCAGACCTTCTGGAGGGAGAGAAAAAGCACCAGGCTTTTCGAGCCCTCCAGTCACCAGATGAAAGAGGTCTCTGAAAGCTTCAATCAGAAGGTAATGTTGCCAGGGGAGGGCTGATTGAGGATGTGCGAGGTTCGGTACTGCAAGAGAGTGCTGTGCTGCGGTGGGCACCCAGAAAAATAGGTGAAAGTGCTGCTGCCCCAGCTCGAGCTTACCTTTAATGAACTTCTTGTTCTCCCTTTTACGTCGTTGGGATGTGTAACTTGTTTTTTCTTATTAATGATGAAGTAATTGGTTACAGCCCAGGTTCTGTGTCCATTAGCGCATCTGCTCAAAGACACTTGTACTTTCTGATGCATGCTCTGCATACAAGCAACATATTTGTTCCTTGTCTGAGTACGTGCATTATCTAATACACCTCATCTCCCCATTTGAATTTTAAAAAGAAAACTAATGAAGAAGACTATTGCACCATGACAATAACAATGCTAATTGATCACCGGCACAGCAATATCTTGGAGATGCTTCTGGAAGTTGCCTTTGTGAATTCTTAATCGAGTGCGTGAGGGCTCTCTATTTTAACAGAGTTCCTGCCTCGGGTAAAGACCCCCTTGACTTGGCCAAGCTTTATACTTTCACCCGCAGTATTAGCACAAAAATTGTTAGAATTAGGCGTAGCCTAATTTTGTTCTGACTTGCTACTACCATAGCAATAACCTTTGCTCCTGGCTCCGCTCCAAGGCCAGATGCTGTGCTCGATCCGGATCTGACCCGCGGTCTGTGCTCGTTCCCGTTTCACCCGCGTGTGACCCAGGAATGTTCATTGCCTGCAGCAGCTGGGCTGGGAAGCCGGAGGAAGAGCACAGAGAAAGTTTAGTCGCTGCTAAACACAAGCAAAGATGCCAGAGCAAAACAGGTGACCTGCTGGAAGCTGAGGAGGAAATGTATGAGTTATAACTCTTAGTTATGAAAATCATAGAACAGAGTTAAAATTAATACAAGGCAAAAGAGGACTGAGATGACTCAGGTCTTGCCCAAGGAATTTAATTTAAAACTGTAACTTTGAGAAGCGCTGGGTTGTTTTGTTCTGTGTTTGTGTACGCAGCCAGAGATTATTGCAAGCACAAGACTCTGCTTGGCGTTCTTCCAGAGGGGGTGCATGAGGTTAGAGCTGCATAAGTCTTCTCTGTTGTGCTGGGGAGCTTTGCTAAGCTGCCTGACACCGCTTGATCCTTCTGGATATACAGAGAAGCTTTCCGTCATCTGCAAAAAATTAGAGGTTATATGAACAGCGTCATGAAAAATATCAGTGTAAGTGAATTACGGCACTGATGTGTATGTTGTGGAGCGTGTGCCCAGAGTGGTGTGTGGCTCTCCCCGTGGATCAGGGACTGCAGAGCAACTTGTGCTGCACACCTGTATCTGAGTGATAACCAGACGCCCAGCACGTGCCACTCAGAGCTCTGAGATACCCAGAAGTCTCCGGCAGATGTTTTATACCCTCCTCTGCTGTGAGAGGTATGGGCAGCTGTTACGAATTGAGTCTTGAATCCAAATGGAGCCCCAGCCCTCGTTAAAACCTGTACTCGTGACAACTTCTAGATGTGCTCTCAGCTTCGCTGGCTCCCCACAGTGCAAACACATCACTCGGGGCCAAGTGCACGTATCAACCCTCTGGACAAGTGCATGTGCTGCCCAGGTGTGGTGGGGATGGTGGAGCATCCCGCGGCTCTGAGGCTGGACCGGAGGCCGTGGCCCCAGCGGGAGGCAGAGGATGGAGAGGGGACAGAAATGCACAACATCACCCTCTCAGCTTCTTGGGCCAGGGCTCTTTGGGGAGATTTTCTGAGCAAGAATGGTGTCTATTAGGGTCTGTTTCTGCTGTGGTCAAGAGAAAAAGGCTTCGTGTCCTTTTGGTGAAAATAGGGTGAAATGATGCATGTACCAGACTAATCACTACTTCTTGCAGCATTAGACTAACAGAGTAGTCACCACAGTCCAAGGGACAAGAGCATTGCAAGACTTCCTTCATGTCTTAGCAATTCTCATCAGTCCATTGAGAAAGTCCCAGGAAAGTCCTGAATTTCAACAGAGATAATTGTGGTGCTTTCCCCTTTCCCTTGTCTGAATCTCTCTTACCCTTCCCACTTCTGCCCATCCCTGGGGTGCTGTTCCTTGGAAGGAGCCCCTTCCCTGCTTTGCCTTCTTCCAACTTTTGGTGTGTCTTGTGGACCTGAGGGGTGGTGCTAGTGCTTGCCTGGGTGCTCTTGGAGGCCAGGGGGGCCATCCCTTGCCGTGCTAAGCACATGGTGGTGCTCCCAAAAACCCATAGTACACGTAGCTACAGCATGATTGCATCTTGCTTGCTCTCTGCATTACAAACCGTATGCAAAGGGTGAAATAAATAAATGAATAAATCATTGGCATTGTAACACTGCAGACAACTGGAAACATGATATAAATACTAAAGGCTGGATCTACACTTCCCAGCAGTGTTTGATGTGGGCCACAGAAACGCTACCCCAAGGGACTTCTGGTCCCTGAGGACCTGATTTACGCCAGTGCTGGAGATCAAAAGCCAGGATGTGGTGTTGCACAGCTATAATAACGGCTGTCCAAATTTCGTTCAGCTCCAGGTCTGGTGAGACAATGCTAAAATGCAGCCATTGGCAGACCAGGAATTAAATGATTTGTGTTGGCTGGCTTAGGGAGAGGATTCACTGTTTTCATCACATGCCAGTACTGATTCAGCCACGTATGGAGGAAAAGAAGAGGCTTTATAAGGCTTTATGAATTGGCTGGACACCAGAACCTGAGCCCTGCTAGATGTAGCATTTATCCTTACAAAACTCATCTTCCAACTGTGGAAATAAGCAGGGCTGGATTCCCGTCACGCAGCCCTGGAGTGCTCTAAAGCTGATGAGAGCTCCGGATACCCCAACCCTCGAAAAGTCATTGCGCAAAGCCCCGAACTGCCTTTATTTACTTTTTAGTATTTGCTTATGCCAACCATTAAGCACAGTCTGGGCACTGGTCCTTACCAGGGTGGAGTGAACCTCTGTTTCTACCCAGACAGGAGCATCTGTTATTTGCTGTTTAACCAGCCTAGGGGCAACCCTGAGTTCTAAGGAGACCAAATTGTGGACGTCTCCTCTAGTGTGAGATCCATATGATGTTTCTGCACTCGAGATCCCCAGCACGGAGTGCTTTCCGAGGGTCTCTCTTCACTGGGTACCACAACTTGGGAGAACGGTGTGAGTTTTCTTCCACCTGAAAACTTGTATCGCTGCGTATTCGGGATTGTGCCCTCAGGAAAACAACATCTAAACTGTAGATCACTGCATATTAGTCTATGGCTTCTATAAATATGAATTTAAATAGTCTATTATCTCAAAGCACTGTTAATGTTATTATTCCCACTTGTTAGATGCACGCTCCATACTGTATATGCTCCAAATTCATTAGCTTCCATTTTATGTTGCATAAATTTGTAGTCTGCCCTTTCTAAAGAGAAGATGAAACCTGACCGTAAAATTTACTGAACAATTGTTCCAATGTAGCTTAATTAGTAACTTGCAAGGGTTTTGCAAGCCTCTGAGATGGCTTGAAATGTTTGAGTCATTTTATTATAGGATTTGGGGTTAATATTCCAGATTAATAATACATATGAGCATTTATTAAACTCTAGGCAGCACTTATAAACAACAAAAAAGGTTTATCATGTCTGTAACAGCCTCAAGGAAGAGAAACTTGTAAGTGACTCAGACTCTTCTCTCTTCGTGCTGAGTCGCAGCTGAAGTTCCGGGGGAGGCCGAGCTCCCTGGGAGGAGGACAGGCTTCATTTCGTGGACTGCTGTGTCGCTCCTGAGTTTTCTTCTGAGGACAAATAGATGGCAACCTTTAAATCGGGGTGCTCCACTCGGGATGTGGAGAAGGGGGTCTGCTGTTTGGAAGGCAGCTGCTTTGTACCTTCAAATATGTAATCTCCTATAAAAGTGTTCAAGATGGGCACTAAACTTTCAGGCACCAAGAAACACCCTTTGCTAAAGGAAACCTTAACCATCATTTGACAAGTGTTGTCAATCATCAGATGATGATCTGAGTAGGCTGGTTCTTGACTGCTCTGCTATGCCACGACAGCCCGTAAAGCTGATTCAGCACAGATCTCCGATCCCTCCAGTACTTGCTGGGTTGCGCACAGCGGCTGATGTACAAATGAATGTGGGTTTTTATGTTAGTGCATTAAGACTCAAGGGTCCCTGATTTACAGACCACTGCTAGAAACACCTTATTAACAGGCGGTAGTTCATATGCCACTGTAAAAAAAGCAGAACAAGTCTCCCTATAGGGAGATTTAAAACTTTCTTGACTGAGTTTTCTTAACTTCAGGAGATCAAATTTCCTCCAGATCTACATGAGAGGAACAGCACCAAAAATATAATGCTGCACCCATTTATGTCAGCAGAGATTCTTAACCAGGCACCGAGATGCACCCCTGCCTGCTGGAGAGAGGCAGAAGGAAGCAAGTAATACGAGTTAAATAAAGAAGGAAACTTCTAGCTTGAAAGCGGAGCCTTAGGAAGCAAATTTAAAACTGGTGCAACAATACAGGAGTGTGCAGGACCATTGGAGAGGTCCAGCATCAGCAAACCTGTGCAAGTGTGATTAATCCACGGGCTGTTCTCCAGTGCCTGCAGGCACCTTCATTGAAAGTGCAACGTGAGGCTGGCTGGGGAAGGGCAAGCTTTTCCTAAAGACATCACAAGGCTTGCAGTAGTGACGAATGCAAATGTATTCAGAGAGCCAAATTCATCTCTGTGTGTAAAGGCTGTGTATAACTCATCAATTAGAGTTTGTGAGACACATCAACCTAGTGCTGGCTCTCTCCATGGGTCTAAATTTCCTTTAAACTGCTTTCACATGGTGTGCAAACTGGAAACAGGCGCGTTGGTGATGCTCACAGCGGGGACTGCAGTGGAGCAGCAGCAGTGAGGATGACTCAGAATAACAAACCTTGTCATCCCGGGTGAGTGGCAGTGAGCGGCACGCCAGCAAAAGGGAAAGCTGAAGGAACACCTCTCGGAGAGCGATGAGGGAGCAGCTGGGGCTGGCGGAGGGGGGCTGCATGTCCCGCAGCCGGGCTGGGAGCTGTGGGCAGGCTGGTGCCAGGGGAAGGAGGTCTTCTGGACATTGCCACTGCTGTGCAACCGGAGGCTGTTTTCTCCTGCAAGTGAGATAGGAAGGAGCTGTTTCGAGGAAAGACTTTTATTCTTTGCTAATTCATCCTCTGATACTTCTGCAGCGCATCCAAGAGTCCCTGTCTGAGGGCTTTTCTGGGTCCAGGGGTGGGAAGGGTTGGTAGAAGAGCAGGGCACAGCACTGCTGCACACGCTTCAGCTTGTTTTATTTGTGCTGTTCACAGGCCTTTCAGCCCTGTCTCTCCTCTGCTTCTTGCTCTGTCTCCCATCCAGCCGATCAGAAACGTCTTGGAGGGTTTTCATCTAATGATGCAGGGGGCTGGGACCTGCTGAGCTGGCCAAAGCTTTCTCCTGAGATTCAGTAGAAGCCAATGCAGAAATTTAGCTGTATCTAGCATGTAGTGAAGGTGGACTGGGGAACAACCACCTTGAACTTTGTCTATCCAATTAGCATTGGTATCATGAAGGAAATATAGGTCCCACTGAGGATGGTGCCAGGTGTCTCTTTTTGGTACGGTTGGGTCAAGAGCTCCCTTTTTATGTCTGTGATCAAATTAATTATTCAGTTTCTGGGCATTGCTTTTATCCTCTTGTTATGTTCAGCTACAAGATCAGTAGACCTGACTGTGTTGGTTGTCTTTCAGTTCTGTTGTCAAAATAAATAAGAAGTCGGGAGATTGCAGACCCAACCCAAATGCAATCTCCTCAGGTGGGCTGGTACTTGGGAAGTTTCCTCCATCTATCAGGGTCGGCTTTGAGGCTCACCCAAACCTTTGGCATGACCTGCTGATTTCAGTGTATGCCCAAATATTTACAGCCAAGTAAAATAACTGTAGCATCCAAGGCATAAAACTCCTGATCACCCACATGCTTCTATCTGGCACGTCTCTTGTTCAGCTATGACAAGCCCAGCGAGCAAATCTGGTTTAGTTTGAAGGCAAGTCTATGTTGCATGAAGGACCTACCTCTGCTCTTGCCCATTCAGCATCACCCAAGACAAAAATCCTCCTGCAGCCATCCAAATCAATCTAATTGTAAGCAACGTAGAATGGTGCTTTAAATAAATCTCATTTGCATACTGAGAAAAACTTCTCAGCTTACTGAATATGGAAATTACCAGCGGAAAATTATTTATCGCCTCAGTATCAAAATATCAGAGGTTGGCTGGTGCCTTTGGGAAAATCAATTGTGATACAGCAATATTTCTCACTTCCCCATATATAATGTGATTTGCCAAATTTAATCCAGTTTTGCATTTGATGGTCCCCAGTAGGATGAAAAGGTGAAGTTAATGTCATATAAACAATGCCAAACATCATCCCCCATGAAATTTTACTTGACAGTTGAAAGGTGCCGAATTATGCCAAAATAGTCTGGCGACTTCACAGTTCGTGCAACCTGGCAGTTTACAACAATGCAAATATTTTGCTGCTCACTTTGCTTCTGTTCTCTCTTTTTAATAGTAAATTCAGTACCAATATTTCAACCTAGCAGCTGAGAGAATGGAGGGGGCTCATGCCGTGCCATGCACTATCCTCAGTAACGAAATGCTGTAGAGTGATAATGTGGAGGCAGAAGCAAACATTTGCCGAGGCCAAATCCTTCCCTCTTCACTCACTGTTGATCAACCAAAAGTCTCATCTGCTGCCATTATAGGGTAATTTTCCCTAAATGTGGCCAAAATGAGGGATCTGTCCAAGGACATATCATGAGCCAAATTACAGGGGTTTTTACCATGTAAAAAATAGCCTGCTTTTTTGCTCTTCCCCTGCTTTCCCAGCTCCTGAGACACTGTCTCTATTACGTGGGCACACCATCACTACGGGAACTCCTTGTTTTTCTTGTCATTATCTGCAAAAGGAGTCTGATGTATATGTAGGATGTTAAAAATGTGTACGTTTATTGAAAATTGCCTGAGTAAGATGAACTACGGTTGAGAGTATTTAAGTATAGCCTATGAAGTGCTGCTAGCTGCCAGTCCAAGGAAAGGACTAGGTGTGTTTTTCTGTTTCCTCCAGTTTCTTTTGGGCAGTATTGTTAACTGCCACTCGCCTTTGACATCCGGGATCTGGCTATTTTATTGTGAAAAATCCCTTTGTGCTTGTATCCGTGCTGGGGTTGCCCAGTTAATTTCAGTGAAGGATGGTGGTGTCAGCGGGATGCAATGGAGAGATGCTTATTACAGAACGGTTGCAACTGCTGGACTTCTTTTATTCCTTAATGAGTCCTGCATCAGAGATCAGTGTTGTCTATCAGTCCGTACTTGTCAGGTGCTGCATCTCTGCGGCACTGAGTGCATACTTTAGTAGACTGAAGAGCTTCCAATTTGCCTATAATGAGGCTAATTACCAAATAAATACTACTTTGGTCTCCATCACACGTGTCATGGGACCTGGGGACAGAAGGACTAGGACTCTGCACAACATGTACAAAGATCTCATTATGTTTGGAGTAAATTGGAGTAGGCACTGCATGAACATGGGACAAAAGGTTTATTTTAGCTGATATCCAATGCTTACAAATATCCCCTTAATGCGTTTTTATAAGGAAGGATGGCAGATCTTCTTAAGATCTCAGTTACGTTCTTATGGGCTTGAGGGGAAGGCAGCTTTTCACTAAGCTGCTTTGCAGTCAGGGTGGGAGCAAGGGGTGCATTGCTTTGGGTGCAAAACGAGTGTAAAGGTAAATCTTTGTTACAGACATGAGTAATGTCTGTAATGAGGTTAACGCAACTAGCCATAAAGAGACGGGTGAAACTGGTGAGCTTCTAAACCTGTGATGTGCTGGGTGCCAGTTCTTCACTGCCAGATTACTGGCATTTAACTTGGGAGTTGCCAACAAGCTGATGGAAGAGTTTCCTGTGGGTTCGTTGTCCTGGAAAATATTGTGAGTTTATCTTGAAAGCAGTCCTGTACTTTCAGTTCCTTTGCAAACTGTTCATTGACAATATTCCTACATTTGTGCTTTTTTTGCTCAGTCTCATAATTAAGAAGTATTTTTTCTAGCCTTTCACAGCTTGCAAAGGGATGGAGGGACACCAGGTAGCACCCTGTGGTGCTCCTCATGGACCCACCCATGGCACCATGGCCAGGCTCTGTGAGGACTGGCAGCAGGAGTTGGGGGCTGTTAAAGCAGGAGTCCTCTGTGCTTCAACTGCAGCACAAGACTCGTTTGCTTGCAGGGGCTAGCGAAGGTTGCTTGGAATTGAGATGGCTAGCGGAAATAGGTACGTCCCCAGCTCGGGAGCAGCCTGCCCCTCAGACCCACGGGGCTGAAGGTGCTGGCCTGGGAACTAGGGGCATGAAATGCTTTAATTTCCACAAAACCAAATTTGTGTTTGTTACTTAAAATAATTCTCTATCACTCTGGTTGTTGTTCTGCTGTTGTTCTCAGGAGATGACTCCCATCTTGGACTTAAAGATCTGGTGAAAGAGAGGGACTGCTAGTTATAAACTCAATGCCCATCCTTTTCTCGCACGGCAGCAGCTGGCCTGCGCTTTGATAGCACCAAAAGACCCCTCTGGCAGTGCTTTTGGAAGAGATTTGGTTTGGCTTTTCTCCTCCCTGGGGAGGCAGTGGCCCGTCTGCTGCCCGCACAGGAGGGGTGCGATGCCTGGTCCCTGTGCCCCGTAGCCAGCATCATGGTGCCAGCACACGAAGGGACGTGGTTGAAACCGCAGAGCCTGTCGGGGCCAGAGGGTTCGTCTTGTTGGGATTTATGCAGCTGTGAACACGGGCAGAGTCAGGTCTCTGGCTATACGACCGTTAAACAATTTTCATTCATCATTTTTGGCTGGCCCCAGAGCCCTGTTAAATAGCTTTTTCCATTAGCTTTAATGGGCACAAGGTTTAGCCTGGTGCTTGAAGTGGGGCTGCAGGGAGAGAGATGGGGGTTCCGGCTCCAGCCGTCACCTCTTGCCGCTGCTGCCCCACATCTGCTCAGCTATGCGGGGTGGCTGTCGGTGACCGTCCCCCAGCACCTCAGGCATTTGGGACGTGGTCTCTGCACCAGCCTGTGCCCCTGTTGCCAGCCCACTGCAAACAGCCCCCTTGCAGGGGACGGAAACCAGCCACGTCTTGTCCTTGTGCAGGACTGGGAAATCCTGGAGGCACTTGGAGACCAGCTCCCTGCCCTCAGGGAGATGGTCGAGGGGACCGCCGGGCTGCAGCCTGCTCCCAGCAGGGCTCAGAACTGCTTCGCCCAAACACTGTGCCCTGGAGAGGATTAGCTTGAGCTGATCCAGCCCAAAGGTTTCACCGCAGGGAGGATTCAGAGCGGAAGATGAAATCTGGGGAGTAGGCTAGGGGCAGGAGGAGGGGGTCTGCAGAGCGATCGGCTGATCAGAGCAGCTGTAACCACCAAAGACCAAGTATTTTCTCCCATTTTAGTTATGAAAATCAGACAGAAAATCCTAAAGGCAAAGTTAGCATTAGCCAATTATGAGATGTCTTCAGCTAACCAAGCCAAATATCTGTTCAAATACTGATATCTTGTATTTTCAATGTGAAATGGGAATAGCTGTGTTGTATAAAATATGAGAAAGGCATATTATTGTTTTAATGCAACCTTTCCAAACAAATTTGTATTCACACTGTACCTTAACAGAGGGATGCGGGAAGCAGACAGAAATTTATATTCTCCACAGAGTGATACATCAGTGCCTGGTTCACAAGAACATTTTTCAGACATCTCAAGAGCACCATGCGCAAAAATATACATACCATGAATTTCCTGAGCAGACAAGGGCTAGCTGGAATGACGACAACGGTACGAAGAGCACAGACCAATAGCAGAAGCCTGGCAGGAGGAATCAAGATTATTCCACTGGAAATACAGTGAAAACAGCTAGGAAAAAGTTTGTCCACTCATTAGGCAAATGATTTGTATTTCCTTTGCTGCCTGTCCCCAACGTGCCTTTCATGTAGAGTTCGGCTTCCAGGATGCTCAGAGCTCCTGAGGAACGCACTCCCACGGAAGCATCTCGCTCCCCCCCAGCTTTTGAAGAGCCCAGCCTCTGCCTCTGAGAGAAATTTGAGCCGGTGGAAACTTTTGGAGGAACGTATCACTGTCAGAAAGAGGCCATCTGAGGTCTTTTAAAGAGCATTTTGCAAGAAAACACAACTTCTTTGCAGAACTCGCACCCCTCCAGCCTAATTTCCCCTGGCAAGACAGTGGTGGCAGCAGGGTTGTTGGACTAGTGGAGTGGTAACCGTTTTCTTTCCCTTCCTGTAGACATTAACAACTGCTCTCTCCCTTTTAAACAAATCCACACAATAGAAGACAAGTTGTCAAGAAAGATTAAATCAGTCCTTCTGTAAAGCGGGCGGACTTGACTTTTGTCGATGTTTGATGGCTTGTGCCATCACCCAGGGTGGTGGGGACATGGTGCCGGGATGGGAGGAGAAGGCGTCCCCCTCGGCTGGCAGGCCATAGGTGGCCTCCGCATACCTCAGTTGGGATCCTGTGATGTGCTTTGGGGTGCCATCTCCCAGTGTTTAGTGGAGGTTTCTTCTTTTCCCAGTGGCATTGTCCACACTGGGACTCGGTAGCCCCAAGGCATTTGCTGATTTGCCCCAGTGCTGCCTCCAACAAGTTGTATTGAAGCAAAACCTGTCAATATTGCGACTCTAGAGGTTACTGAGACCTCCTGGGCAAGCAATTGATGCAGGGAGTGAAGTTGTGTCAGGTCTGGGAAGATCAATGCACAGGAAGGGGAAGCGCTCTGCAAATCTGATGACTTTTCACTTTGCCTTTGCTTGTCCGGGAGACTGATCATATTGAAGGGGCCTAAGTCTGGAAAGCCGGGTTAAAACACTTTTCTGAGTTAAATATTTAACTCTTTGTTGCATTTTTCATCAGTAGATGACAAAGGTGTTGCAAAAGCTTCTGGTGTCACTGTCACGTTACAGGTGAACCTAACAAAACCTTTCTCCTGGTACTTTTGGGACCAGAGGGTCTGTGCGGGGAAACCTGGTCCCATTGTGGCGAGGGCAGAGAGTGGGGTCCGGCACGGTCCCTGGGTCACAGCCTGAGTTTGTCACCCTTTGCACCCCTTTGATGAAGGCCATCACTTTCCTTTTCTGCTCTAGTTCGTTCAGTGACCCTTCTGCAAACAAGAAGCCGTAACTATAAGCATTAGTCTTACGGCATCGTGCACAGGCTTTACTGGGACATTTGTTTTTTATTCTTGCAGTGCAATTTTCCTGTTTTTTCCCCTTTTAATAAGAGCCGTGATGGATAGATAAGCATTTAAAATAAACCAACCAAGAGTGGTTGACTGGTTGGCTTTGTCATAACAAGCCAGGAGGCACCAAGCTTGGTGGCGCGAGGTATGGAGCAGCAAGTGGGATCTTCTCTGTGAGCAGTTTGGATGTGAAGTGTGTGACAAGAGAGAGATCAGTGGATAGCATGAACTGGTGGCAAGGCGGGGTGGGAGAAGAGGAGGCGCAGTTTAATAAGCCGTGTCCCCCAAGGGCAAAACAATCTGCAAAACCAGCTGAGTCTTCCAGATTGTTTCTCAGGAGGGTGTTTGAAGGATGGGGAAAATCTCCAGACCCATACAGGTGGTACAGAGGAACCTCTCTGTGCCTGAAGAGCCAGGGTGTCTTCATGTGGGGTTAACGTGTGGTGGAGGAGAGCTAGTGAAGCCGTTCCCGAAGCTACATTGTGCACATTCACTGCTTTCAAAGAGGACTAGAGGGCATGGCAAACACGCCAGCGTGCTGGCTGGCTGGAAGCTGGCTTTCTCCCCGGAGAGGCTGCATGCTGCCTCCTTAGCAGGGAGGGTTGGCCCAGCGCCTGGTCGCTGCCATCCCTCCTCCAAGGGCTCCTGGGCCACTGTGACAAGGTCCTTCTGAAGGATACCCATGTGCATGACGCCCCCGCACCCCACTCTGTCTGTCCCAAATCGGTGCCTGATTGC
The DNA here is from genome assembly GCF_000699145.1 of Aptenodytes forsteri. Classification (NCBI taxonomy): domain Eukaryota; kingdom Metazoa; phylum Chordata; class Aves; order Sphenisciformes; family Spheniscidae; genus Aptenodytes; species Aptenodytes forsteri. The sequence goes on along the minus strand of NW_008795710.1, from coordinate 236,024 downwards.
CACCGCATGCTATCTGCTTAGCGTTCATCAGAGCAGCCGTGTCTCTAGGCTGTAGAAAAAGATGATTTTGTAGCACAGTGATCAGTCTGCAGAAAGTGTGGCCTGAACCAGACAGTCAAAAACTCAGCACAGGGAGGAGAGTTTTCAGTCTCTCTTGGATCCGCGTGGGCAGCCAGGAGCTTGTATCACCTCCTGATGTGCGCCCCGGGAGGCAGGGGCTTGCCCGGGTGTGGGAGATGCTTCTTTCCCATGTGCCACCTCAGCGATTTGGGCTGCGTTGGCTGCTGCAGCATGAGCGAAGGCACAGTCTGAGTTGGCTGGAGCACGCTGAGGCTCCTGCGGGCTTATCCGATCAGCAGCGGCTCAACAGGGATCCCGTGATAACAAGGATGCTGTGATTTGCCGCTCCTGCTGCTGGATGTCAGCGTATTTTTAATGCCTCGAGGACAGTGTTTGATTAGGGAGAGAATTCCAGAAATGGCAGATTGTACTCAATTGGTGATGTAATTAGTAATGTAACTATAAATTGCCTAATGCCAGAAGTATATTGTGGCTAATAACAGTCTGTGCCATAAGAACACATTTAGATCCCAGCTCTGACCCTGGGTCATGTGCTGGCTGCTTGCATGGCTCCACCAGCAGGTAAAAAAGCCCAAATCCTGGGAGACCCTCCACTCGAAGGGAACCCCAGCTGGGTGTATGGCTGGTGGTGTAATTCCTGCAGCACTCCGGCAGCACGGGCTGGCTTAGCGTTATAACGCTCTCCCTGTTTCCTCCTTTTCCTCCTTGAAATCCCAGCTGCACGGCACGCTGCCATCATCCTTCTTCCCCCCTTCCCCTCCTTTAGATCTCTGCAACCAGGGAATATTACTGCCTGTGGGTCCGTGTTGTATGGGTGGGGGTTTCAGCCTTAAAACCTGTGAACGTTCCCATTTCTACGTGGTACGTTGCAGAGATGGCACCAACTGGCTGGTCTCCACCATTAGTATAACGAGCGGTGGCAAAGGTGTGACTCCCTTCCTGGAGGTGCTTGGGGCAGAAGAGGAGGGAGCAAGGAGCCCAATAACTGGAGGGTGCACTTAATAGTGTGACATGGGCATTTCTCAGCGCAGTGATTTTATGGCAGGAGATTTATGCTCGTATGGGCACCCACCGAAATGAACAAGAGGTTGTCCATATGCCTCCAGTTACAGGATTAAGGTCTTGGTTGAAAATTCTGACATGAAGAATACTCCTATTTTATGTAGCTCTAAGAAAGAAAATATTTTTGACTGTATGAGGAGAGATTATGAGAGCAAAGGTGGCACTTTCTTGCATAATTATTAAATGATCATTATCTCGTAAGTGCAAGCTTCTAAATAGCTTAGTTGGTGTCTTTTTAAAGCAAACATTTGTTATAACTTATTCCAGAGTTTCCAGCACATGGCTTTAGATTTTCGTAGCTCCATATTCTTCCGCCAGTCAGCTGCATAATTAAATAGCTAGGCTGGAGATTTTATTATCCAGAAAATCTGCAATTGAGCATTTGTTGCACAGAAAATGGACGCATTTCTTTTCCGGATACATTTGGACACAGTAGGGATCTGAATCTCTAGCGATTTCATTTATAGAAGTTTTCCAAGTGTTAAGTGATATTAAATTAAGTGAAGTGAAACACTTTGAGCCTAAATATTTCACATCTCTGTATAAATGGCTTCTTGTATTATTGAAGTATAAAAGTTGCAGAATTGCCCCTACATTTTCAGCACGGTGAGTGAGGATTTAGCCCTGGGACACCTATTAAAGGTGATGAGTGTCAGTGTGCCCATGTACTACTTTTCCATCTGTGCAAGGTGAAATGCAGGCAAACAGCCTTTTCATTTCTTCACCTTCACAAAATGCCTTGCAGTTTGTTTTCTTCTGGTCTATCTGGAGCTCTGTGCTGTTGACATTATAGAATAATTTTTCTTTCAGAAATTATTTGTATTACGGGGCCTGGCACTTTATCTTCAACAATCCAGTGAGTAACATGCTGCAATAGGAGCTGATCTCGCAGAACGGGTTTGACACAACCCCATGGCCTTTGGCTTCAGAGGTGGACATGCACTGGTGGCAGGGCAGGGGATAAGTGCTGCCCAAGACAGGGATGGGATGAAGGGCTTTCCCTCAAGCTTTGAGTTTTATTTTAAAAGCTGCCTCAAGTGAAGCTTATTAAAGGCTGAAATATGGAAACGAATTACTAGACTTTCAGGAGCAGTAGGTACACAGCTCTTCCCCCTGAGCTAATGCCTGTGTCTGGGAGGAGGTTTACAAAAATTAGTACTTGCTGGTTTGCATGTTAGAGGCTCTCAAAGCCTGAACCCTGGCATTAGCAGGGGTTTATGGAGGCTGCAGTGAAGTAAATCTTGTTACTTCGCAAAGTCGATTGAGTTTGTCTTGATTTTAAATGGCATGGTGTGTGGTACTCTCTTCAGACTTGATCCATAGCCTATTAAAGTCACTAAAAGACTTCTGTGTATGTCAGCAGGCTTTGGGTCGGGCATTCAATGAGATAACGGTACCTTTTTAGCCCACTGTCATCATTCAGAACCTGTTTGTTGCAAAAAACCCAATAGATTTCTAGGTTATATATCTGACTCTTGCCATTCTGTTAGCTATAATGCTTGGGGAGTTACCCACACCGTGTTAGCGTGTAACAGATGGGGAACAGCGTACTGAGAACAGTATATCCACAACGTAAGTATTGCTTCAACGCTCAATGACTGAACGTAAAAATATCTGTCTTGGTTTGGTTAAACTGTTGTAATTTAAATTACTCTTCACTGACCACTGAGTAGTCTTTTGAGAAGGGTACTCATTTTTGAGGCCAAGCTGAGCTTTGCTCCATGTTAGTTTATGAAGCAAGCTTCCTTACTAAGCCTTGCTGGGACATCTTTTGAACAAACACCCACAAAATGGTGCCAACCAGAACCCCATGGGTTTCTTCAGTGGTTGGAGTCTTTGAAGCTACTCATGACACAGGCTGGTGCTGATTGCTCTTGGCTGGGAGAGAAGGGCCTGTCGGCACTTGACCCTCTCTGGTTTGAGGCAGGTTTCCTTGCACATGGAAGAGGGCATTGCCCAGGACTTGCTGGAACATCTACCGCATGTCCTACCTGCTCTTGGCCTTCCCTGCCTCCAGGAAGGCTGCGGTGGCGGCCAACCTCAGCCATGTCTGCAGTCTAAGCCAGTGCTCTGGGGATCTTGCGCCTTTGCAGAAATGGTCTTCGTGACTCAGCCCCTCTTTTGCATCCTCTTTTCACTCGCCAAAGGCCACGTAACTGCGACACGCTCTTCTCAAAACCTTTGGGTTGTCCCCATACATAGGATAGTTGGGGTAAAAACAAGCAGTCTTAAAGTTTCCATAAACCAGTAGCTCTGGTCTGCAGTGAGATGAGGAAACGCACTGACAGAGCCAGAGCCGTGCTTGTGCAAACTTCTGTGAAGTGTTTTCTTCACCTCTCTGGAACATTTTTTGCACTTAAGTCCATGTCCTAGGAGGATCTCCAGTTCCTGGTATATTTTCTCCTCTGAATAATTAATCCCTCCTCCCCTTGTGTACACAGGCCTCTTCAGTTGATCCAGCTGTTAAGCATGGTCTATCTGCTATGAAAGCATACCTTTTTTCTCTGCTCATATGTCTGAGTCCCTGGAAATCTCTTGTGCCTACACCCGTTAGGGTTTGGTGGTTTCCAAACCTCCTTCTTCACTCTTATTTCTGTGTTCTGTGGTTTGAGCAATCCCTACCTTGGCCAGCCTGCTTCAAAAGACACACAGGAGAAAATTTGCTGCTTCTTAGACAGAAACCACTGGCCTGTGGTTTCCTCCTTTGAATGGGAGTCACAAAGATTTAATAATCATTTGTTATCACTGTTTTGAGAGATACACAGCACAGCCTCGTGAGCAAACACTGACCCCAGACACATTGCCAGTGAAGGAGCTGAAAAAAGTCCTCAAGTGATTAACTATTTGTATTGAAATATTATTTACCCATCTCAGAAGAAAATCAGGAGGGAGAAATCAGGGTGCTTCCCTGCAAGCAGGGTGGGGACAGGGCAGCCACATGTCCGAGAGAGCCCGAAGGAGGTTTGGGGTAGCACTGGACCCCAAACCTGGGGTTGTCCTTGGTGCCCTGCCTCCCACCCCATTGCCTGCCTGCTTACAGCCCGGCTGCCTTTCAGAGCGCGCTGGAAACAGCATTTATTTCATTCCAGCACATTTAAGTGACTGAGAAGTCTCCAAAGACAGTTAAACTGTTTAATGTGTCTCGCAGGACCTATTGGCGGGTTTTTGCAGTCTCTCCTTGGGAAGTTGTGGCTGCTGAGGGGCTGTGGGAAGCGGGCGGGTGCCAGACCAGGGATTTTGGCAGCCCAGGCTCCTGCACTGGGAACGCCGGCTCCGCTCCCCGTGGTGCCACCACCAGCCGCTGCTCGGGAACAAGAGGTGAGTCCAGCTTCATCCCCATGCTTTTGCCACGGCATCTACTGTTTTTCTTGTTTTGCTTGAATTTATCATAATTTGCATAGAGAACGCTGGCTGCGTGGATATTTTTAGGGTGATAAAACCATAGAGATGAACTGGGACAATGAATTGAATCAAGGGAGTGGCTTTCAGCTCCTGCTCCCTTGCAAACAGCTCCTGCTTTATTTATAGCTGCATGTATGTGCGTGTATCGCTACGTGTTCACCTCTCTGAAAATCGGATCGAATCTTCCTGGCACAGATGATTCACAGTCCATGTTTCCTTATTCATCAAAGAACCATTGCATCATGTTTCATGTCTAAGTCATACCTAGAAATGCATGAAGTGGAGCTTTTTTGAGCTGAATTAAGATCAAGTGAGTAGGAGGTGCAGCTACGAGCCTTTGATGTAGACAAACCAGGAAAGCTCTCTCCATGGCAAGGAGCTAGGAGCCACTCTGTCCTTCCCAGCACAACTCAACTCCCTATTCTTATAAATTGCTTAAATAACTGATAGCTTAAAAAGGTGCTCCCGTGAGTGCTCATCAGCTTTCTGATCACTTCAGAGCTGTCCATTGGACTTGTAATGAGATCTTTCTGCTCTGTCTCCATAATGCTGCTAAAGGAGTTGTAATAATAATTAATAACATTACGACCAGTCGTGTTTTACGACCACTGCTAAGGCTGGCCAGGGAGAAAACTGTATTTGGATTTTGGCCCACTTGTTTTAATCAGGCTTCTGAAGCACTTTTAACTTGTTTAAATACCTGTGAGCCTTCGTCTAAAGTAATTGTTTCTATTACTCACGAGGACGTATTGCAGTCAGTGATCGATCTTTAGAGCAAGTTGTATGGCTGGGGAAGTGGGTTGAGCTGTAAATACACATAACGCGGTGGTCAGTGATGGGCCCTGAAGGGCTCTGCAAGGCAAAGATTTTGCTGGTTACAGGACTGCCTGTAACGTTTCTGCGTGTTTCATACAGAACCGGGAAAAGAAAAGGGAAGAGAAGCCCACGGTGGCGGGGATGGAGGCGAGCAGCTCAGGGTTCGCTTTCCTTTGCAGGATTTCAGGTCAGGGCTGGTCTGCAAGGGAGGCGGGAGACAGCGCTGTAAGTTTTGTCAATCACAAATCTCTTTGCCATTCCTAAGTAATGCAGACATATTAAAAAAAAAAAGAAATCCCAAATGCTTCCCTGACTCACGCTGGCTGAGGAGCTGCTTATACGTATCAGGTTGAAAACCTTCATCTGTCAATGTGCAGATGAAGCAGGTGAGCAGAGTCCCTCTCTGGACTCCTTCAGAAGCAAAACAAACAAACAAACAAAGCAATGTCCTCTGACCTGCAAAAGTGGGGTTTTTTGCTCTTTTATCTTCTTGGAAGAGGTGTCCTTGCCTAAGTGGGGTTTTTTGCTCTTTTATCTTCTTCTTGGAAGAGGTGTCCTTGCCCGTTTGCAGTGCTCACTGCCAGGGCCGTGTGCCTTCCTTACTGGCTTTCCTGCCCTTCTTTGCCTCTCTTCTTTTTGCTCCTCTTCTAAAGCAACCAGGGCTGGGTAAATGCTAGCAGAAAGGCAAGGCAGCCTTATTTATATGGTGTTTCTCTGCCTCAGTTGCCCAGAGCACCGTGCAATTATAGAACTCAGACACTGAAAATAACATCTGGGTAAAGAAACAAAATAAACTCTAACTTACAGTTCACAATCAGTTCCCCAAAAAAAGAAAAAAAAATTAACAGTTAATGGCTTGTTTAAAGAAATCCATCTCTTTAATGTCTTTGAGACATCAAAAAGGCCAGGCTAGGCAAATGCCCTGAGATGACCGTTTCTACTAGCAATGCTGCAGTTCTGATGTATCTTGAATTTATTCTTTTAAATTTTTTTTTTGAAAAATCATGAAAGTAAGAGATCTCTTTGGTATGCCCTGTTGGTCCACTGCAACTTTCCTCAAAGGACTGGCATGATCTCTTGCAGGCTGGCTATCACAGCTAGGTTGGGAGAGGAAAAATTCAGGGGAGATTTTGATGAAGAAAGAGGCAGATCTTTTGCGCAATGCTAAAGGCCATTGCCCAGAGTCTGTTCTCTGCCTGCCTGCCCGCAACTTCCCTGGGGGCGAGGGGACAACAGCAAGAGAATAAACATTATGGAGACAGAAAACAAGTTTTCTGGTCTGACCTATGTGTTTGTCTTTACTCTCTGCCAAATGCCTGTTTGGTCAAATGGTGGCAAAAAAAATAGGGAAGATCGAGGTTGGTGGTGAGCACAAAGAGCCTGGACTCTCCCAGCAGCTATTTCTGCTGGAAATCCATGTGCTAGACTTGGTAAATGTTGCCTAAAGGGAACGGTCTGATTTCTGTGTGATCTCCGCCGTGCTGCAAGGTGGGGAGAGCGTGGTGGGTCGGGCACCCCGACCACCCGGCGGGACCAGTGCTGCCCCGAGTCTCTGCGTTTTGCCTCTCGTCTGCGGGGTGTCTGTGCAGGGTGGAGCGGGGAGGCTGCGGTCGGGGAGCACCGATAGCACCTGGTTAGCTGGGGAAGTACAAGGCTGTAAGAAAATAGCACTAGAGGGAAAATATTAAAGGGTGAGGACTGAAAGTCTAAACGGAGGCTGGAAATGGCTCTTTCTGCTCTAGCTGGTGGGCAGGTCTGAAGCCAGGAGGAACCGGGAAAGAGTTTTAGGCTGAAAATCAGCTGGAAAGGGCTAGAAGAGCTTTAGGAAGGTAGCAATGACTGCAGAGAGTGCAGGCCAGCATTTCTTGTCCAGGAAATTGAGTACCTTAACTGGAAAGATGCTCTGCAGGCAACCCATTGTATAGAAGAGATGTCAGCTCCATAGATGTCGAGATCTGGTGGGCCACTTACAGACTTGAGACACAATTTCAGAAGTTTAAGATGCTTCAACTGGTGGCAAGTCAGTGGGGTGTGTGTCTTAAATTTTTAGGACAGAACAAAGCCCATTTAGCAATCTTACCCTGTTGTATCTTTTTGCTACTGTCAGCATTTTGCAGTAATTTTTACCACATGGATAGAAGACATAGAAGACTATTCACCAGATTTAAAAAACGGGCCCCATATAATTTCTCTAAAAGTGTCAAATAGTTGTCACACCTTACTCAGGTCAGCAGTACAGCGAGCTGAGAAATATCATATTTTCATGTTCTTACTTTGATAAATAAAATAGCTTTTGTACTGTTTAATGGGGAGAATGGGTTGCCAAAGCAAGTGTGAAGCTAAATTTGACATAAACCCATGTTATTTGTCTTTGGGCAGAGGATAAGCCTAAATAACAAATGTGAAATTTCAGTTTTAACCAACACAGTGTTTCTGATAGTTCTGGTCCAGGATGCTGCAACACTCATTCAAGCCAACCACAAATGTGAAAGGATCCAGTCCTTTCTGTAAGGTTTGGGTTCGCCTTTATTTCTAAGCTCTGTCTGCTTCAATCCTGCCACAGAGGATGATGATCTAGTCAAAGCTGCCTAGCGAAAGTGCTCTCTGTACCTTTTTATCAGCAGGTTTCCGTGATCACCACATTCCTGCTATTTTTCAGGCTCTGATACTAACAGCATGAATTGTCTGTAAAGTAATGTGAGATAGGGCAACACCACAGCACCTCTCTTCTCTTCTGAGCAGTCCTTCCAGACTCCTCTACTTTGTTTCTAGGAAGATCTGGGTGCAGTGCCACTTGAAATGACAAATTAAAAAATAAATCACTTTTTTTAAACTTTAGATGCTGCAACAATTCAGCACAAACAAATGCAACGAAAATAATTAAGGTTCAAATAGAAACTCGATATCATTAAAGATCTGCCATCATATCCACGCAGACCCATAGTAATTACAATGCACGCACAGTAATAGAAGCCTAATGGTTGCAAAATGTTCTTTGGATTAATTGGCTTTGGCAGCTTACACACTCACATGATTTTCTACATTTTTGCCCATCCTGACAATCATTCTGTGCTCGAGGCAATCTTTGCCTGAGCTGTCTGTCTTTATAACCATCACATTATTCTGGCTTTTTGAACATCATAGTGCGGTAGTTTGCCTCTCAGCACCCAGTATGGTTTAATCACGTCCTTATTTGTGCACTATTGTGTGGAGGATAGCTGTTTCTTTCCTTTAGAGAGAAGGCAGTTTGCACAGGGAGGGCAACGGCGTTCCTGGAGCCATGAAGAGTGAGTGGAGGGGCCTGCGGGTCTGTGGACAGCGACTCTGATCTCGCTTCATGGCGGGACCAACGCCCAGGGATCACCGCAGAAATATTGGGAGACCTTAGCATTGGTTAGGGAATGAATGCCAAACCGTGGCTATTTCTATGCGAATAATATTCAATCCAAACAAACATGGTGCAAGGGCTAGGAGCCTGGGCCTCCAAGCCCACTTCAGTTTGACGGACTCATTCCAGAGTTTGCAGAAATGTGGTTGCGGCTGGAAGTATCGTTCCCCCTAATTCCCCAGACAGCCAATGTGCTCAGCTGGGCAGCTTCAGATCAGCGAGACCATGACCCAGAGACAGCGCGTACCCCTTGGAGTGGGCACCATGCCACGTATAGTCCCGTCCACACGGCAGTAGAGGATTTTACAGCGTTATAACTCTGACTTGGCAAGAGCTAAAGCCCTTGCATTGACACTTAAGCATGTACTTAAGTGCCTTGCTGCATCAGGCTCTAAATTGCTTGGAATAAGGAAAGACGACTTGCAACAGACAGGCCGCAGTATGGCAGATTAAGCCTGCCTTCAAAAGTTAGAGTTATCTAAGTACATTGGCACCACTGTCAGCACTAAAGTAAGCCCGTAGTAGGATGAAGTGTTTCAAATGACTGGTGGAAGCACTGCTTTTTGGAGCTCCTAGCTGTGAGTTTTGCAAATGCTGCGATATGGTCCTACTAGTAAGATGCTATGGCTTCAGAAAAGAATGACGGCGTTGCTGGTATCTTACAAAACATCTTGAGAGAAATGAGGAAATTGTCCCCAAACCCATGTACATGCATATATGTCAGCTTGGTTCCTGCACGTGATGTAGTTTTATTTATGTTGCTATTAAGCTCTGCAGCACGTCAGGCAGGGAGCAGCAGGGGCTGAGCACCACTGGAAGCTGCAGGGAAATCCTTCGCCCTGCATGGTCTGCATGCAGAACAACGTGCGCGCTGGTGGAGCCAGCTGAACTTTGAAATCTGGGCTTGTTTGAAGCTGAAACTTGAAAGCAAACCTCCAGGGAGGAAGCAATGCGAACCTTTCTCTTTTCTTTTCTTTCTTTCTGGAAAACCCGGCGAACTAAGAGCAGTGTCTGCTCACAGCTTCAGATGAAGTCTAGTAGATGGGCAAGTCTCAGAAAAGTCTCTTGACTAAGCATCAGTTCACACATTTGGGTCTACTCCTGCACCCAAATACAGGGGTTCCATTGGAGCTGCACTACCCCTTTGTAGTTCCAGACTTGAACCAAAGCAAGGGCTGGGTGAGAAGATCCTGCAGTGGGTGCTGTTCCCAGAGTGGGGAGAGGAACACATCTGCGGCAAGCAAAAGCCCTGGCTGGTGGGACTGGAGGTGCAATGGGACCGGGTCTCCAGTGCAGTGACCTCCAGGTACCAAGCAGCCTCACCCCAGCCCCCCTTTTAGCATTGCTAACTTTTGTAGAGACTTTAAGAAGTTTTCTGGTCCAGAATTTGGGCTGGAATACTCCAGAATAGCTTGTCCTGCACCATTTGGGCTTCTTCCGGCTTTCCTGCAGTCACCAGCACAGCACAGACAGCTTTAGGAAGGTGATGCTGTAGCCCCTGTCAGCATGCAGGCACAGTGTGAGCATGCTGTAGCTCTGCTGCATCTCCCTCTGTAACAGCTCATGGCTGGAACGGGCCACAGAGGGCACTGACACTCTGTCTTTTGAGTGTCAAAGGCCAGACATGGACTGATGCTCTCCGACGCAAGCTTTGCATGGCCAGGGGAGCATGGGGAGCTTTAGTCTGCTCTTGCTGTGCTCATTCATGCAAAGCCCATCAGCAGTGCTCTGTGTACGGACCAGAGAGCGTGCCCAGCCTGCGTCGTGGTGGGGACCATAACGGCACAGACCACCACGGACCCCAGCCCCATCACCGGCCCGAGCCGCTCCTGTGCTTTGGCCCCGCGCTGGGGATCAGCGGTGGACACCAGAGACAGGGTGGGATGTGAGTTCCGAAGCAGGTGCTATTTTGGGTTGTGAGTAGCACAAGCCAACAGGGCCTTGCTACCTGGAAACCTCTAGGCTGCGATCCAAATTACTAATCAACTTGCCTGGCGAAATTCAGATACCTTCTAAGAAATGCATTCGTTTTCAAAAACCAGCGCTGAAGCCAAGGTCACATTTCTGACGCACCCAGACAGTACGGCGTGTTGTCTTTTTGTGACAGTCTTTTAAAGAATGATTAAACAAACGTAATAGGCAGGCACGGGTACCAAGGTCCCATCTGTCTGAGGAGGAGTCAGAAGTTAATTTAAGTGACTTCTACAACATGTCGCCCAATTCAAGTGGCAGCAAAGCTAATTAAGATGGAGTTGGTCCAAGAGCGCAGTGGTGTGTCAGTGGTATGGAGAAAACACTGCCACAAAGGCACAATCAAATTGCAGTTACGCTAACGAGCCAGTCAGCACTGGGTATTCAAAGCCTGCGAGAAAGTGCTAAGCAATATAATTAACTAGATATCTTGGTGCCATTGATAACTTCATGAATATTTCATACTCTTTTCCCACCAATCTGTACTGACAACTTGTGACACAGAACTAGCTGGAATAAAATGCACTTAATATGCAGTTGCTGTAGCTGTAAATTTATCATCAGATGTTATTTTCTTAAGGATGCTCCTTCAGGAGCCTGACCAGCTACTCAGCAACTCAGCCGAGCTCCACAGGCCAAAGAGCAAACGGAGCCCTTCTCTAATGAGTATTTTAATGGTCCTGATAACATACAGCGAGTCAGCAGCGTGGGTCTGTAGACTTTGTTAGGGAATGCTAAATTAGCAGGTCGCTGAGGACGGCAGCTCCAGCTTGAAGGGGTCGTGGCTGGAGAGGAGATGCACCAGTGGCTCTGACAGGAATTAGTAACTTTGTGCAAAATTTGCTTGCTTTTGTAGGGGGATGATGTGAGGGAGGTTGTGTGTATGCGTGCAGAGTTTGGGGTTGTTTTCTTTTGTTTTCTTAACATCTAGCTCACTAAAACTCCCCTTTTAAAACCGCCCCACGTGGGGAGGGCAAGGTGTGGCAGGCAGGGCAGCAGGGGCTCTGCTGCAATGATCGATCTCTCAGCAATAAAGCTACCTAAGAGGTTGCTGCAGCCTCTTCCAGGAAAACCAGCCATGGAAGATGGAAGTACTTGAGGTACTTGGTCCAGAGGCAGTTGCAGGGACCTCCTTTTTACACCAGGCTGAGTTGAATGAACAAATGAAGTCTGTATCTGGATATTTTACTGTAACTCCCAGTGAAAATGAAGCAAAGGCTATTTTACTTGGATAAAATGTGTAAGAAGACACTAAAACAGTGAGGAGCAGGGAGACAGGGCATTGTCTGTCTTGCTGGAGACACAGCAGGAGCCTGTGCACCCCGCCGTGGCAGAGGTAAAGCAGGGTCAGTTCAGGGGAAGAAAGCTGAAAACTTGCTGGGAAAACGTGGTGCAGCTCCGTGGAGGAGAGCGCCAGGTGAGCCAAAGTCTTGCTCCGTGTTCAGGCTGCTCCCCCGGCGCCGGGGTGGGCTGGGAGCCGGCGCGGTTACGGTACCTGCCGCTGACGCAGATGGCCTGGCCGGCCACGGGACGGTGGATGTGGGTGGTGGGGAGCCCAGTGCCACAGCGGCTCCCACCTGCGGGTGTGAGTCAGAGCCTGCAGCCCCTGGCTGCGCCTGTCTCGGGATGCTCCGGCTGCGCTGCCTGCGGTCGTGCGAACCAGCACACCCGCAGCGGCACAGCCCTGCTGCCCTGGGAGTGAGTAATAGAATACATTTTCCCTTCCTTTCGTTTGTTTTCACAAGTCGAACATGAGACTGAACTTTGCTTTGGAGAGGCTGCGGCACAACCCCGGGCTCCCCGCCGGCCACGGCTCCCGGGGGGCTGCTGCTGCGGGCGGCATCAGGCATCTCCTCTGGGCATGCAGGACCGTGCTTGCCCAGAGAAACACCGAAGCCACAGGATCAGAGACCCACATGAGCGCAGGCACTGACAGGACAGGGGATTTCGGCACCAGTCTCGAAAACCAGCGATGGTTTTTACTTGGTTCTCCCCAAGCCCAGCTCCAAGAACTGGCCATGCCTGCGCCAGGCAGGCTTCAGGTCTGGGACTCGCACAGAAAAAAACCTACAACCTTTTAGTAGAGAAGAAGGAATTGTAGATTCAAATTGAAAACAAGCTATATGTTTACATAAACCTCTTGTTTTTAAGCCAAGCCTGTGATTCAAGGGGAGGGTCTGGGTTAGCGGGAGTGAAAGCGGATACTTTCCTGTCTCGTCTGAGCTCCTGGGTTCATCCATCCGGTAAACACGCCACGGGAGGTTGGCACGTCCCATGCTCACACCTCTTGCAGCCTGCAATGGAATAAGTGGTAGTGATCTCAGCCCCATCAGGGATGGCTCTGGAAGGCCACTGTCCCCTCTTTTTCCCTCATTGGATTTACAGCCGGTGCAAAGGGGCTGGGGGCAGAAAGGTTGTGCATGAAGTGAGGAGTCCCGGGAGCCCTCAGGGCTCTCTGGCCATGAACCTGGGTGGCTCCATCTAATGCCCCTCATTCGTAGTCTTTGCACTGCTGCCTTCAATGATTTAGGGGGCTCAGACATTAGTTATGTTGTTGTTTCCAGCACACAAAATGCGTTACTAAGGAACACAGAGAAAAAAATCACAACTGAAGTGTTCTGCATCACTGTTTCCCTATGTGCCTATATCAAAATTGTTGCTGCAGAGGAGCTGGTGCTCCTCAGGCTTGGCTGTGGAGCTGGCGAAGGGCTGGCAGGAACGGGTGGCAGGAAGGATGCGGATGGGGTGTCAGAAAGTCCTTTGGCTGGTGGAGCCGGGGAGTCTTGAACGGGCGACCTGGAAGGGCAGCAGGAGCACTCTCCAGGGAGGAGCAAGTCAGAAAATCAGCTGTCAGGGAGGGTCTGCCAGGGCCTGATCCTGCCTCGGGGCAAGGCACCGGCTGCCTCGTCTCCCCAGGTCCCTTCCAGCCCTGCAGCGCTGCGTTTCTGCACTGTAAACGCTGTTGACACTCCCATATGGCAGTGGGCAGCAGCCATTACCCTGCGCTAAATCAGCACAGCCCTTTGGCCAGCCGGTGCTCGCCGGCAGCGGCACTCGTCCGGCCCTGGCAAGTGGCTCCCCGCAGCAACGTCCTGCTCTCCCCCCACAACCAGCTTCGCTCAGACCGGCTGTCTCCATCAGCAGAGTTAGGAAACTGTAAATTCCCACAAATTGTATATTCCCAGGGATCTACGATATGCTCGGAGGGTGGGCATGGTGTTTTTTGGGGAGGGGGGGTTGGTTTCGTGTGAAGGGGAGGGATGCTGCCTGCATGGAGGGCTCTCAGCCCCCACATTCACAGAGTAGCCAGGGACAAGTGGCCTCACACGAGCCTCTTGCTTCCACTGGCAGGTTTGGAGGCTTGGGTGAACCACAAATTTGCATTTTACAGCAAAACTGCCCAGGGTTGTGCCCTCGCGTGGCGGGGACCTGTGGGGCTCCCCGGGGACTGCCTTGGTATGTGGAGGCTGAGCCAGCTCCTGGACGGGCACAGGACCAAGGGGATGGTGTCCGACCAAGTGTGACTCACAGAGACGTTGAGGTGGGAGCTGGGGACGTGGCTGGCATTGTGGATGCTTGTATTTTTAAGACAAATTTGAACCATCTCGACTGGCATGTACTTTGCCTCTCTGTACAATGCAATCGATTTAAAATTTGATGCATGTTTAAGCAGCACTTAATCAGAAGGGCCAAATGTTAATACTATATAATTTATTTCATCTTAGTTAACTTTCAAGCAACACGCTGAGAAAGATTAATTTTGCATCTCTCTGTATTGCCTGTGCAACAGGAGCAGCAGCAGCATTGCCACAGATACTGCAAGTATCTTCTTACATTTTATTCAATTGAGTTCATTTTTATCTCTTTAATCATAAAACTATAAAAACAAGATGATATCACCACTGGTAATTACGTAACAAGCCACTGGGCAAGAAAGAGCACATTTAAAGTTGTGGTATGAGCAAAGGATATTTTGGGGGTATTAACGACCTTGAGTGTTGAAGCTGAGAGGGTGAAACAAATGTATGGGGTTACAATGCATTTAAAATACAGAAGGGAAATAATAAATCAGCTGAATAGTTGTAAGGAAATTGAAAATTGTGGAGAGAGAGTAACAAAACTATGTGGAGATTGAAGGACGTATGCCTGTTGCTAAGAATGGTAATGAGAATATGCAATTTGAATAGGTCTAAACTGCCCTTGAAATATCATTATAACTTATTTGAAAAGACATTTACCATTCGTATGGTTTTCCCAAATGTAATACATTTCCTTGCATCTTTGTTCATTCAAAGCATCTGAAATATGTCTGAAATAAACCCATATTGGAGTTGAAAATAACATAATGTTCCAGGAAATCAAATCAAAAGCATTTTCTAATCGGTAGGGCTTCCACAGGAAAGTATTACAGTGTAGAGACACAGTAGCAGCATCCAGGTTAATCTTCTTTTCTTTTCTTCCTCCTATAAATAAATGACCAAAGGGAATGAAAAGCATCAGCCGCTTTACAAAGCGAACCATCGCAGCAGTGCTCTACTGAACATCAAAATGCCGAGTATTAATTTTGTTAGTGCTACTTATTTCTCTCTTTATCGCAGTTAGCAGTGACCAAATGCCTGGACACACATACGGCTGTATCTGCTGCCATTGCCCATGAGGGGTGTCAGCACGGTAATTGGGAACGCTGGGGGGGCAGCCGGGAAGCCAAAGAGGCGAAGCGATTTAGGACTCACTCCAAGGGTTATCAAAGTCATTGGGAACCATCCCATGGGCTTCCACAGCCTTCGCAAGGACACAGCCCTTTCACTGTAACCACATCTGAGCAAGTGCAACAGGCGTTACTTAATAAGCTTGAGCAGAGAAACAGAAGAAGAAATTTTCTTTGAAAGTATGTGCCAATCTCCCAAATACTATTTCCAGCAAAAAGGCCACTTAACAGCTACCACCGCTGCAGACAGAAGAGGAAAACTAAGTCTTCCTCACCTCCCAATGCCACAACGCAACGAGTGCTGGTAAATGGCTCTGAAATAGGGGCTCCGGCTTGCTCCATGGCTTGCTCCTTTTATAAATAGGTTACATTTTGATAAACTTACAACCGACGTTGTAAGCATGTTCCAGACAGGGATAGCTGTGTCGCAGAAATTGTTGCAAGTCACCCGCAAGAAAGCGGTAGAGTTTATTTTAAAAGGTGGCTGCAAGCGATATTTTAGTAATGAAAACTTATTTAGAAGTCTCTAGTGTTTTTAATGCAGCCTCCCCAACAAGGTCCCGTATGGACTGGGACTGTATGGGAAGATGTTGCCTCTTCCAAAGAAGGCACAGGTTGCTTCTTTTTAACAACTATTCCTCTTTGTGTGTGTAAAGTCCACACTTTTAACTGGCTGTGAAGAGGCAGAGGACCAGAAAAGAAAGTGGAAATAAAGGCAAACAGAGAGAGACACGTTTGCTACCATCCAAACAACTGTTTTTTTTTTTTCCTTTCTTAAAGATTCAGTGCACAAAAGTCAGGAAAATCAAACTTACGGTTCCCCCAACAGCCATAACTCTGCTCCTGGCAGAGAAAGAGCAAGACATAAATATAACCTCATACCCAGCAGTACATGCGACATATGTGCAAGGAGGTAAGTTATGGGTGCTACGGGAACCATGATTTTGAATGTCCTGACTTGTGAGTTTAAATTCTCAAGTCCAATATTCTGGGTAGTTTCTTTCTTTCCTTTTTGCACCCTGTAGTTACAAAACGTATTACAGCTCTTGCTCTCCTTTATGCTGGCACAGCAATTTGGATCCTGCAAGTGGCTGAAGACTGTTCTTCATGAGAAGGTGATCACAGTTATTATTCATAGATTTTCAGGCCTGACTCCGTCTTTCTTTGTACCACAAACCTTTATGCTGATCTGTGTCATCCGCCTCTAAAATGAAAGGTGGGACAGGGCAGCACGTGTCATTAGTAATCTGCATGGGAGCCTTTGATGGCCTTCAGCACATGCTCTCTGGATATGTGTGTGTGCTGCACCTGAACCGACCCATGCGTGGGCACGTGGAGGTGACAGTCCTCCATCAGCTGGATGCCTACGTGGCAGTGAATCAAAAGGCATAATGGGAGATCACAGTGCCTGTTTGCTTTAAATTTTAGCGCATGTACCTTCAGCAGGGCAGAGCTGGCTTTAGTTATGTCCTGCCAATTTGCTCTGTCGTCTTCATGCCAATAAATTTGCACATCTCTTTTAAACTCCTACTTTATTTCCCCAGATGAGGCTTTCAGACATTTGGAAGATTTTCACTAAGTGTCATTAAAAGAGAAAGTCTTCTGTGCTTTGCATTTCAATTGGACTTGGTATCCTAAGGAGCATGTATTGAAGACTCTCCATAAATTCCTCACATAGCTACCCTGTTCTCTTACTAGTGATACTGATCTACCATTAAAATAATTTTCACATAAATTATCATAAAAAAAATCTAGCATACAATAATGACTGCCTGGCTGTCCTTTAAAATAAATTCGTTAAACTGTTAGGAAAACTTGTCAGCCCTGGGTACAAAATCTGCTGTCTCCCTTCCAGCCGCGGGCATCTCACACTGAGAAGGGCAATGGGAGGAGGATGGAATCCAGGGAAGAGGCTGCTCAGCGGCTGGGATGTAAGTCAGATTTTGCAGACCTGTTTTGGCAGCCCCATGGTACATAAGCGGTAATCCTGACCACGCAGTAGGTGGATGTGTATGAAGGCAGAATACAACGCTAAATGCCTCGATCATTTCCTTCTGCTGTTGTTCAGATCACCAGGTGAGTCTCTCCTGCGGATAACTAGATATGTTCTGATTGTGGAGGTAAAACCCAAGCTCATACTGCATCTAAGGAGCCATCTGCATTATTCTATCAGGTCAAAGTTTGTCTCTTTCAGTTTGTTCATGGTTTCAGGACTGCTTCAGCCACCTCTCTGCTGCATATCCGCTTTCAGCCAGAGCCAAGGAGAGGTTGCAGAACTTTTGTGTTAATGCGTGTTTTGAAAAAAATTAAGTTTCTGTTGAAGCTGAAAGCTCTTCAATTACATTAAAATTCATCCCCGAGAAGGCCAGTGTCTCAGATCCACATGTGTAAGTGCTTTGCTGACTAGAGATAAGTTCAGATATGCTCTTGAAGGCTCGGTTGATTTGCAAGCAGAGTTTGTAAAGTTGAGCTTGTGCTGTATCACCGTGTTGAAAATACATCCGAATGGCAGGCCGTCTTTTATATATCCTGCTCGACTGCAAATCTTCAGTGCTGAGCTCCGCGAATATTTTACTGTACCAGACTTACCGAAGGCCTACGTAAGAAGGAATAATGCGGTGTAAATAAGCTCCATCTGACTTTTTTTGCAACGCTTTGTGCAAATTTAACGTGCAAGTCAGGTGTCACAGTAGCTGTCGGAAATATGTAATGCTGACAGTATTTGGTAATAAAATAATAATCGCTGCGTGTATCTCTGATGGAAAGAGATTCACATCCTTTTGAATCCCTAATTGTGTGCCACACTACATTAGAGATAGTGCATTGTCTCCACCTTTCAGAGATGGGAAATTCAGAGCAATACGCAAGACGTTCCAGAAATAAGCCGGTTTAATGAAGCAGCAAATTAGACCCTTCCATCTCTTTATTTAACATGTAGTCCCTTGAATTTATCAGAGTTCATTACAGAGGTGCAAAATAGAAAAGAAGCTGCAAAATTCATTTGTGATTAGAGCTAATGATTTTGAAAATGGCTTTTCATATTTTTCTAGATAACAGCTATTATTTATTATTAAATTTGTGTCACGTTTGCTCTAATGAAATTACATTCTCTCCCTTCCCTCGTTCCTATTGTTTATGGTTTGGGTTTTATAAAAGGAAGAATCATAAAGATGCCATATGTTTCTTGCCAACTACAGTGCCTTTGACACGGCTTCTGATAGCTTACTCCTGTGACTCATGTCAGAAGAATGGTTTTAAAATTTTCTTCCCAATTTAATCCTTCTATAACACTTGACAGATAATGAATCCGAGTAAATGCACTGATGCCTTTTTCCCCTATAATTTTAATTTCAGACATGGACTGAGTAATGGACGCAAGGCTGTACAGTTAAGGGAGGAAAAAAACATTTAAACAGCAAAATAAAAACATTGAGAGCTCCTGCCTCTTGCCAAGGTCTGCTCTCCATCCTGCTCCTGGCAGGCAAATAGGTGCAAACTGAGGGAGGTTTACGTCCACCCCTGCTGCACGTCCCGGCACGTTCCTGACAGCACTGATCCTGCTCATGGCTGAAATGAGGGAATTGGGGGATGGCGACATTAATTTTGCTGTTGTTTGTCGAATGTTATCGCATGTGGGGGTACAGGAGCCGGCGTCGAGCAGCTGGCTGCAGCTGGAGGTAGAATGGGGACCTCTCGTGAGTCCCCTTCCAGTGCACAAAAAGCTGTAACAATTTTCCTGATTTTGTCAGTTTTGTCTTTGGTACTATCACAGCTTCCTGAAGGAGGGTTTGTGTCTTGGTATGAGTTTGATAAAGCACTTTTAAAATGCTTAATAATAATCAGAGTTGCTTAATATCATGTATTGTCAGCCTGTTAGTTCACTTACCCATGCAATATCTTTTCTCTGCTTTCTTTAATATTTGCATTTATTATTAATAGTTAATAGTCCTTATTCTAGAATACCAGATGTGGAATCAGCATTTCTGACGTAGGATGTTAAGTGAGCTGCTTGTGTTATTTTTGAAAAGGGTCTCCTGGAATGTTATTTATAATGACTAATGTTACTTTGCTCTGCTCTTTCTTTCCAGCCTCTCTCTTGTTGCAGTGTTTCTTCTCTTTCTTCGTAATGTGATGAAACCCGAGTATGAATGGGAAAAATTCATTTGTAATGTGGCCAGTCCTGTGGTGTCAAGCCGAGAAAGTTTGTGGTTATTATTTCCTCCTATGGGGAGTTTGTGGATGACCATTTCAGCTTTGAGAGAAACAGTTTCTTTGGCAGACCACGTGCAGTCTCTGGGCAGCCGAGCCCAGAATTTCCCCAAGTTTATCCTGTTAACTAGCAGTGCCCTGGGTCAGATGGCTGCTCCATCCCCGGGAGATGAGGGATTACAGCATTTATTCCGCAGGCTCTTTCTGGCTGGGTTTCTGATGAACTCAGAGATCAGTGCTTGTGTTTTTTTGCTTCTAATTCTCTTTGCACAAAGGACACACGGGGCTCCCGTACCTGATGTGTGACCAAGTGACCTTGCCTGTAGGTTTGTTAAATACACGACTAGGAATCAGCTGTAGCAATCTCCCCACAGAGCTCAAGCAACACAAGGAAAAACTCATTATTCAATACCTTATTTCATGCTTTGGAAACAAAAGCAACAACCTTAGCACTTCCTCCTCTTACAGCCACACAGTTTCCGTCAGTCTTTTCAACTGATTAGTTGAAAAGCTAAGATTTAGTGTTGGAGAGAGACGGTTGTGCCAGAAAGACCAAGGTGGGACCTTTCTGATCAAAAAGAAATATTGAAGTTTGTAGAAAAGCTCCGTTTCTGTATGGAAGAACAAAGCTAATGCCACCTTTGTAAAGGCCTTTGGCATCGTCCCCCGATTCCTGCTACGTCAGGAATATGTTTGTGGAAAGTCTGTGAGATCTTACTGAGCAAACTTGCCAGAGATTTGCTTTACGCCAAAAGAAATGTTGTCCCATGGATGCTTGCAGCAACCTCGTTTAACTAAAGGATTAGGTCAGGCTGGAGACACTGGGAACACGCAGCTATTCTCCTTCCCTGCGTCACCGGGTAGAATTGCTGCTGCCAACGGGCCGGCAGAGAGAAAAGGCTTTTTTCAGAGTGATCAGTATCGTATCGCAAAGTGAAAAGAGCAAAAAAAACTCTGTGGCTGTGCACCTCCTGCAGTAAATTAAATCTGAAGGCAGGAGCGTAGTAAAAGTATGTTTTCTGCTAATAAACTGAGCAAAAGTGACAGGGCAGTCAGTGCAACATGGAGCATGCACCTTACTTTTTGCCATTTTCCTGATGATCTTGTCTTACCCAAGGCATTTTGCAGATGAGTGCAGTTATCTCTTATCCCTGGTAAGGATGCAATGTGAAGTACAAATACTTGAAAGGTTAGGCTGCTGTAAAGCTGCAATTACTTGCGGACTTTGCAGTTATGCAGGAATATAACAGTAATAAATCTTTGAGTTTATTATACAGCAATCTTAAAAATACCTTGAAATATTTTTTTTTTTTTTAATTCAGAGAACTTCAAAATGTGAATTAGTTTCTCCCAGCTATGACTAGATACCGTGTCAGGAAGGGCCAGTTCGGGGTGCAGAGATGGTCACGTACTGTATCCAGCGTGCAGCATCCCACAGCCCAGAGCTGGACGTACCTCCTGCCTGTATGCCCAGCACCGAAGGCAGCGGCTATTCCTGCTGCAGTCCAGCCTGCGAAAGGACCAGCACCCTCAAGACCTGATCTCTGCAGCTCACCAGGCCAGAGCATCCTACCCGCTGCCTCACTGATCCCATCCTGGCCATTACAAACGGAGAAGCACCGGCTGTGGGGATTGGGACCAAAAATACCGGCATGCAAGATTACAGCAGCAGGAGCAGCAGCGGTTCAGTGCTCTCCCTTTAATTTATCTGCTTTGGTCACTGTTAAAACACCACAAGGGCTGAGGCAGGAGCACACAAATACCTCGGGGCTTGCTCACTCCCAGCGCTGCACTGCTGAGTGGTGGGGCACGGGACTGCTGCTCTCCCTCCTCCTGCCCCAGCAAGCCGAGCTTGCGGTTGGGGTTGCCAGCACCCTTGGCTATCGCATCGGCAGCAGAGCGAGCCCCTGGTGCAGGCTGGAGCCAGCCATGCTGTGCCGAGCACTAGCGCCTTCGTGTCACCCAAGGGCTAGCCTGTACAGCCTCACGGGAACCACCATCAAAACTCAGCCATGCGCCTTAAACTGATTAATTTCCATACTAACACAGCCCTCATGGATACATCCAGGGCTCTAATCTTAATGAATCACATAAAATATTATGCCCTTTGGAAAGGCAAATACAATCCAAGTAATTATGAGCCGCTTTCTTTTTTTCCTTGACATCCAGCTCTGCCTATTCAATTTGCTGTCTCTACATGCAAATTTTCTTAACACACCTTTGCCTCTGGAGCCAAAGCAGACCGCCAAGCAAGCTCTGACGCTAAGGTCACCCCCCACGCCTGGAGCACCAGCACATGTCTGGAAGCGTAGAAGCAGATGCTGGAGGTACAAAGTGGAGACAGCAATTACTCACTCATTTCCCAAACAAGCACACAAGAGGTGGCGCTGACCCAAACACAGCACTGCCGTGAGAGTAACCCCAAAGGGGAGAAACACTGTCGGGCAGGGCCGGGGAACGAGGCCTCCTTCCCTTGGAAGTCTGAGGTTGCAGGTGGGCAGCAGCCTGACCAGGGGAGCCGGACCAGCCTGGGGGTCCCATGGTGTTGAGCAAAGAGCCGTGGCACGGCACGGCGTGCAAAGGGCTCGAGCAGCAGCCGAGGCGCTGGGGCAGCCCCGCTCTCCCCTCCGGGACCTCCATGGCATAGCCCAGCCTTTGAAGCTGCAACGGTTGGGGCTGACGCTGGGGGAAAGAACTGAGGATTTGGTTTGTTCTTTTTCAAAGGCTTTATTCCTCTGACAGCTGAGCTGGAGTCCAACCCGACTGTCCGCTGAATCCATCCCTTTTATTTTTCCCTCTTTAAGTTTCGAGTTTGCACTTTACATACAGTAAGGGCAGGCTTAAGCTTGACTGTCAGAATAAAAGCCTTTTCTTTTTATATCGCTTCCTCTCCGCAGTTCAAAACACCTCCAACCCAAGTGATGTCAACTTCAAAGGCTTCCCGGCACTGCAGCCACAGCTTTTGCCCGCTGCAGCCTATTTCGGTGTCTCTTGACAGCCTGTGGATCTGAGGACAAACAGATCCTGAAGAACTGAAGCTTTCAGTTGTTTAAATGGAGAACTGTTAGGGCATAGCAAAGAGAGGGGCTGCAGATAACAGCAGGCATCCAGCACGCTGGGAGCTGCAGTGGGGAAGCCGAGGCGAAGGGAGCTGGTGTTTCTTCTGCAGGGGATTGCTGTGTCCTGCTACTGAGAGAGTCGTGATGAATTTGTCCTTGTACATAGAAACCTCAAGAGCTTCTCCGGCTTATGTTGGATTAGAGGAAGAAGCATAAACAACCATAGCCCTCCCAAGGTCAAAGGAAAGCCACGGCTCCCCGGGGATGAGGAGTTAATTCCTGGATGCTGCTGGTTGAACTCAAGTTAGGGTTTGGCTGTGGCAAAGCTTGCTCTTCCCGTCCTCATTCTGGGCAACTTTTCTGGTAGAGGAAGTTGTTTAAGATGCCAATAAAGATGATAATGTATGGAGTGATGTCTTTAAGTTCCTGATTTATTGAAACACACACTTTACTTTGTTTTCCCCTAAGTTTGTGTTTAACGTTAAGCAGACAGGACTATTCAGTTGGAGAAAATTATGTGCACGATTGAATATGTTGCTCCATTTAGCCTTATTTTCAACAGAATATCCTGTTTATGCAGTTAAGGAAAAGTAAAATCCATGTCCATGAAAATTGCTCCTGCTTTTTTTTAAAATCCATGCAAATTGCTGGCCATGTCACACCAAGCTGTAATCGGGAAGGGCAGAACAAGGAGCAGACATGGGGAAGTTTCAGCTAATAGCGTTCATTCACACAGGAGAAGTAAACAGCGGGAAAAGGTCAGCGTAGGCTAACAGTTATGCATTTTCTTCAATGGAAGATACAATCCTCTATCTTTTCTCCGAGGCAATTATCGTAATTACGTGAACAAGCCATTTAGCAGATTTCTGACTGAACAAGATATCAGCATTGGCTACAAGAGGTAAGTCACTTGACATTACGACAGTTAAACACAAAGCACTTGCTGCTTAAAATGTCATCTCAGACAAGACAATGAAATGAGCTGGAACTGTCCCAGCTCTGACTATTAACCTTGGCAGGATGAAGCATGTAAGGACACCGCGATGGCAGATGTGAAAGGGAACTGAAATAGGTGAAACAGAAAAGGTTTTACTGGGGGATTTAAATACCCGAGTGATCCACTGAGAACTGATTTGTTCCTGCTCTTTACCGTGTTCGGCGATGCAAAACTAAGGGATTGCTCGTTACATCACTCGCTGGAATTTAGGGTAAACTGAAGGAAATATTTCATCATCTGTAGTGTAATCGCTCTGCCTTGCTGCAGGAAGTTGAGTAACTGCGTTTAGAAAGAGTTGGATTTAGAAAGAGCTGGAGCAGTACCTGCCAGTTCCGCTCTCGATGCATCCGACAGGTCTGAAGACAGTCAGTTGTTCATGCAACCATGCGTTGAGGGACCTCGAGCAGATGTCTCAATGCTTCTCAGAAACGGAGAAGTGCTCGAACCTCCAGCACGGCAGGACAATCCTGGCTGGGCAACGACGGTCATAAGAAAGCCCATTTCTGATTTATTCATGGAGCCGCTACATGGAGTGATCAAGGGAAAAGTTGCTTTAGGAAATGGTGCTGTTCCCCGGAGAGCAAGTAATGGACTGAGCTTAGGAAACCACGTTTAACTGGTTTCTCACTGCTGCACGCTGCTGTCGTGGCACTGAAATATATTGGTCACTGAGGAATTCCTAAATTAGATGTGCCATGATTGGAATTAATAGCAATGTAAAAGAAACAGCACTTTGCAAAATACGAATTACAGCTCTCTGTAAGAAACAACCTGCTGGTTATACAGCCCTGAAGCCTGTGGAAGTTGGCTGCAGGTCATCTTCAGACTCAGCAGTTTTTGCATGAGGCTCTAGTTAAAGAACATGAGCGTTTTGAACATTTGGGGTTATTTTTGTGTTTTCAAGCCCTATTTTCAAAAAATAGCGGTGTACTGGGAAGGGATTTGCTATATAGTACTTGAAAATCCAGCCTTTAGAGTGAGAGACTGGAGACTCTTCCTGGGCAAACAGCCAGCTCCTCTCTGGGGGCAAAAGCCCACTTATCCTAATGATCCTACCACACGTGTGAAAACTTGGTTTTGCGAGTCTAGTCGCTTGCCCTGTTTCCAGCAGGGTTTCATCAGCTGGTATTACCCCAGCACAGGGTTAAAAGAGATCTCTTGAGCTCAGGCATATCGTCAAGGCAACAAGAAACGATGTTATGGTCTTATTCAGCCATTCACCACAACTGTGTTACCCTCGGGCAAAGCTGTCTCTGTGGGACCCTGGTCACAGGAGGGAGGCTCCTTCGGCGACAGAGATGTTGGCTTTTGGGGAAATGGAAAATGTCATCGCCACATGTCCCTGGGCTGTCTTTGCTGTTTTGACATACTCAGTAGAAGGGGAAAATGCACTGTGTGGACCTGGGCAGTGAAATAGGTGGCGCAGGTCCATGTGCTCAGCCTGGGGACATTGGCGAGCGAGGCTGGTCTGTGGTAGGAAGAGATGAGCCCACCAGGTGTGCACAGCCCGAACCCCCGTGCCATGCCCCAAGGTGACCCAGGAGACAGAATTAAGACAATAGGCAGCACCCAGTAAAGCGGTTTTGAGACGGCAGAGCTGCTGCCGAGGGCGCTGCCGGGCTGCATGGCAGACCACAGACAACCTCCACTGCAGCTTTCACCTCTCATACCCCAACCACGCTCCTTTTTGCTGTTTCATTTCCCTTGTCCTCGTGCCATCCTCATCCTCCTCTCCCTCCATTCCTCCCCATCTGTGGTCTAGTTACTTCTACCCAGATAACGAGCTGTTTGGAGGATGAAATGCATCTTCCCAGCACTCGGCTAGCTGCAGAGGCAGGCAGCCAACACCAGCCTGCGTTGCTGGGGGTTTGTTTTTGTTTGATCTTTACCATAAAAGCAACCAATTTGAATTCCTGGAATAATTAGCTGCCCTTTGCACTAGTGGCTCTTGAAAAGTGAGCTGGCGGAGGAACAGAGCAGGGAGTAGGAGGGTGAGGTGGATAATTTGTCCTTTGTAGCAGCTTGTCTTTAGGAGGTGATGCAGTAGGTCACACTCTTCCCTCGAAAGCCAGGGCTTGGTGGGCGCGTTGAGCTGCAGAGGCAGCCAGGCCCTGCCTGCCTCCTGCCCGCAGCCACCTCCTCCTGCCCTGACCCCAGGGTTTGCATGAACCTCTCGGTCAGACTAACCCAGCCAAGCCAGCGGTTAAAGTGTTTGCAGGACTGCAGCCCACGACAGCGCCCTCACTTGAGTGTGCGGGACTCGCAAGTCTGTTTGTCAGGGTCCCCCACGTTCGGCTAAAAGATAAAACCAAGATGCTGACTTCTGAGTGATGCTGAAGACTCCATGGCTTTTCCTGAGAATAGCCCAAATAGACCTAAGCTCCACATTAGCACTTTATTTTCTGCATCCTAAGAAAAAAACCCAAAAAACCCACCACCACCAAGCCATTGGGTGGGGTTCTTTTTCTTTTCTAGGCCAGAGTTGTTCTTTAATGTGGGCATGCGAAGTTAAACGGCTGCCACTTGTCACCCCAGATCTGGTTGTACCCCAGCCACAGCTGAAGTAGTTCAGGAGAATGCAATTTACTGAGTGCTTTGGGATTCTCAGAATGTAAGTCACTAGAGAGACATTGTAATTTTCCAAGTTGGTACTTAAGAGAGTAGTCTGTGAAGTTTCCATGTTGGAGGTGGCTGTGGTGAGGGGAAGCATTTTGCAGCCATCCCCACAGGGTTTTTAATGCATGCTTTTTGCTAACATGCCATTTCACTGGAATTTTCACCTTTCTGAGCAATCTTGCATACAGATGAAAGGGAGAAAAAGGAAATCAGTGGTACTGCAGGTCCTGGAGGCACCTCAGCTGTGCTGTGCTGGGAATACCCACCTTTTTGTGGCAGTGAAAGATGAAGCAGCACAAAGTACAGGGGAGAGAGAAAAAGACAAACATGAGGAAAGTGGGAGAGAAAGTAGGAGGAAAAAAAAAACCTCATGGGTGACCTGAAGGCCAAGACAGAGCAGAAGGTGGGTGAGATCCTTCTGTGTATGTGTGCTCCATGTCTCTGCCTTGGATGACCAACGTTCAGAGCAGCAGGGAAGGCTGGAGAGCCATGAAGCTGCTAATTCCCCATTAGCAGTGGTGAACGCCCCATCCAGCGGGATGTACAGGAACGTGGTCCCACCTGCACTATTGCCTCTACTTCCCTCCCTGCAGATCACACCCCCACACCCTGCCACACACCTCAGACCTACCATAAATACCCCAAATTAACAGGAGAAAAGCTACGGCCATCGTGTGCCTCATGAAGACAGCGGGACAGAATGAAGGTGCAGGACAAGGGATTTTAGGGGTGAAATGCCCAGTTGATTCTGGGAATTTGCAACACCCAGGATGTAAAAACCGAACGACTGACTGTTGTTTCTGGGTGTTGCCTCTGAGGGTAATTCTTTCCTGACTTAATATGCTAATAGGGGCAGGAGCACAGCCCACCCTGTATCCTTTTGCTGGCCAGCACCGCGTTCCAGCGAAGAACTAGAACCAAAACAGAAACTAAACTGTGTGTTAAGGAGAAAAAAAACTTCTGCCTGCTCGCTGCAGGCAATCCAAGGAAGCCATGCAGCACAAGTACAGTAAATAAAAAGCGAACAAGTGACCTCTTCTTGGTCCCCTTGGAGATAGTGGGAAGCCAGGTATTAGCAGCATTCATAGTGCTACCACTGGTTTCCGTGATGAGGGGCACAGAGGAGACTTGCGCGGCGCCTGGGGAGGTGTGGGAGGCAGGGGCACCTACGCAGGCAGCATGGCCCGGGGTGTGCAGGCACCAGGGTGGGCTGCAGGCACGGACCCACTGAGGGTACAGGCAGAAGTGGCAGGGACCAGAGGGACCCACGAGGGAGGGTTTATTTAATAAATAAACCGTGGGCTGGTTGATTTATTAAATACAGGCTTACAAAACGTGCGCTAGCCGGCTCCCATTGTGAGGCATATGATAAATCGCCTGTCTGCGGTGGGAGCAGAGCTACAGTGATGCCCTCCTGAATAACCCGCCTGCAGTTCTTGCATTTGGTAGATTTCTATAGCTGTGGAAGCATTTCCATCTCCTTCCCCCATGGCCCAGTAAGTCCCATCTCAATGAAAAGCTACCTCACTCAGTAGGTTCAAGTGTGCAGGGAAAGAGCGTGGTCAGTGGTTTCAAGTGTGCAGGAAAAGAGCGTGCCCCCCCCAGCCGGTCCCCTACCCACAGCTTGCAGCTACTAACCCATTTTGGCATGCAAAGGAAAGAAATTTCCTACCAAAAGCAATCAGTACGAAGAAAAAAGGTTGAAAGAATGTTGCCCCGAAGTCCAGCTAACTCCCCAAACCAGTACTGCATCTTCTTGGCAAAAAATCTACAATTTTTAAAGACATATCTGAAAATTACAGAAAGGCATTGAGTCCCCGCCCATCACATAAATCTGCAGTTCCCGCTGAATCATTCAGAATTGTGCTGCCCTGGACTTTGCAAATGCAGCCACACGGATGTGTACAAGTCTAAAGAAAATCTGTGTACAAGTCAAAGGAATAATTTTTCAAGAGCAACTAGAAATTGTTAGCTTTGTTTGTATGTTCGCAGCTTTTTCTTGTTCTACCGCTGCCACTGTTTCATGAGTAGACTGTAATATTCCACTTCAATCCCTCTGAGCTGACGGGAGAACGTGTACTTCGCAATCAAAATGATTCATGCAGTTACATGATCCAGGGCAGAGTAAGGGAGTAAGAATCCCTAATCTAGAACATTAGCACTTATCTGTGAAATGCTCTTTTTTAACATACTGCAGAACCATCATCTTTTTCCTTACATAAGGTTCTTCATGGACTACTATGACAACGGCAGCACTGAAAAGCAGCGTAGAAGACACAAGGAGCACTAGGAACATACCGCTAGTACAGCAGCTCATTACAACTATTCTTGTCTGACCTCAGTAATAAAAACACTTTGAGATGCTTTTTTGTTGCTGAAGATTTTTGCGAATCTCTTTCGTTTTCATTAGTGTATTCACAAGGCTGTTTCTGTTTATACGCGGTTAGTTGACTCGGTCTGCAAGAATATATAACTAAGGAGAGAGCTGTGCGGTTAATTGTATGGGGTGAGAATATTCCTGAAATCATGCCAGAAACTTTATAAAGTTTGTTGATCTCTTGGAAAGGGCTTGGAGATGAGCTACCAGAATAATTTGATGGTGATAAAAATGTCGCTTCGTAGCAAGAGACTAAGAGGGCTCAATGTTAATAAACAGGTGTCGTGGAATGTGTTCCCAGCTTATAATTACAAGCAGAAGGTGAAAATTCCTGATATTAGAGGGCATAATATCACCTGCTGGTCCAAATCAGTGAAATTCAAAGAGGAAACGAGGCTTTAAGAGTTGGAACAGTTTGCTGAGGGAGGTGGTAAATTCTTCGTTGTTTTAAGTCAATGCTTTATTTCTCTTGAGATATGTGCTAGTTTAAAACACGACTTATCTCTTGAGATATGTGCTAGTTTAAAACACAACTTATCTCTCTATATTTAGGATTCACTAATGAAATTTATGGCTTGATTTAGTAGGAATTCAGACTACAGTGCCTCTTCTAATCCTAAAATCTGCACGTCTCTTAAGGCTTTTTTAAAATTAATTAGTTTATTTGATGTCAGAAGAGGCCAGACGTGAGCCTGGGGTGCGGTAATCATGAAGAAAGACCATTGTGGCTCACTCTGAACTGTGGATGGCAAGCCGTCCCCTTCACGGTAAGCAGTTCCTTGTACAACCGGCTGCTGCGTGGCTGCGGGTGGACGTGCTGCTGCTGCTCTCCACGCTGCCTCCTTGCCCATGCTGGTGCAGATACGTGCCGACCTCTCAGGCTTGCCTACAAGTTCATGCAAGCAGCAGCCTCATGGACATCTCCGAAGGCAACTACAAGTGTGAGACTTGCGGATAGCAGTCAGAATTGCCTTTCATTTTCTGTATGTTACACAATTACGCAAACTGCTGTCTATATGATCTAGAATCATACTGGTGGGTGCCCAGACTTGCTACGCCCGTTACACTTCAGATCCCAGCTGGGTTTTACAGTCTCAGTGAGAGTTGCAGGTACAAAGCCTCCGTTTCTCAGCCAGCCCGCAGCTGGTAACTTCTGAAGACACTGGCCAACTCCAGCCACATCAGAGAGAGAGGTAGAAAACTTAGAAGTAATTTACAAAGATCTTTGCAACTTAAAAAAACATAAATGGTAGTTGGGTAGACCCAAATTAATGCAAATACAAGCAGGAAGGGCCTCTTCTGCCTTCTGTACAATCCCCAAGACAGAGGACAAAAGATTGAGAAGGGTCTTGGGCTGGTTGCCTGTGAAGAGGATGATTTGGGCCAGCCTCTGCTTCACTGAATGTTAAGTATTGACATAAAGCAGAAATGTTGGGTGAGAGAAGGACGGCGTCCCAACCCAGGTTACAGCTTAGAGATTCGGATATTCTGGCACGAACTGTGTGTTCAGGTTATTCCAGGCACTGAAGACAACTGATCTGAGGTCTTCCATACCTTTGGTGAACTTCCACCCCTAGACTATAAATCTGTATAAGCATCTGATATAGATAAGTGTATTCTTCCTGTACGAGAGTCAGCAAACTTGCACCACTTCGCTGAATTCAGACCATTGTTGGATACATAGTGTGAAAGATTAAACAAATTAGATACTGTCATTATTAAGAGAGTTTTTAGGACAAAAAGTTAATTCTCCTGTCTCACATTATATGCTTTTTCTCATTTCTTTTATGAGAAAATTATCTTTTTAGATAACTAATGTATTCACATTCTCAGTCTTCAAAAATCTGTAAACTCTGTAGCGCATTATCACTTGAATAGGCCAAATAATTATTTGAATGCCTACTCACAGACAGTTAGTTTTCAGTCAAATTGAGGCTTTGAGAAGAACCAGAGCGAGCTACCAACTGCACTGAAAGCTAAAAATAGGTATTTCACTCTGGGTTCTTAAAGCAGCTGAGGACTTTTGGATGATCGTTAATGTACTGTGTCAAATCTAAAGTATCATGATTAATTTGGAGTGATATTTCCTAATTCTGATATTAGAGTTTTTATGGTAGAAGGTATTTAGTGGATTTGTGAAGGCGATCTGAAAGTGGGACTTCTTGGGTTCCCTCTTGGGGGAGAAGCCTAACCCTACCCAAGCATAGCCAAAGCTGTAACTCCACTGAAGCCTTGCCTACAGGGTGACCACGCTGGATCCTACTGCTGGGTGCTTTCATATGGAAGGAAGAAAGTTCTTACGAGGTAGATTCATTTACACTGGGATAGTATTGCTGATGTCAGTTGGACAAGTATCTACGTGGAGGAATGGGGAAGATACCTGTGTTAATTGTGATAAAGGCTGGAACGCTGCTTCTACACCAGGCTGGGTTATACACGGTGTCTGTCCCTCGTGTCCCCAGGTGCACTCTGGGGCAATTTTGGTATTGCACCGGCAAAGACAGAAAGAAATACTAAGAGAGATGTTACGTGTTTCAGAATGAATTGGTTCAGTAGAAACCCAACTATGCAAAAAACCCTTTTAAACTAAGAAAACTAATATGAGGCTATCCTTCAAAGCAGATCAAAAGAAATAAAAGAACTTCTGAAATTCTGGTGCATTTGTGAAATGGGCAAGATGAAGATTTACATTTAAGACACTTTGTGGATTTTTACTACTTTTGTAGTTGAACAATTATCGAGGAGGTAATGACGCTGAAATTCAGAGATTCACCTCCTCACCTTTCACTTTTTTTAAGAACAGCAATCATTTAATTGGATTTACTTAATGTTTTATTACAATTTTGTAATCACCTAAAGGCCATATAGATGTGTAACATCTCTTCTAATAGCAAACCAGTTTTAGCACAAGTTGGTAGTAAGAATATTGGCATTAGGGTGGATGCTATAGGTCTATAGCATACCCATCTTAATGTATAATACTGCCCTTCCGGGCTGATGACTGGCAACCTTTCATAAATGATACCTTTTATGTAAAATGGTTTTTACAAGAAATGACCGAGTCTACATAAAACTGCACAAAATTCTTCCCTTCCCCCTTTTTATTTCCCCTCAACTCTGCCGTGTTTTTGAAGGATCAGGAGGTTTAGAGCTGAAAATGATAATTTGATTTTTAAATTTCTGGGCACCTGGGGATTGTGAAAATAATCATTCCTGGTTTACATTCATTTTTAGTTTCTAGGATACAAATACAATTTAAAACAAGCTAATCCCTTCACCTGGTTTAAACTGGCGATGCTTCAGGCCAGCCACACGGGTTTACAACAGCTAAGGATCCGTCCCAGTTATTTTTAATACTTTCATGTCAAAATTGGCTTATCCCAATTTGTTTTTAAAGCATCCTCGGAGTAAGGCTCTATTTACTCAGCCCGTATTTGTCTTGAGTGCACTTTTACAAAATAGCCATAAGCACCCAGAAAGGCCACGTTTGTAATGAAAACACCTCCAGACAGACTGAGCCCCCGAGGGGATGCCGCTAACGAATCGATTCGACAGCTCCTGACCGGGACTGAACCAAGCGGGAGCATGCCAAGACACTCGGTGTGTTATATGCTCCCCTTCAGCTGCGCTTAAACTCACCTCAGCCAAAGAATGAGACTGTTTGAGGACTCAGGGAAATGTGGGCTCTGCAAAGGCTCAGCCTTCCTGTTTGGAAAAAGAGAATGTGAAAAATCTGAGAAAACAGGGACCTCTATGTGAGAACGGGACATACCGGAGGGGACGGGCAGCACAGAGGGACGGGAGAGATGGAAGTGGGGACGGAGAAGCAGGAAAAGGGACGAAAAGGGACAAAAAGGGAGTTAGGAGGGAGAGGAAAGGTAAAAAGAAGTAAGTATAAAGAGCTGGAAAAGTAAGGAAAAGAAAATAGAGAAGAAAAACAGTCAGAGAGAGGCAGGGAAGGAAACTCTGCATGTGTTTTACTGACTGTCACTGGGCTCTGATGTCCTCCCTCCACAGGGGACGGAGGTGCCCGAGGGTAGCACCATTAGTCATTAAACCTTGGCTTGTGTTAAATTTAAGCAGTGTACATCTAGAAAGAGGAGCTCACCGAGACAATCAGACCATGGCCTGGCGTTAAGGCTGGAAGGAGCTAGTGGTGCACTGCCTCTAAAATGGGGGTCCCTGCTCCCCCTGCCCCTTCTTCCCGCCATCTTCCCCACAGATCTTTGGGTGGGAGCCAGCCCTGCCGAAGGAGAGAGTTGTTTTCCTCCCTGTGCCCTTGAGTGCTGCGGGAGCCGGGAGGGCTCAGGCAGGGGCAGGGGCTGCCCGCAGCAGGGGGGAGAAGCGCAGGCAGGAGGAGGAGCAGGAGAACATGAGTTCAAAGGGGTTTTGGGCTCCAGAGTGCCCAGACGCTCAGACAGGTCCACAAAGGAGTAAGGTGAAGAAGTACACGAGCATTACTTTTTTACTCAGCATTGGCACTTCTTGGGCTAAGTGCAGTAAGGAAGAACTGGGGTTGATTCAATTCTTCGGGACCTGTGGGGTAAATTTGCTTTGATGCTCCTCTGCCCCAGACAAGGTGAGATGCAGCCTGAGTGACCCCCCCCACAGCCATGCCCGCAGCACTGCCGGGGCTCAGCAGCGGCCGGGTCGGGGGCTGCAGGCAGTTCCCATTCATAGAGGGGAGCAGGGGGAACATCGGGGCTGGGGCTGGCAGGAGAATTGCTGGGGCTGCTGCAGGCCAGGGAGTTTGAGGAGCACAAGCAGAGGGGACATGGGCACTGGAGCTGAGACAGGCCTCCAGGCTGGCTCCAGTGGCTGCGGGCTGCCTCTGACCGACTGCGGGATGTGCTCTAACCTGCTGTGGGATCCCCCCCAACAGCTGCAGTATCCCTCTGGACCTGCCCCCTAGACTTGCTGTGGGATGTCCCCCAGACCTGCTGTGGGATGTCCCCCCCAGACCTGCTGAGGGATGTGTCGTCCCCCCCCCACCTGCTGAGGGATGTCCCCAACATGC
The DNA here is from genome assembly GCF_000699145.1 of Aptenodytes forsteri. Lineage (NCBI taxonomy): Eukaryota > Metazoa > Chordata > Aves > Sphenisciformes > Spheniscidae > Aptenodytes > Aptenodytes forsteri. Next base: position 202,321 of record NW_008795710.1, on the reverse strand, counting down.
TGCAGGATGGCCCCCCAGACCTGCTGAGGGATGTCCCCAACATGCTGTGGGTGTCGCGCCCAGCCCTGCTGCGGGATGTCCCCCCCCCCACCTGCTGAGGGGTGTCCCCAACATGCTGTGGGATGTCCCGCCCAGCCCTGCTGCGGGATG
>NW_008795710.1:200960-201600 GCF_000699145.1 Aptenodytes forsteri | reverse complement strand
GCTGCGCCGGCTGCGGGGAGCGGGGACAGGACTTGGGGGTCCGTCTGCGGTGAGTGATAGCGGGACGTGGGAGGCCGCCCGGCATAAGTGATGCCAGGACATAGGGGAGCTCTCTCTGCCGTGAGGGATGCCCGGAGCTGGGGGTCCCTCTGGGGTGAGCACTGCCCGGGCTCGGGGGTCTGTCCGGGATAAGTGATGCCAGGACAGAGGGGTCTCGCGTAGGGTGAGGGGTGCCCGGACCTGGGGTCTCTCTGGGATAAATGATAACCAGGACGGGGAAGGGAGGGCTGTGCCAGGGGATGAGAGATGCCAGGGCTTGGGGGTCTGTCTGGGATAAGCGGTACCGGGACGTGGGGGTCTCTCTGGGGTGAGGGATGCCCGGAGCTGGGGGTCTCTCTGGACTAAGTGATACCAGAGCTTGGGGGTCTCTGGGGTGACGTCTTGGGTGAGAGATGCCAGGATATGGGGCGTCTCTCTGCGGTGGGTGATACCAGGGCTTGCGGGTCTCTGGGGTGAGGGATGCCACGGTGTGGGGTCTGTCCCTTTGGGGCGAGGGATGCCTGGACTCGGCGGGGGGGTGTCTCCAGGCTGGTCCGTGAGCGTGCAGAGGCTCCCGCTGCTTCTCCAGGGCTGGAGGCTG
>NW_008795710.1:180075-200778 GCF_000699145.1 Aptenodytes forsteri | reverse complement strand
TCAAAACGCTTCTTTTTTTTTTTTTTTTTTTTTTTAAGTATGACTGTGCTGCTTTTTTTCTCAATAGCCACCCGTTGCAAATGAGTCCTCTGTTGTTATTGTTGTTTTTAGGCTTGGGATTTACTTTGGTTGTGAAAATATTTTTTTTCCAAAGACGTTATTTAACCCAAGGTGTTGCATCACTCTTAAGTAAAATGATTTTTTTAGTGTTTGCTTTGGATTAATAACCCAGCGCTTGCATTCCTTCAAGAGCTTACATGTCTTTTGTAACTATCAGAAGTTGTACTCACAGCAGCAGATTACTCTGTGGCTGTCCAGGCTCCTCATCCGAACTTCACTGAAGTTCATGAAAGGGCTCGTAGGCATTTCTCCGGATGTCAGACCGGTTCCCAGGACTGATAAATGTTCAGAGCAGAGAGGGTGAAGGAATTTTTTAATATTTGAGAATTTCAAGTTCCTTTTAAGCAGAAATATTTCCAGCAATGGAGGACCAGTTTATATAAGTCTGTTATTCCAGTTGTGGCTACACCTTTACAGCATAATTAATCCATTAAATAAAGTAATTGTGAAGCACTGAATGATAGATGAAGGACAAAGTGCATTCAAAAAGTAAAAATAGATTAGAACTAGAAAATGTTACTTTATTAACTATTGCAGTGCATTTTTGCTTAAACCACTTGGAAGCATTTTTGGCTTCTGACGAATGGGCAGATCTCAGGCGAGAGCCGATGTAGGTGTTCCCGTTCCCATCCTCTGAGCCTGAAAGGTGCTTTTCCTTTGCAATTTAAAGACTTGATTCAAACCTTCCTCACTTCAGTGGTGGTTCGTGTGTTGACTTCAGTTGGCTTTGGAGCCGGCGTTTCACCCGGGATCTTTAAACTGTGTTTAAATGGGGTGCTGAAGAGGAATGTCCTTCCTGTTGTGTCCTGTGAATAGTAGGAGTATTGGTATGAATTACACATTGGAGATAAGGTGTGGGCAGGAACATTTGGGTTGAATATTTTCAGAACTTGTCATACATTTTTGGAAGGGGAGTCTTAAAAGTTCTGCCAGATGTATGTATGTGTGTGTGAGTTTTAAAAAGAAATTGGTCAGCACAGTGTATGCTGGCTAGGACGTACTCAGATCTGTTTTGTGGCTGAGTGGTACTTCACTCCAGGACCAGTCCCACGGAGATGGATGGGGTTTGAGATACGGTTGAGAAAAAAAGGGTGTCGGGAGCTGACTGGTGAGGAATAGCAGAGCCTGTGACTCCAGCTGAGCAGTGGATGCCGGCGTGCCGGGGGCAGCCGAGATTACTGGACCTGCAGTTTTTGTGACTAGAGCAAAATTAGACCATTAGAGCACTTTTTTTTTTGAGAGAGAGAGAGGTTAGAAAGTAAACCTTATCTACCTGGCAGCCTGTAGTGGTAGTTTTATGGCCATATTAGTCTTATAAGTAAATACTCTGTGCGTTTGGGCTCACCTGTAGCATAGAGCTGTCTGCTTCGTTAAATGTGTGTTTAGGAGGAGTGCTAGCCGTTTGGGTTACACATGCTGTTTAGTTGCTTTAGCCTAATGCAACGGCTTTTTCCTAAGTTACTAGCCGATCTGTAAATACGTATTTTGGTCTGGCTTCTGCCGGTTGAGCTAGTGTAATATTTACCCAGTAGAGTACAGTCTAATGGCATTTATCATGTAAATCCCAAGGTAAGATCTGTAAGCTTTTTTCCTCAAGCGAATGTTTGTTCTGATACACAGTTTTCCCCAGAGTCGTTATCATCTTTTATGTACATTTTTACAAGTTGCCTGTTTAGGTACTGCTGATCAGTGCCTTTGGTCTATCACTCCTGCTGTCAGACATTAACAGAGAAGTGAGTTAATCAAGCTTACCTTTGGGGTGTAATCAGAACCTTTAACTAATGGAATTTCTTGTTGGAGAAAGGAGATTGGCTTTTGCATTAAATTCATATAATAAAAAGTCTGATAAGCTTTTGGTTAAAAAATAGGCAAAAGATGTGCAGTAACCTGTTGCCAAACCCTAGCATGACAATTGCTTTTCATGGTTTCTAGTTTTTCAAACATACCCAATGGTTTGCATTTTGGTTTGTGCTTATCTAAGCTGTATTGGGTAAGTGGCTGAAATATTCCCCCCCTCCCCTCGTGGGGGGAATGCTACCACAGTAGCATTTTCTTGGATGTGGACACTTATGCAAAGCTTTTTCTATTACACATTTAAGATGTATTTTAGTTACATGTAATTCTAGATAACAACCACAGAATCCATATTTAAACTTCTATTTTAGCTACTTCCACTTGGACTTCCCTAATAAAACTATCATGCAGTCTTGCATTTGCAAAGGCACTCAACCATAAGATATTATCATAAGAAACCAGAAGGAATAGTTACTTAAAAGTCTTTAAATTAATGGATAATTTCCTATCTTAGCTTCTCCATAAGACAGGATTCTTGACTGTTTGGTACGCTTGGTCCTTGTACTTGCCTGAGCTCACACAGGCTCTGGGAAAGCAGAGTGGGACGTGCCACGGTCCATCAGTGCTCAGAAGTTGGGACTGTAAATCACTGACAGTCCTGGGTTCGGCCCTGAGCTGCTCCGTATGTGGTTGTGGCTTTAAACAACCTGGGCTCAACTCTGAAACGTGCCAGGAGCCTGTATGTTCAGATCCATGGGAGACACAAGTATTGCAAATCAGCCTTAAATCTTGTTTTTCAGCCCTAATGAGCCATGGTAACTTGTGGGGTGTCAGAGGCAGCTCTTGAGCACCTGATCTGTCCTATTTATGGAATATATTTATTATTCATTTTGTTTGCCTCATGCTGTATTGAACTCCAGGCCTGCGACCGAGACCAGCAGTGTGGAGGAGGGATGTGCTGTGCGGTTAGCCTTTGGATCCGCAGCCTGCGAATGTGCACGCCAATGGGAAATTTGGGAGAGGAGTGCCATCCTTTGAGTCACCGAGTGAGTACGTCACCAGGGGGGCTGTGGGACCAGAGCTGGCAGGGCAGAACTGCGCTGTACGTCACACTGCATAAAAACGATACGTGGTGAAAAGGTGGGGGAACATCCCATGCATTACAATGCCCAGCCATACGCATCTGTATGGAAATAGCGCTGAAGGTACCTACGTCAGGAAATACATTACTGTCAGAACTGTGCTGAAGAGAATCCAAGGATGAAAATAATACACGCTTTTCAGTTTGTTTTCTTATTAGTTTGTTGTTGCTGTTTTGCTTCATTACACGATCCAAAACAGCCTTAGCAGTTCCCAAGCCCAACCCTGCCAATGCCTACGCGCGTGAGCAGGGGCGTAGCAAACACCACCGACCTCAGTGGAACTGGGCAAGATCCCATCACAAGCATAAAAACGGCACCAGCCGGTGTTGGGACACCTGGCGCATCACTGCAGCACGGTCCCTGCCATCAAACAGCAACGTCCAGTTGCGCTCCAGAGGCTGAGAGCCACTTCAGAAGCCATTGAGAAACTGTTGGCACACACTCGTATTTGAGAAAACTCACCGCAGGCTCTCTTTGCTTCTGTTCTACCTATTAATGAATATATATGTAGGTATACATATGCACACACATGTATAACACACTAGTTACATATTAGTACATTATTATATGACACACTATACTATTAATATAAAGATATTAACAAATACATTTATTTAAGGATATGTAATTATGTACATGTACTATGAAAAAGTTTGTTTATTTCTAAATAATACAATCTGTATACAAAAGATTGAATGGGATGTTGCCACGGAGCTTGAGAACCTGGTGGTCTTCAGAGCCATCCTCAGGAAAGAGTATGGCCCGAGAGTCATCACATGTGAAAGACACCACGGCAATAAATTTAGATTATAAATGTGCAGCTGGTTAGCTGCCTCTCTCACTGTCTCATCTAACGCCTGGCTTCTCAGCTCAGTATCTATGGTTTATTATTTTCCCAGTTTTAGGAAGTGCAAGGCTCTGTTCTATTACAGTTAAATTTTTACATCTTCTGCTGTGATGTTGGGAACCAAATTCTCTTTTTTACTATCTAGTGTAGCAAGTTTTTCTTGTAAGGGCTCTTTACATTAACAGGAGTCTCAGGATAGGAGAAACTGTCTTCTAGGTTTTTTATGACCTTATTGCTATTGGGTAATAATTTATACTGTCTGATATATTTTAAGCTAATTGCCCACATAATTACAATCAGAGAAGACGCCTGTCCACCCCAGACTTGCGGTCACAGCCACTGATGTTTATCAGCTTTATGAGGTTAATTTTAGATTTAGATTCCTCACCCCACTGCTCTTCATGACAAACACAAAGTAAATTGATTTACTGTAGTATGTGAAATTAGGTATTTTTAAGGATGGAGAGTTTGCTTAATGGTTCCTCTCCCCTAAATGTTTGGGTAGGGGGCAGCTGGGAGACCAGTTGCCCTCAGCACCAAACCTTCCATCTGGCTGCAGGTCAGGTACAAAGGCACCACCATGGCCACGCCACCGCCTCGGGGACCTCCAGAGGGACCTGGAGATACCCTGGAGGAGATGGCTGCCGGTTGGGTTTCCACCTTCTAGTTTCCTTCTCAGCAACTAGATGACGTTGGCTTGATGCCGTTAACAATCTCCGTTGGCATTGCAGAGGCAGGGTTTGCAGGCAGGAGGGCAGGGTTTGCAGGCAGGGCCAGGCAGGTGAGGTTTGGCAGGTTAGCAGACAAGAGCTGGCAGCACGGGGGTGGCTTCACTGCCACTGCGCACCTTGCACATAATCCCCACGTCTCTCCCAGGAGCTCCCTTGTTTCCTTTTCACCTCCAAACTCCCATCGCCCCGTGCTCATTAAAACCCAGTGCTGGGCACACGGCGTGGCAAAGCATGCACCGGCTCAGCCGGCATCGCCAGCACCGGCTCCAGGCACGTGGGCTCTGCCTGTGCAGGCAGAAGCTGCACGCCCCGGCAAAGCGCCTGTCCTGCAGAGCTGTCACCCGCTGCCTGTCCCCAGCCAGGTGTGTTCTTAAGCCACGTCTTCAGCGTGGGAGTCCTGCTGAAATGAACGTTTCCTTGCAGCGCGTGTAATGTCTTGAATAAATCACTTGAGCTGTCGGAGGGCTGAGAGGTACCTCTGAGTCGGCCTTACCAGCCCGAGAGGTGTGATTCCCATGGGGAGTCCCTGGCACCCGCGGTCGGTGGCCTCTCTGGTCACGGGGCCGTGGCGGATGGCGTGGGAAGACCCACGGCATCCCTCGCTCTGGGGCTGCTCTTCAGACGGTGCCGGGTGGGCGGCTGGTGCTGGCCCAGGGCACCGCAGGCGATGTGAGCCCCCCGGCTCACCCCCTGCACTTGGCGGGGTGTCACTGGGGTCGGGCAGGTCCTTGGCGTGACGCATGGAGGAACATGTGGGACTTTCTCCCTTCGACTTTCTTAAAGAGAAAAATTGTACGCTGATAGAAAGCAATCTTGGAATATTAAAATTGCAGGCTCAAAATGCCCATAAATCAGGAAATGAGGGAATTAGGGCTGCCTGCCCTGCTGGCAGTGGCGGCTTTGTACCTCTGTGCTTCCCTCGCTGCATCCCGCCGGATGCTCAGCGCACGCTGCTGGCTGGCAGCACTGTGGCTCCCGGCCATGCCGTCCCACCGGGCTGTCCCGCTCGGCTTATGTGCTGGCGGAGGCACGGCTCCCGTAAAAGACGGAGCTTGTAGTCAAGTTGTTAAAGAGTGTCAGTGCATGTGCATGTCATGGTGCAATTAAATTTGTTTAATGCAGTCCTTATGTGTGCTCCCTGCAACACAGCGTGGCTGGAGGAGGGTGGGATGAAATGAGAAACCTCTGCCCGGTGGCGAGGGGATCCTGCTCAAAGGGAGGTCAGGTGAGATGACCTCCAGAGATGCCTTCCAGCCTGAATGACCATGGGATCCTGCGGTTCCCGGGTCCTGTTATGCGGCTGACAGGCTGCTCTGTGCCATATGGCAATGCAGGAATCAGGGCAAGCAGAAACCCCTGCACGGTAAACACCGCAAAACACGATGCTAAAGGCCACTGTAGTTTCACAACAGATGCCTTTATGAAATTGAAGTAAATGCAGAACATGTGTCACAGATGTAGATTTACACAGCAACACGGAATGTTACTTTTTGCTCTTAACTGCGGCTTAACTGGGAAACGCAACGGGGTTGGCTTTGCCGTCTGCTCTCCGGCCCCCGTGCTGCAGCTCGTGGGGATCTTCTGCCATGGAGGGAGGCGGGCAGCGTTCCCCATATCTCGGCTGTTCATCCGAATCCGTCCACCCCAAGCACCACTGCCTGTGCTCCCTGTCCCTGATGTCTGTGCTCTTTGTCCCCAGGTTCCCTTCTCTGGGCGGCGGATGCACCACACCTGCCCGTGTCTCCCCAGCCTGGCCTGCGTACGGACTTCTCCCAGCAAATTCAAATGTTTACCAGACTTCAGAAAAGAAGATGTCTTTTTTTAGCAGGAGCCATTCTGCGCTAGAAAGAGCCACTCGATGTATTCTTTTTCTTGTTATTGTGACAAACAAGGTACTTGCCAGGGGAAACCCTTTACCATACTTTCCTGCCTCACCAACATTAAAACTGGAGATGAGATACTGTGCTGTAGTGGCCAAGGTTTTCAGGAGGGATTCACGGTGGCGGATGCTTTCATTTTGGGGTGAGCAAAATGACACCTGCTAAAGCAAGACTGCTTTCTGAGGGCAGGAGCTTAACGATTTCTGAACCGTCTCATGGTCTTCATGGTTCCAGCTTAACCCCAGAATGAAAACATCCAAGATTATTGCCAGTTTTGGAAAATTTTGGCCACGTTTTTACACTTCGGAATGCCTGAATTGAACTGAGTTGAATAATTGCATAGTGTGAAGCATATGGCGATTGCCAAAAAACTGTATTTACATTACATTTCATATCTTTATTAATATAACTGTATTTGTAAGTTAGGCACATCTCTAGGGTAAAAGTTTAACCAATAGATGTAGTTTTTACACTTTTTAAAAGTGGCAGGTGGAATCAAAGCATTTCAATATTCAAAGCATTAAAAGATTTTGTTATTTTCGTATTCTAAGATGAGAAGAAGTTGTTGTTACTTGAGTTGGTGTAAAACTACCTGATCATCTCAAACTATGTATTAAGATGTAGTTTATATTAAAAAAGGAACCCTGAAGTTTATTGTAATGGGCTGCCTGACTTCTTGTATATGTATCAAATTTGCTGTGTAAAAATTCTGTATCAGAATAATGGCACTATATGATTTGATTTATTTTAATATTATAACATTATTTTGTCATTGTGGTTTTCCATTTTTATTCAGTGTGATCTGTTATCACATACTTGATTCACCCAAGCTAGCAGAGCTCCTTATGGATAGCTTAGCAAAAGATGATATGCCTCTGGCTGCTTTTAGGGAAACTCAGCAGTTTACAAGGCATGAACTCCTCAATCAAGCTGCAGTCTCAGACGATGGAGGAATCTTGGTGTAGCTAATACAAGAGGTTTTTCTTGGCACATGCCTCAAAGGATCAACTTTAACCCGGCAAACATATAATTTGTGGGTTTTCTATGAAATACCGTGCAACTTCATATTTACTTGTCAGTCCCTGGAGCTGGAATTCCAATAGTTTGTGTGAGTTTCACACATTTCTTGCTCTCAGACATGCAAACATATGCTGGAACTGGAAAAGTGAAGTCATTCATCACTCAACAGTCAGTGCTTTGCTGATGATGATGGGGGGGTGGTGGTGGTGGTGCGTTGAGAGAAGTTAGCACACTTGTATTAAAGCAAACACCTGTATTAGAGAAGATGAGAAGTGTCCCAGCGAGTTTACCAGGTACCTTCCACTAGGCTCCACAGCCTCCCTGAGGAGACAGAAAGGAACAACTGGATCTGCTATTTGGTCAGATCCTTGTGGATCCTGCACACGTTAAAAGAATAAGTGTCTTGAGAGGTAGGATTGCATCCTCCCAACTCTAAACAGCCCAACCCCAGGGCTCCTGCTCCAAAGCCTATATATTTTGCTTCACCCTTTGCAGTGGCGATACAGCAGCTGTGCAAGTGATAACCTACTCAGGTCCTGTAGGAAAAAAAAAAAGAAAGTCTGAGGTGCCACCAAACGGTAATTTTATATGTGGTTTGCATTAATGTGATCAGGTACAAAGTGCCTGTATTAGATCTGAAGCCTTAGAGGAGCTCAATTCTAACCCAAAGGGCTGGATTGTGCTGGTGAAAGACCAGCTCATTCCCGTGCTAATGCAGTGACCTGTGAGCACTGCAGAAATTCCCGTAACCTGGATTTAAAAACAAACCCAAAACCTGATCCTGCCACTGTCATTTAATAGTGGGGCTCCTCAAACACCCCGTGCACCCACACAGTCTGAGTCTGCAGAGGAGGAACGCACTGGGAGCCTGGGGGGTGGTTTTCTGTCCATGTCTATCAATTTAAAATTAGCTTAATACCATGGACTTCAATTTACACTCAAAGGGAAAATCAAGAAGGCAAATAGAAGCAGCCCAAATGTGTATGTGTCCCATCTCTTGCTCCATTCATTTTTACCAAAGCACATTGTCACGGTGCTCAAAACGATGAACCGTAGCAGGAAACGCCAGCCCTGCTTCTCGTCTCCCACCGGCATAAATCACCAGTGACTCCACTGAAGGTAATAATCCTGGTTTATGTCGTTGTAAGTGAGTGGAAAATTATATCTGATGACTGCCTTAGACCTGCCAAACCGAACTCCTAGGAGAGTTTATCAGACAAGAGCAGAGCAACTTTGTAGTTGTAATTTGTGCCAATTAACTTGTGGGATTAGGCATTTATCTGGGTAATGAGGACAGCCCCAATTACATGAGTTCAAAGTTCACACCGTATATAGGAGGTCGCAGTACTCGTGTCCTGCAGACACTCCTGGACAGGGCATTAGGAAGGTGCTTCTTTGAGAGAGACGTTATCCTGTACTTGCCCCCGAGGGGCTTCTCCACACCTTCCCCGCTGTCGCCGGAGCACGGCTGCTGGCGTAGAAGAGCTAAAGGCAAAACCTCACTGTCCTACTTCCCCACTATATTCACTTGGCAATCATTATTACCACAATTCCCCTTTTAGTAATTTAATTCTTATTAATTGACACTCACAATGAAGGTTAGTTGATTTGAGAGATCATTTTGGAAGGAAGATTAAGCTTTTGCATCCCAATTCTTTCCTAAACTCTGTCCTAATCAATTATCTTTTCTCCCATCAAAGGGGAGATTTCCTAACCCAAGCACACTTGCAAAGTCCCTTTAATTTCTTTCTGCAGTGGAAGAGGGGGGGGAAACTCCTTTACCTTTGCTTTACAGTGATAATAGGTAAACCGGTGACCACAAGAAGTATTTCAAAACGTAAATGGCCATGCATGCCCCTCTGCTTTTCCCTTGAGCCAGCTTTTGACTTGAGGGGCACAGCAAACTCGACTCAACATGACTGACGGAAAAGGCGGCCAGCCTCGCGCCAGCTCTGCCATGAAAGGCTTTCTGCAGACCCCTGCGCGGCTCAGTTTGCCTCAGCATCACCCTGGCAATAATCCCAGGCCAGGAACAGCTTCCTCTCCTGCCTGGGAGGAAGGGAGGGGGACAGGCCCTTGCAGGAGAAATCAGACGAGAAAAGAGAACAAAACTCTTGCAGCCCTGGAAACACCTTCGTGAAAGGGAGAAGTCTCATTCTCCAGTACGCGTAGCTTGTTAAGAGAGAGCCTGGTTTAAACACTTTCCTTTATTCACTCCACTTAGGAGTTCTGTGCCAACATTTGGTTTAATTTTATTAATATTGAAGTATTATTATTAATTATTAATAGAAATGTGTGCATTAATTTTTAATATTATTTTAATATTGATATTTCAGATATGCTATAGAATAATAATGATATCACACCAAACTGTAGGAGTTTCCATGTTTATTACCAGATTTTGGGTTAGCAGAGAGCCATTTCAGGAGAGGACACCACAACATATAGTGAGTTGCTGCCTTAATTTGATTACCTGCTTATAAGGAAAGGTGAAGCAAGGTGTTTCAGGTTTGTGGGTGCACAGCTGGCTGAGCAAGCATGCACCTGTAAGCCTGGGGGGCTGGAGGGAAAGCTCTGCTGCTCAGCAGGAGAAAACCCAGCTGAAGCTCAGCTTCATCTGCATTCTCTGCCCACAATTCCCCCCTGGGAAATTTTGTCATTTAAAAAAAAAAAAAAGTTACAAAATCTTTGAGGGGGGGAGGGGGAGACACAAAATAAATTCTCCTGGTTGTGTGGCACATGGGACTCAGATCTGCATGGGTGCTTACCTAGGAGACAGGTCACCCTAACCACAACCCTGGTTTTATAGGAGGAGTAGCTGAAGTGAGGCTAGTTGATGTAAGGTTGAAGATCATACTGGAGGATGAGAGGACAGCATGGAGTAATACATACCTGTATGGTTGAGCTTCTAAGGTAAGAGATAGGATTAGGGTTGGTTTTATTCCTTTGTAGGAGGACTAGAAGCTTTAGGCTCCTTGTTATCCTGAAACTCTAGTGTGTTTGAAGATCTTATAGTATATCTTGTCAAGAAGTACTTTGCTAATTTGCCTCATCAGCATAGTGCATCATAATGATGTATGGTAACAGCAAGCATGAGCACAGGCTGAGGTCCTCACTGATGCCTCCCCTGCTGTAGTAGCTCTCTGATTTGTTATTACTGCACAGATAGATATTCAAAAGAAATAGAAGGTGCTAAGAATCCCTTGACTTAAACAAGATGTCTCAGGAATTTGATCTTGATGATGTGTAACATGTTTTCCAGAAGGAATTAGAAAATTGCAGGAAGAGAAAAGACTGTGCAAATACAAGAGGATTTTGATAACAGCAAAATCAATGTGCCTTTCTCTAGTACATAGATATGAAATGCCAAACCAGCGGGGGTACAGCTGTTAGACTAATCAATAATTCTGAGCACAGGAATGGAGAGGAGTTTAATGCACATCAAACATACAGCAAATCACCTATCATTTCTCAAGGAGAGTCTTGAGTGCGGGCGGACCCAGCCGAATGCAGTAGGATACATCTCAATGATTTGGCAGGGCAGATTCCCCTGTATGATCCAGCCACCTCGGAGGACGGTGGTAGCCTTTGGGCCGCTCTGCCCGGTCATCAGGGCTGGGAAAGGCTGAACGTGAAGGGCTGAAGCTGAGTAAGCCTGGGGCACTGAAGGGAGGGTGGATGGCAGCATGTCTCATGGCAAGGAGTACAACGCAGGGTGACAGCAAAATGTGCAGGAAAGGAGGAATGAGCAATATAACCATATAGCACACTTTTAAACACCCCTATGGCAGGGGTTTCTCAAAGGTCTGAGTATAAGACAGCTTAGTACGGGGGGGGGAGGGAAATGAATGCATGCACAACGCAAAAATGATAGAAAGTCTCCTCTGCAAACCCCAGTTTGCCTGGGAAACTGGGTACATGTTACTTGTGTGCCAGGAGTGCCCAGAGCATCCCAGATTGATGCTCCTTTGTACCATGGCACCAGATATCAGTGTGTTACAGGCATGTCCCTGTCCCCAGAAGATTACGAATCACATAGACCAGATGAAGCATGTGTCTGTGCTGTACGCAGGGTGTACCCGCACCGCTGCAGCCTGAGCTATCCTGGGATGCATAACTCTCCCTGCGCTGTGTCCCAGCAGGCGGCATGGGAAGGATGGGCTGTAGCTGTGTCCCTGCCAGCGCCCCACAGACGCGAGCGCAGGGACCCCCGCGGGGCTCTGCATTGCACCGCGTGGGCAGCGTATCTCTTCCCGGGCTGGGAATCCCACCCAGGCCTCCCAAACCCCAGCGCCGTGCCTCTGTCACAGCATTGCAACATGTGGAAGGGATTAAATCTGGTTTTAAATGTAATGCGGCCTTGTAAATCCCAAGCCTGTAACGCATTTCAGAAGCAGGCTGAAAATATGGCCTGGTTCTAGCCAAGCGAGTAGGGCTGAGCCTTCTTTATTCACTTTTTCTTTTGTACATGTGAGTGCACTCATGTCACTTCATGCAGACATTTGTGGGCTCTTTCAGCGCAAATGGGCAGCCGCGGCTCTTGCTGCAAAGAGTTCACAAACCAGCAAAGCTGCTATTAATTTCATGGGGTGCAAAGCTGGGCCCACCCTTTATTTACTCCTCTAGGCTACACTGGACGCAGGCAGCAGAGCACATCTCTAACCGCTTTCATGGGACCTGCCAGAAAGGCCGGCTCAGGGAGAGGCACTGGTGAGGCAGCTGCAAGCATGCTCACTCTTTCCAAAAATTTCACTGCATCCTGTCAAATTAATAGATTTTTTTTTTTCCCTGTCCAATTTCTTCTCTCACATGGGTGAAACCTTGACAGGAAGGTCCCCCACCCCTTCAAATTCAATGGCAAAACTTCCTGACTCTGGTGGTGTCATAATTTCACCTCCCTCCCCTCCCTGGTTTCATTAAACTCCCCAAAGTCGCTATCAAACCCTTCACACATTGCAACAGCCTTCAACTATTTGGATTTGGTTTACATCAGCACTTATGCTCAGACAGATATTGCACAAACGGAGAGTAAGAAGAAGTCTGTCTGGCTGAGAGTTTAGGATCTACTGGGGAGGAAAATTAGCGGAGACCTCCGTCGCCACCGGCAGCACTGTGGGCAGGTCCTGCAGAGCCCAGCTTCTGCAGCATCCTTCACCGCCCTGCTGGGAAGCGCTTTGGTGATGCTCAGCCTAAACGTGTCCCTCCTTGCTTTCACACCATGGCTCCGAGCTTTACCTCTGCCTGCGATTCTGCTGGCTCCTCGGCTCGGGTGCCCACGTTCTCCCCCTTTAGTCACACTGCAGCTTGGCTGAACATATTGCACGTTCATCCGCCTTCCTCCACACCCAGATGTCTCCTGCGGCTCTGCCGGAGCTCGCTCCCTGGGGCAGCTCGACCCCGCGGGCACCTAGAGCTGGTCCCTCTGTCCGGGGGCCGCTGCCGCCCCATGGCACCCAGGGGACCGTCCCCTCTCCTCCCTCGCCCTTGGCACAGCACACTGGGGGACCTGCTGTGTAGTGTGAGTGTGCAAGGCCTAATGAGGGAGGAAAAGGAAAAAGCCCAGTTGATTTGCTTGACTATCAAGCTACTCAACAGTTTCCTTTCTATCACCCTCCTGCAAGCACTCAGTGACAGATGGGGACAGATTGAGTGGTTCGATGGAGTGAGGTAATATTCCACTAAATCATTCCTCTTTCTCTCACTGTCAGAAAGCACCCAGACTTCAGCCCTTCCTTCTGAATCTTCCTGTGTTTCCCTCTGTGGATTTTTTTAATGACAAAGCCATTTTAGCTCTACCTCTGCTAACATTTCTGAGAGAAGCAAGCACTGTATTTATAAGGTATGATAAAATGGGTGTTGTAAAACAGTTAGCAAAAGGAAGGAGTGAATCACCATGAGACAGAGAAGGTTCTGGTGCTGTTTACTGGTGTTTCTGATTTCTTTTTCTCCCTGCGTGCCCGGGCTGAGCCCCAGACCCTGGCGCAGGGACCCCGGCTGGGCAGGCAGCAGGCTCCCAGGCAGGTGTGCCGTGGGCAGGCACGCAGTCTCATGCTGCACGTCTCACAGATGGAGGATCCATATTTTTCCCTGGGTGATTTGTTCCAATGGTTAATCATCCTCACACAAACACAGGATTATTTTTTTTAATGACACACCAGTAAATAACATTCAGAAACTTTAGGACAGGCTTTCTCTTCACCAGGCGATCTCTTGATTTCTGCCTACTCTATTAGCGCTGTGATGACTGCCTAAAATTAACTGGGACTTCACAGCTTCCCTGTGCCCTTGCAAGACTAGCTTTGAACTTGAAAGCCTCCTACACAAAGTGCTTTGCGCTATCAACCTGGTCACGGTAGAGGTGAAAAATGTGGCACTGAAGAAAGTGGCTTTCCAATAAATACATCCACAGTACAACCATGCATGACTCAAAAGATCAAAGGCAAAGTGCAAGTACTGAGGTCATTAAACATGAATAGAAATACAGAAATGTAAGAGCTTGCATTAAAGGCATAGCTTGACTTTAAAGTTAAGTGGTGAAAGCTTATGTAGTCAGTGATTGTTCACCCGTGATAACGCTCTGCTCTTGCCATCAGTAGTTCTGTGCTTTACAAAGGTGAGTAAGAATAATTAATCATTTTTCAGATAAAGTACTGAGGTATGGGGCAGTTAATGACTTGCACCAAGTGAAAATAGGCTCAGAGATGCTCAGCATCACCAGCTTTAGGGAAAGTCAGAGCGCCACAGACGTCAGGCCTGTTGGAAATTCAGCTCTTGGTCACCAGTTCTACAACCGATGGATGAGTAAGGATTTACCCCGCACAAGGTCCTTCATGAATGACATGGCATCAGAGGTCACCAGCATAAAAGGAGGTTTGGGGTAAGACTTCCATCAGCACAACCCCAGCCCAGTACAACTCTGTGCCAGCTCTTAAGAGACCATCTTCACTGATCATCTTTCTCCGATGGCTCTGTTTCTTCAATATGTTGTATATTTTACAGTATTATGAAGCTTAAGAACAGCATAGCATGGGAGATGCTTCCTTGTTCGTATCACAATCGAGGTAATTGTAGCCTGTGCAGTGTTTTGAGCAACTATAAAGGAAGCTGTGCTAAAATTGAGGATTTTAGGGGATCTCTATTAGAAAACAGCCCCCTGCCATGTTTCTAATGATTTTATTTGCAGCATAACTATCTAATACGGTTTCTGGAGTATTCTGATATGTCACAGCATCATCTAATCTGCAGCCCAAGTTAATGAAGTGCCTTGAGATACTTAACATTGCGTTCTGCCAGTATGTGGCTGTTACTCTGTCCAGAGCCACACCTCTCAGGGTGGTTTGCTGGCAATTCTGAGCAAGTGCTGCACAGGAGCAAGGTGACTGTGCTTAACCATGTGGGGCAAGTGGCAGAGGTCCAGCCAAACTCCATGCATCCTTTGCTGGGAAGGGAGGGAAAATGCCAGCTTTGCTCTCCTCTGAGCTCAGCACAAGGTGTCCCAGGGCAGTCCCGCAGCATATGGCAGAGCAGCCTTCTGGAGGTGTAGCTGTATCACATCCAGGTAGAGCCCCAGGAAAGAATTGTTGCTATCAGACTAAGCCAAATTCCTGCCCTTTTCCTCAAAGCTACTGACTTGACACCATTCTGGGAGGCAGCTTTGCCTCCCCCAGTGCAGACCTGGTAGTGGAAAAGCAAATGATGACAGCTTGTGGGCTGTGCATCCCCCTGCTCATCTTTCACCTCTAGTGTGACCACTGAATAAGACCTGTACCCAACAACATAATTTGGCTGAGGCCAAATATTTCAGCCCCTTGCCTAGCAAACTCTTTCCAAATCTAACAGCAGAGCCAGCAGCACCCCACAGTACTCCAACCTTTGAGTGTTGTAAAGCAAGAGATGGCCATAGCCAGTACTTGTTGAGGTTTCAGACCAGTGCCATTTTTCAAGCTGGCCTGACATTTAAGTTTAAGCTAAAAACCTCCACTGACTTCAGCACAGCAAGAGTTTGACTGGGAATGTTTGCAAGGAATGTGTTAAATACCTGGTGAGTGAGTGAAGATGCCAGCAGCAATCAAGATTTTTCCAGAGCAGCGCAGCTCTCTGCAACTGCTATTCTTCACCACAGATATGCAAAAGCAAGCGTGCTGTGACCTCTGAGCCAGACTGCGGAGAATCTCTGGGGGAGATGATGTTGGTATTTCCTGTGATACTCAGCACTCGTGCTGCCCAGAATATGGAAGACTATCACATACGTGCCTGGAGGGGTATAGAGAGGACTCGATCTATATTCTAGTCGAGCACAGGTAGACGGAAGGGCTGGAAGAGCCCCGCTGCCGTGCTGCTCACCAGACCCTCCAAGTACTTTGCATTTGGGTCAGCTGGGGATGGGGAGAGGGGTTCAGACCATCTGAGTTTTCGCAAGTGAGCCCAGGACTTGCACAACAAGCTGCAATAGCTCCTCACGTGGGCCTGGGAGGTAATTATTAACACCCAGCTCTCACTGAGTCTCAGCCATTAGCACTTCTGAGCAAGACCAGCAGCACTCTGGTTTTTGGATGGGCAGCTGGGGGCACGGAGGCTTACAGCCACTCCTTGCAGGTCCCAACAGCATCAGGGATGGCTCCCTGTGCTCAGCCCATTCTCTTAACATTATTTGTCTACTTTTGTTATCCCAAGCAGGTTTTCATCCTCTGACACCCCTTCTCTGATCTTGGTCAAAGCATTTAATCTCTGTGACCCACTTTCCCCATATGTAGACTAAAGGATGCTGTGAGAACATGTTAATACTGTGCTTTGGAAACGCAATCTTTTTGCAACTTTTTCTCAGATTTTTAGAAGGAATATTTATCCTCTGGTGTCTCTCCACCCCTTTCTGGTTTTTCATACTTTCTTGGTGCACTCTCAGCCAGCACGACAGACTTGCAAAGCGGTGTTTGTTGGTGTGCGGGCACAGAGTACTGTTTCATTTTCTGCCATGTGTCTGTCCTTGATATTTAGTTTCACATTTTCTGGAATGAAGCCGTATTGAACACCACCCATCTAAACCCTGAATTAAAGCTACTGGAGTTCCTTCTCTTTTGTACTAGCATAGCCAGGATCACAATCTGCCTGATATTACAAGTACCTAAAATATAAAGTTAACTTCAAACAGTGCTGATTCTGCCCTCAGGGTATGTCAGAAGTCCTGAGACAGCCCTGGAAGCTACATGTGAGCAAAAGGCACAGTGTACAGATACCCTTTTTAAACTTTTTTGTATCCTTTTGCTGTAGCAAGGCTGGATCTGGTTGCCACTGATGGGTGACAGCAAAGCATGCGTTATCTTTGGTGGGTAAGAACTGGACTCGTCCATCTAGCGAGGGCATCGCTGAGAGGGGGGAATGCCTGTGCACAGAGATTAGCATTCAATACAGCAGCGCGGCTTGATAAGCTAAGTCTAAATAAAACCATCAGGTCACCCAAAGGTGATTTTTCATCCCCCGCATATAAGACTGACTATACAACTTGTGCTTAACTTTTCTAGAAGTGAAAAATCTGGTCCTTGCAGCTTTTAAGGAGGTTTTAAAATAACTATTCTCCCATCTCTGTGGTTTAAATAGAATCATAACCGTACTACTTATAGCCTGGAAGAGAGAGAGGATGCCAAAATATCAGGCATTTTTAATAGAGTAAGAGAAAGAAGACATTGGCTTGGGTACGAGGAATAGAAAAAAGAAGGCAAGATTTGAGCTAGAGATCACAGTTCTAGGCCCCTACATAGGAAGTTTCTTAAGGAAATACGATTCTGCAAAAGTTGGAACCCCGCTGAAAAGACCTAACAGTAAAACAGGCATGTAAGGTACACTTGGAATATAATTCCCAGCAACAGCATCAATGCCTTGCCCCTAAGTCTTTGTAATGCAACTCTACCTGATTACTCACTAAGATTCACCAAGCAATGATCTGGTATTCCAGGATGAGAATATAATTAGCACTGATAACCAACTTCTGCTGTGATCCAAAGTTCGTGACAGTTTTCCTTCTGTACCCAGATGCATTTTCAAAGAGCTTTGGGAGTGATCATTAAGTCTCACTTTGTTTTCAAGATACACCATCCACAGGTCATATTTCTTAGCCCAGCTCTAGCAGTATCAGGACAGCTCCATCTTCCTCCTGCCCACCTTCTCTGCAGCTATACACAAAGCTCAAGTTGCAAACTTCTCAGTATGCGCTTTGAGAAATGTTGCCTCTCTGGTGTTCAGAGTTGGGGGTGGAAAGCAAGACATAAAACCAAACCAGAAGGCTCCCCTAGTTTCACTCCCTGCCTAAATCTGGAGGTGCCACCTTAGCCCTCTTCTGATCTAACTGTCACACATCTCTTCTGCGCTCACTTCACAGCCAGGACAACTATTTCCCAGTTGATGTCTAACAACTTTGGACTACTCTCTACAGAAACACTCTTAGCACAGACGCAGATTTCTTCATGGAAATTGAGTTTATCTCTCTCTGTCATTTTGTGTGCGACTTGCTCCAGCACTGCGATGATTAACGTTTGTTAAATGTTACGTGATACATCAGAAAGCAAGCGCGTCAGGCACAGCTTCCTCCGAGATGGCTAAAAAGTTGTGTCAGGATCCTGCCATCAGGCTGACAGTTTAAATACTTCAGAGGAGTTTTTGTAGAACAATAAAGCAGGTTAAAATGCCATGCTTAATAGATGTAAATTACCCGTTAAGAATTTAGTTTACAAATGAGTACAGTATTAACCAAGCCATGTTAAAAACCTGCTTTGCCAACTGAAATTAGCAATCCACAATTACGCGCTCTTTTCTATCATTAACAGAGGAGCTATCAGCTAAAACAGAAATTTGGTTTTAGTAGACACAAAAAATTGTGCTATTTAAACCTGTCGCCCATCATGAACTTAAGTCTTCTTAAAAATAGCTTTAGTCACTTTTATTGGTATAAACACCTAAATTGAGATCTAACAGCAAATAAGGATTGTGCTTGTCCATAATAACCTCAGCTGTGAAATCTACTCAGACACAAGACATACAACCTTCCACATACACAAGTTATTTGTCAGCAAAGCAGAATGCTGCCATTCTGAAACAATTACATACAGTAAAGGTTTTCAGTATTTTATTAAAGAAAACAGTCAAAATGTACAAGTATTACCCAGGTTTGTAGATAACTTCCTATAAAGGCAGTAAAATATGAATTTCAATCTAGGTTTTAAAAACTGCTATAGTTGATTATTTTTAAAGTTGATATTTTAAAATCACGTTTCACAAATAGTTCTGAAATATTACCAAATGAATAGTGCAACAAGAAAATTGAAATTAGTTCTACACTGACTGCATGTCAAGCAAAAGTTATAAGTAACTGCTTCAAATACTCAAACCATTTCAGAATGAATGAACCCAACAGCTCCCACCAAAAACTGACTTCTGACCACATTAGGAACGTCCTCTTCTTGTTCTTCACTTAAAATCAAATAATAATAAAACAACACCTCTTGAGGTCATCAAAAATAACTTTAGTATAAAATTGGCTTGGCCCTTATCAAATATTACATGAGTAAAATTGTTAAGCCTTTATCAAAACAGACAGGAATAGGAAAAAAAAAAAATGTGTCATGGCCTTAATCCATATCTGTTGGAATCATGTCTAGAAACGTTAGAAGCAAGACCAGAAACTCGGAGCCCTGTTTTGTTTTTTAAAAACCACACAATCACAAAGAAAACCAGCTTCTTACTGCCTAAGGTTTGGGGGTGTTCTGCTCAAGTACCTGTTCCCATAGACAGCAACCTTTTATGTTCTGAAGAGAGCATACGCAAAATATAGAAAAATAAATAAAATAGCTTCTTACAGCCTAAGGTTTGGGTGCTGGGTGGTGGTTTAGTATGTCCCCCACAGGTCACACTCTCTTGAGATCATATGCAGAAACATGGAAAATGATATCCATTTTTCTTTTTTAGAAAGAAAAAAGCCCCCCTACATCCCAAAGCTCTTGAGATCGCAAAGGATGGTGCCCTGGGTGCTCTGGATGCTTTGGCAGCATGGGAAGTGGGCTCGGAGACAGACCCTGAGCTCCTTGTTGAAGATGAAGCAGAGGATGGGGTTGACCCCTGCCTGGGCAAACGTCATCCAGACAGAGGTGGTCAGGTAGACCTGGGGGATGGAGCTGGCCTTAATGAAGACCCGCAGGTAGCAGGCCACAATGTAGGGGGACCAGAGGAGCAGGAAGAGCAAGGTGATCATGTAGAACATCTTGCAGAGCCTTTTCTCCATCTTAAACTCCTCCAGCACCAGCAGCCTCTTGATCTGGCTGTGGGTGGCCTGCCTTATGCCCACGAGGGTGGGCGGCGTGGGCCCCCTGCCAAAGCCAGCCGTCCAGTTTGCAGCTGCTTGGCCAGTGGCTCCCGGCCCGTGGAAAGTCCAGTTTTGGCTGATAGCCGGTACCAGCTGGGCCGGCTTCATCTTGCGGTGGCCATGGATGAAGAAGAGCAGCTTGATGTAGACCAGGTGGGTGGCGGCAATGACGGCCGCCAGCATGAGCATGAAGCCCAGCGTGTCGTTGGCCTTGACGTAGCGGTGCTCGAAGATGCACTGCTCCTCCTCCCGGATGAACTTGTAGGTGCCCACGTCGAAGACGGGGGGGAAGGCCATGGCCATAGAGAGGGTCCACACCATGCACACCACAGCCAGGCAGGTCCAGCCCGTCATGCGCTTGGCGTAGAAGCGGTGGTGGGCGATGGCCATGTAGCGCGTGACCCCCACGCAGAAGAGCAGGAAGGCGGCGTGGAAGCAGAAGAGCACGGCCAGGAAGGCCAGCACCTTGCAGCTGAGGGGCCCGTGGGGCCAGGCAGCCCCGCTGCGCACCGACAGCATGACGAAGGGGAAGCAGGCCAGCGAGCGGAGCCCGTCGGCCAGGCAGAGGTCCAGCAGCAGGTAGTACGGGGCGCGGTGCAGGTGCCGGTCCTTGAGGATGAGCCAGGCGAAGAGCACGTTGCCCGCCAGGCTCACGCAGAGGATCAAGCCCAGGGTGGCCAGCTTCAGCCCGGAGGCGCTCAGCAGGCCGCCGGCGCTGGGCAGGTGCGGGCTGCTGCTGCTCCCCAGCTCGCTGCTGTTCGCCATCGGGTCCTTCCTCCTCCTCCTCCTCCTCCTCCTCCTGCGCCTCCTCCTCCTCCTC
>NW_008795710.1:164538-179425 GCF_000699145.1 Aptenodytes forsteri | reverse complement strand
CCGAGATGGGGCTCGGAGGCATCCGGGGTGAGCGCGGGCATCCCTGCGGCGTGGGGTGGGGTGGGGTGGGGTGTCCGGCCACTGCTGCCGTCCCGCTGCGGTGTGGCCTCGGAAAGCCCCCACGTCCCCTTTTGGAGGCAGAGGGGTGAAGCCGTTTACAGCTTATGGAGCTGATGTATGTGTGTGCGTGACACAGGTGTGTATATGCCCATATACACGATACCTACCGCATATATGTATTGATCCAATATATCCATACGTTAGTGATATACCTGTGTCTCATTCACCAATGTGCTTTCGCTAGATTTAGCCATACTAAATAGCCGTTTAACTCTCTCTCTGCACGCAGGGGAGGCAAGTCCGGTAGCGCCTGTTGCAACGGAGCGTCTGGGTGCACGGTGCCTTGCTGGGCAGGCAGGTTTGCAGGGGAAGGAGGTTTGCAGCATGCTTATGTGGCGAACGTTTCAGTGCGAACGTCAAGGAAAAGCTGCCTCTGCAAATCAGGAGCCTGACATTTGGGGTCTGACTGGGGTTCCTAAGAAGACAGAAGGGGAGGGGAGATGGCAGATGTCCACATTGATGCTTTCTGCGTTTCTGCGTTGTGGAGGGGCTTACCAGCTCCCAGGCTCAGTTACAGGGGGCCCGTGGAGGGCTGGGCAAGTTTTTGTGAGCTGGGTGAAACACCTTTCGCCTGACTGGCACAGAGCTTCTGCTGACACACCCGTACTGTTGGTGCAGGTTTATAATGGGCAGTTTAATTAATGTAGGCCAGTGAGATGCAGATCCTTGTCCTCTCTCTCCCACTTTGCCATCCTTGTGTATGTAGGGCAAGGCCTCTCTGTGTGCCTTGTAAGGCACGCACCACCATGCGGCCCTGGGCTCGCTGGAGATGCTAATGCAATTATCATACTATTACTGAGTTTCCTTCATGGCCTCTTGTGAAGGACGCGTCTGAAATCCTTTTTGAGCATTCTATTAAAAGCCATCAGTAAATTCAGCGTTATTCCAGAAACGATAGCAATTAAATCATCTGCATCAGCCCCAAAAGCGGATGTCGGTGGAGCAGCTTGTGAGCGGATCTTTCTGCCTGGTTTCAGAAAGTCTCACTGCATCTGACAGGGGCCAGGCACCGACCTCGATCGTGCCACCAGCCATCCAGAGCAGCTCTGCTGAACTCCTGGCATTTAAACAGTGGTAGAACCAAAACCAGACTTTGGCCCAAAGATGTGTTGAGGGCAATCTGTATCACGCGCAGGACTTTATTTGCCTGTGGATCTGGTTTGTGTCTGTTATTTATTGCTAGTGTTAGGAAAGCAAAGAACTCGAGAGGGAAAAAAAAAAAGTGGCAGATAATTGAGGCTGCTTTTTGCTTCCTACCAGTACATCTGAGCTGTTTTCAGTTGTTAGGTTTCTCATTTGCACCGAAGTTCTACTGTGACAGAGAATTGCCCACGGGTTGTTCAGTGCTTTGTGCAATTTTCAAGGCGTTTCTCACATTCGTGCAGTGACTTGAGCGTCGGGTGCGCGGTGTCCTCTCGGCAGCCCTGGCACCGGCGTCGGGAGAGGTTTGTTTCTGAAGGAGCCGGGGACACCACGTACCTAGCTTGCCCCCAGTGCAACACAGGGCCACGTTAACAGACTCTCCCACGGCAGGGTGCCAGCAGCCGAAGCACTTTGCCAAGCACGAGTACGAGGATCTGTTGTCCTTGGGGGCACGTGGGTTTTCAGAGGAGCAGAGGAGACCTAATGGCCCGTGTTAGCTCTGTGATCTCTGCCATCAAGTGAGCAAAAGGGAATAACACACCTGCTTCCCTCCTCCGTGCCTGCGGGTAGGGTTTCTCCTCTCCCTGAACGATCGCCAGCGCAGCTGAGCTGGCTCAGGAGCTGCTGTAATTCACTACTTTCTTGCCAGGCCAGCAGCAAATTGCTAGCTCATCTTTCTCCCACCTGTAGCGAGGAGAGAGCAGGCAGGGAACAGTGTTTCATCCATCTTCCCAGGCCTGCTTCCCTGATGGGGCCGCTATATAGTGCTATAGGCGGTGTCAGCCAGGAATTTGGGGCCAGCTTCCTTGCAGGGCTGGCTGAGAGGTGCAATGCTAAAGGATCAGCCAAAAGGAATGGGGAAAACAAGAGGCAGGTGGGGGGTTAACAGTCTTCATACAAGCGGGCTCCTCGCCTCCCAAAGGGGCTGACATGGGGTTAGACCCGCCAGGATAACTCTGCCTGTTAGTTACACCCCAGCCCTTGTTCTTATCTCCCTGCCAGGGGAAGAGCCCTCCCTGCCCCAGGTGGCCCGTGCAGGCAGGGCATGCCTGCACCTCGGGGTGCTTCACCTCCTCTTTGCATCAGACCCATCAGGTTCAACCAAGTTCCTCACCTAGTCTCAGTCTCAGTTTGGACGTTAGGACAGTGCCACATTTACAGTATTTGACTAAAAAATGAGAAATAGGGTATTTAGTAACCTCTCTGCTGTTGCAGAGCTGCTTGGGGAGCTCTTCCAGCCCACAGGGACTGGAGTGCCCGGGGAGGTGTCCACTGTTAAGAGTCAAAAGGAGCTGCAGGGAGTGCCCCGACATCCCCACAGCGAAGCCTTCGCCCTTGGTGCTGCTCGGCTCTGCGGCGTGCTGCCAGGCATCCAGCCCCCAGCTGAGCGGGAGCATCTTTGTGCACGGGTGTATCCCTGGACACGACATGGCACTGAAACACCAGGCTCCTGCCTCCAGCGCCCAGGCAGGGGCTGAAAACACTGGCTGTATATTGATTTGGGCATAGCCGGACAAAAGCCAGATCCATTGCAGCAGTCGTGGACAACAGGTAATTTCCAGAGATTGTAATGAGTGTGTTAAGCTACTTCCCGTTCTCACTTCAATCACTTTCACAAAACGCGTTTAATGAAGAGCTATTCTGTGCTTGCAAAATGGTGCTGCACAAGCTAGATGGATTCCTCTGACCTTTCGATGTGCTTTACTTGAATTGGCTGCCTCTTCATGTTCTCCACTCGCTGCCTCGAACGGGAAAGACAGCTGAAATACTGACTCTTACAGAAAATACTGTGGCATATTGCTTTCTTTCCACCAGTCACCGGTATTCTTCCCGAAGCCTTAGCTATTTATTATTGGTGGTGTTATTTGCGTTCTTGTGTCTGGGAGCTCTGCATAATGTTTCTGGAAAGAGAAGTGTCCTGTATGCTTGGTGCTACTGTAGTAGAAATCAGTGTTATCTCTGGTGTGACATAAGGGAAAAAGTTGGAAATGTCTGGACATGCCTGAAGGACAAACCCAGAGCCCCTCCGTGGCCGAGATGCCACCGGGTAGAAGGACAGGTGAGAGCAGTCAGCCAAAACAATTTTGCCATCACACATAATTCAGGCAAGGAAAAGTTTTCAGGCTTAGTAATCAAGGAGATGCAAAGGTCAGTCTGGAGCGGAAAGGGATAACGGAGGCTTGAGTCGGATGCTGGCACAAGAAAGATTTGGATCCTCCTTCCCAGCTTCCTGTAATTCCCAGACAGCTCTCCAGATGACATTCATTATTTGTGTTGTCTTTGCACCTAACGGAGTGAGTCAGGGACCAGGGTGCTATGTAACCAAAACAAAAAGCTGTCCCTTTCCAAGGGAACTTAAAATCCAACTGTGAGATGGGAGAGAGAGCCGATACGAACCCTAGAGAAGGGGAAGGATGAGTGAACAGCGAGGCTGCAGCCTAGGGAATGGCATCGGCATAACCGTGGCCATCACTCATCCCTGCAAAGGGAGGAGGGAGTGCGAAGAGATAATGAGGTAGGTTTGTGGGTGTTTACAAGGATCATGAAAATACTTTGTGACAACAACAGAACAGAAGATGAGTTTACATTAAGGTAATGTTTGGGCACCTGCTAACATGATAACAGTGTGAGAAGTTTTAAGTCTGCAAAATTTACAGTACTACCCAAATGAACTGCTTTGCACAGGAGTCATGCTTGCCCTCTGTAACTGGGGCACAGCCATGGTACATGTCAGTGAAATAAAGACAGATTTAAACCAACGCTGGAAAACCCCCACCCTACCTCTCGCTTGCAGAGGGTCCAGATGTCAGGTTGGGGATGAGGCACTGGGGACTGCCATCAGGCTGGGAAGAGCACGGGCAAGCAGAGGCCGGATCTGTGCTCAGCAAAACACTAATGAGGCATTTTGGATGTGTTTTTGTTCACGGAAGTATTAGCGCGGCCGTGCAAAACGTACAGATGACACCGAAGCGGATGAGAGTATGAATGTCACTGTTGAATCCCGATTTCCTGGATGGCAGAAGAGGATCTGCAGGCGAACAGTCACATAGCTGCAGCTATCTGGCAGAGAGGTATCTGACGGCTAGCTATCACATTTTTCAAGGGCTTATTCCTAGCTGTTTAATACTTCATATGCTCTCTTGGGGAGGGAGGAGAGAAGAACGGAGGAGTATATTTGGCACAGCAGGGAAGTGGACTCGGGTCTTTTCCATCCCTTAGTGCTGTGCTGTTGCAGAGGGAGAGAAAGCCTCCTTCCACAGCAGTACTAATCCTCCTCCACAGCGAGCTGAACGTTTTGAACTTGAACAACTCCTCTCATTTTTCCCCCATGTGATTGTGAGTCAGGCTGAGCTTCTCTATTCTTCTCCATAATTGAGTAGGAGATTATTTTGACTGGAAATAACCAGACACAGGTATCATGGCTATGAATGCCTCCATGCATGCCACTTGCTAAAAGTTCTGTAGCCTTCTGCAAAGGGAGCTGGTCTTCAAAGACTTTGCTCAATGGAGAGAGAAGAAAAGCAGAGGGGAAGAATAGCACCTTCCTGCTCACTTCTATCACTGCCTCTGCTAAACTTAACCCGCTGAATTGTTGGTGACATGCTGTTCTTCAGAAGCAGCTCCTTTGTGGAAGAGCTCCCCTGTGACACAGGGAATAGCCGCAGTGAGACAGGAAATATCCCTGGCATGATGGCTTTCTACAGGAGCTTGTAGCTGCGATTCCAGTCCCATGGACATGCCTAGAAAGTTACGAAAAGCCATTCCTGTAAAATCTCCAGGGGAACCTCCCCAGGCGCAGATTTTCCTGTTCCTTCTCTTCCTCTCTCCGTAGTTCTCTCTCACGGGATACAGACCATCTG
Organism: Aptenodytes forsteri; assembly: GCF_000699145.1. Lineage (NCBI taxonomy): Eukaryota > Metazoa > Chordata > Aves > Sphenisciformes > Spheniscidae > Aptenodytes > Aptenodytes forsteri. The sequence goes on along the minus strand of NW_008795710.1, from coordinate 174,302 downwards.
CTTGGGTTGCACTTCCCACCCCTCTGGAGGCAGTGAGTGGCCGGAGGAGCCCAGGGCAAGGGAGAAGCGGATGCAATGTGAGGCCATGTCAGGGCGCGTGGCTTCCTCTGCTGCTGTGGCAGGTGATGCTGCGAGACGCCACGCGCTGCCGGTTTCGGCTCTCGGTGGGTACCAGGGAGGCGGGTGCAGCCCATCCTCAGGGCTGAGTTTAAGCTACACGCTCCCCTACTAGCAAAGCTGGATACTAAGGAGCATTTGACAAGATCAGGCTTTCTCCAGTTTATACGTAAGTGGGATTGCTTCAGCCTACTGCACCAGCCTGCTGCAGACTAGCCAACCCCAGAAATTTTATCTGTGCTGTACGGTGGGTACCAGGGAGGCGGGTGCAGCCCATCCTCAGGGCTGAGTTTAAGCTACACGCTCCCCTACTAGCAAAGCTGGATACTAAGGAGCATTTGACAAGATCAGGCTTTCTCCAGTTTATACGTAAGTGGGATTGCTTCAGCCTACTGCACCAGCCTGCTGCAGACTAGCCAACCCCAGAAATTTTATCTGTGCTGTAGCAACCTCAAGCCACTGCTGTTATGCTTGCGCGTCTAATGTCTCAGCTGCTCTGAGGAGCTGCTACACGCTCCCCTACTAGCAAAGCTGGATACTAAGGAGCATTTGACAAGATCAGGCTTTCTCCAGTTTATACGTAAGTGGGATTGCTTCAGCCTACTGCACCAGCCTGCTGCAGACTAGCCAACCCCAGAAATTTTATCTGTGCTGTAGCAACCTCAAGCCACTGCTGTTATGCTTGCGCGTCTAATGTCTCAGCTGCTTACTGAGGAGCTAATGAGCTTTTGGAGATACATGGGTGCTATAAACTCCTTAGGCTGGAGATAAGCAGCTTATTGCCTTTAGGAGAACTGCCAGCCCTTGGCTCTGCCACCGTGGTGCTGCTCAGGCCCCAAGTTCTTCGTTAGCAGGAAGGGTTATAACATCTTGCAATAAATAAGTGTATTCCTAATTACATGCATACACGTGTGTGCTGCAGCCATCTCCACAGGCTGAGGTAAAACCTGGCAGCAGGACAAACAGGCAACAACAGGCTTTACACACTGTGTTGTCACGTATCCCTGCATGACTGACTTCAACCCTCGCAAACTGCCTTCCCTGCACAGGGGCTGCGCCATCTCGTCAGTACAGGATGAAACCACCACCCTCGTCATGGTGAAATGGCCTTCGGCACCCAACGGCAAATTCACCATGGACAGCTTGGGCAGCTTCAGAACAAAAGGTGGCTGTTTTGATTATGAAACAACTTATTTCCATTGCTATCCTTCGTCTGCCTTCGGATAGACCTACGATGAATGCCTAGAAAATTCACTGGGTTAAAAAAAAAAAAAAAGAGGTAATGCACAACTGAAAGTTCATTTTCAAAGTCACTGTGAAAGCAGGTTTTTACTTCCTTAGTATGAATTCAGCCCTTGCTGTTGTCCACTCGCTGTCTACAGTGTCTGCCATCAAAAGCAATCCTGCTGCAAATGGTCAACAGGCTGCAGTTGCAACTCTTACTAAATGCTAAAGAGAGCCTCCAAATAAATCTGCTTGGCTAGTCAAAGCATCTTCATCTTTATTGTGTATTTTACTTTTTTCCCCCCTTTTACATACTACCCAGGTATAAATTAGCCCAACAGCACTCTTTCAAGGTATAACTGGGAACATAATTTGGTATGCAACTCTCAAATTTTTGTTTAGTTCCTCTCCTTGGAGCAGTTTTGGAATTAATCTAACCATCAGGGAGAGTTATCTGAGGTGCTGGAAGCACCTTCTGATACTGTCTTTTAACTTGAGTAAATAAAATCTGAAAGCTGATTTCTTTGCTGCTCTGTTGTCCTTATATAGTACCTTTCCTCTTGGTTTATACCTGTGCACTGCTTAGACTGAAGCCGGAACTACTCTCTCATTTTGGCACTCTCCCCTCCTTGCCTATGGCTCCTTCCCCCCTTCACAGCTGGTTGAAATGAAAGGATGAGCAATGCAAAAACCTTCAATGTGACTAAAACTGTGAGATTTAACAATATCAGAGAGTCCATGAGCACTAGTTGAATGCTAAATTCTTCGTTAAAGGGGTGTTGCCTGTTCAGATAAAGCCTTTGCCAGGGTGTTGGAGCGGGACGATAATCCAGCAGCGTATTCCCGTGACCGAGAGCAGCGGTTCGGAAGTCAGCTCAACGCTCTCCACCACCGCTGCTGAAGCAGTAGAAACAGCTCAGCATTATGTCTGGAATTCAAATCAAGCCATCACCGGCTTCATGTTCAAGGGCTGAAAGTCACTACCTAACCCTTCTGTGTTTAAATTACTTCTTCGACAAAGGCGTTCTCTCATCATTTAATTTTGAACTATAGAAATAGCATGTAAAAAGGTTTTGCAGTTTAGAAGTGTTCGTGGGTCTCAACCAACTTTGTGGGCTAAGTAAAGCATGAGAAACATTTTTTACCATACTATCCTATCAACTGAGCTTTTAAGGCAGGCTGATAAAAAGGAATCTATTATTTTAATAGCGCTTTCTCCCTGGTAAAAGGTCTTGCTAACTTACTGAAGCAGAGCTTGAAATAACAGATAAAAACTGTCAGAAATGCTGTGATGTAGTTTGGAGCTGAGTGAAAATTGTGACCAAAATCTGAGCCTACCCAAACCCTGAGTGAAATACCAAAATGCCGCAGGATTCCTCGGATCATCATACAAGCTGTTAAGGGTAACAAACAGGTTATTTGTCTGGGGTTGGGTTGGTTTTTTTCTTGGTTGTTCCTTTTGTGCGAAGGGTTTTTCTTTGGCAGGATTGGGTAGTTTCATTTTTTATTTATTTGGCCTTTTGCTCTTGTATTTTATCTAATAAAGTTCACGTCAGTGACGCCGGGCTGATGAGGGAAAACCTCCTGGAGCTGTGTTAAACCTGAAGTCTTCATACCGGAGAGGAGCAGGGTATGGGCTTTTGGGAAGATCCAACAGGATTTCACGTTTTTTGTGATCTTGAAAAAAATTGTTGTGGTTAAATAAAAACAAAGCTTAGAAAAAATAAAAATACCTTGGTTACGTGCACAGTACAAAAGCCTTGTAGAAAGCCTCTGTATATCATTTGAATGCCAATTGAATTACTTTTACAATAAGGACGTGATGACTGGGAGGACCGTGGAGAGCTGTATGAATTTCGTCCCTGCAATGTGTGAGTCCAGCCTGGGAAACAAACCTCATCTGCCAAGTTCCGCAGGGCCATTTGCAGCTTTTCTTCTCGAAGGAGTGACCCGGCTCTGCTACCAATAAATCAAGTGGGAAGTTTGACGTTGATTTCAAAGGGAGCTAAACCGAGCTCCATGAAAAGGGAACGCTAGCGTGCGATGCTCCTTTTCTTTTTTTCCTATTAATGTGACTAATTAAATGTTTGTATTTTTTAACCACTAACTGTTTTTTGATGGTCGTTTAGAGACTCTGAGAAAGTCAATAATTTTGATGAAATAAGACTGTAGGCTCCAGAACAAAGTCCACATGGAATCCGTGATGTTGCTAGGATACAGCTATTAGTATTTTCAGTGGCTGGGGTATTTTTTTGGTGTGTTTTTTTTTTTAATAGAGTCAGCCTCGCCTCTCTTACAAACAGTAGAAGAATACGTGACTGCCTGATCCCATTTACACGACGCTCCCTCAATTTACAGTAACGAAGCCAAACATGACCCATTAGTTTCAGCCACTTTTATTTGTGAAGAAGAAACACAAAGAGTAGTTTTGACCTGAGCTATAGGGAGCACATTTGATCTGAATCTTGGTTTTTTTGAATGATGTGCAGGACTTTGTCCCTGTGGGTGTTACATTGCTGAAGTCAGTCTCCCTCTAGTGGTTTATTTCCAGAGGGGCCCTTGGCTTTACTGGCTTGGATGGGTACAGAATTTGCTGGAGCGTGATGCAAAAAGTTGTATGACCCCTATGAGCTGAGCCGTAGAGCAGCGTTGAGCTCAGAATTTGCAAGAGGTTAGCATAAAACCTATAAAAATATTATTTTCTGTGTTTTTTTCTATTTTAGAATTTATTTATTTTTTACAATATCAGTAGTAGATGAGGCTTTCCATCCCAGGCTTACTCTGCGGTACAGGCTAACATGGTTTGCTCCGTGTGTAGGATGTGACTCTTGCACATTGTTTGCTTCAGCTGTATACTGGGATGCCTTTAAAAAAAGATCAGTATTTAAGCTCATGTTCCACATCAAAGCCAATGCCAGATGAGGTGCCAATAACATGCTTTTTGATTTAATATAACACAGAATAGCATTGTGGATGATGCTATTTTGGGACGCCCGTGTTTGGGGAAGCGATATCTAAGTGAAACACTCTGCAGATATTTTACTGGGAAATAAGGAGAAGCAAGCTGTTTGGAGTTTGTTTCCAACATATAACTTCGATTTGAGGTCTGCCAGGTTTCTTGCGTTTACGCCCCTGACCTCGCCCTTGCTGGGCATCTCTTTCTTTAGCACCTAAGATAGTTCCAGTGCCCTACGAGCATGGGGAATGGGAAGGGGGAGGGATGAAAGCAGAAGCCTAGTATCCAAAGCTAAGTAAGAAATTCAAGTCTCCTAATACCCGATGCAGGATGCTGAGTCAAGCCAGTTCAGCCCCCCGAAGATGGCTAGGTAAAGAAAAAAGGTCTAATCTAAAGCATATTTTAGTCAATACATGCCTTTTCTTAACTGTAAAGGGCTTTGGATGAGGCTCAGCCTTCCTTCACAAGCAATGGTAACCAAAGAGAGCTGTGATTCTGCAATGCATTAAAGATGCTGAAAGACTGATGTCTTTCCAGCTAGTGCACTAACCTGAGGTAGGTAGAGGACCGGTACTGCCTTCTTCATCTTCACATCTGGCAGAAGTCCGTCCTGTGATTTGCTTTTTCATATACCAGAGGAGCTATTTGGCCTTGGTTTTTCCTTTATAAACTGTAAAGAGAGAAAGCTTGGAGAAATTTAGGATTGCCTGCCCCAGAAGTGAGCAAGCTCCCATTCAGTTTTCACAGGCCCCTGGACCCGGAGGTTATGAGATGCCATCACCTTCCTGTGAAGCATTTTACAGTGTGCTCAGTTACGTAACAACTTTAAGGGTAAGTTTTTACTTTTGTTTGACTTTTACTTAATGCTCAGCTTCTACTGGGCAGTCAGGAATCTTGATCCCTTGGGAGACTGTTTAAAACACTTTCCTCTGGATGCTGCTCTGTAAAAGCTGCAGAGCGGTTCCCAGGATAGTGATTTTGGAGACAATTTTGTCTTTCATTTTTGTTTTCACTTTTCAGGCTGAAGTTTCCACGCAGTGTCCTGGCCAAAGGCAATATGATTTTGGTTTATAATCTGAGCAAGGGCTATTCCATTGATTTTGCTTCTATAAAAAAATATGCATTTACTCCTAGCTTGTGGAACAAAATTCTTGCGCTTTTGAACAGCTCCACAGCTAAAAAAGCAGATGTACAAATTCAGTATGCACATTGTCCTCTCTGAGATTTGTTCTAGCATCACTCACAGACAGTAAGTTAATAGGAGTCCTATGTTTACAAGGAAGTCATGGACACTCATGGGATGCCCATGAACACATGAACTGGCTTTGCTTTTATGTAATTGTAAAGATTTTTTTTCAGACTTGCACAATGCAGATGTAGGAACGTTTTTAGTAAGGAAGGAAAGGATCTAGTTGAACTGCACTTCTTTTTGGACCAGTGTATGGTTATGTCAATTGTACAAGCTACGGAAATGTTCCTCTGCTTGTTTGACTTTGGTAGGTTCATGCATTTGAAGGAAGACTTCAATGAACAGGAGCTTGCAGGAACCAGCTGTGTGAGGAGCCTCTCCCGTGGAGCGGTGCTCAGTACTGTGCGTGAAACTTTCCGTCCCAGGCAGGACTGGACGCAAGCCTGCCAGAAAAACAGGGGCAGTGAGCCAGTTTCTTTTAACAAAACAAAGTTATGCAATATCAGTTAGTTCTGACATGTTCCCAATGTGCAGCAAATGAAGAACTCACTAAATACAGTATATCTCTGGCCATATCATTTGAATATAACTTGTTTCCATGACAACCTCCGCTTAACAGCTTGGCTGATATGAAATCATTCCTAGATGAGGGAGCTTTTGCCAAAAGCATTGGGATTCAACACTTTAATACAATGTTTTAGGTTTAAAAAAAAAAAAAAAATTATTTAAGCCTCTGGAAGCAAATATCAAATAAAATCCCTTCATCCTCACCTCTGCTTCGGCTCTCGGTTGATCAGTTTATCTTCCCGGGAACCTCTCAGAAGCAGCTCTTGTGTTACTTAATATGCTTCTGAAGTCCCAGGCAGTGTTTCAAGAGCAAGTGATCGTGACACCAGTGTTTGGTAGAGAAATTACATTTCATGGCTGTTGTCTCAGCCTGCGAGGCAGCAGGGCAGCAGCAGCAGCAGCTGGGCACAGCAGCCAAGGCTTGTGCTGGAGCCATCCCTCAAGGCCATGAAGGTTTATGAAATTTATTTATTTAAGCCTCTGGAAGTATCAAATAAAATCCCTTCATCCTCACCTCTGCTTCGGCTCTCGGTTGATCAGTTTATCTTCCCGGGAACCTCTCAGAAGCAGCTCTTGTGTTACTTAATATGCTTCTGAAGTCCCAGGCAGTGTTTCAAGAGCAAGTGATCGTGACACCAGTGTTTGGTAGAGAAATTACATTTCATGGCTGTTGTCTCAGCCTGCGAGGCAGCAGGGCAGCAGCAGCAGCAGCTGGGCACAGCAGCCAAGGCTTGTGCTGGAGCCATCCCTCAAGGCCATGAAGGTTTATGCTCCAACTAGCTCTGCCTCGGAGTGAAAAAGAGGAGCTTCGGCTGGAGAGAGGTCTAGCCCAACATTTCCTGCAGTTCATTTTGTACCAGGAGCACTGAACAAACAAAACCCGGTTATCTATTAGATGTTACCTAAGGTGTCGTACCTATCGCCTCGGAAATAGCTGTGGAACACTTGCAGTGTGGAAATAAATATGACTGCTCATAGGGTGCTTGTTCCCTTCCTCCCTTCCAGGTGCTACATTGCATTAGAATATAGATAAAATAAGCCTAATGCTTTCCTAATATCTCTCATGTACGCAGGCATTGCAGTTGCCACAGTGATGGTACACAACTGTCAGCAGGAGAAAGGATGGTCCTGAAGGTTTTAAGAAGCAGTCTGCCCCTTCGAACCACCATTGCTTTGTATCCCAGGGATTCCTTGCACTAGCTGGGAGCGGGGGCTACGGGAAAAGCTACCGGAACAGGCAAATAACATTTCAATCACATGTAACGTACCCATTGCTGTCAAGATTTTGGGATCAGCAAGGATTATGAGTAGGGATTTAAATCTCAAGTAAAACCATGGAAAGAGTTATGAAGTGTTCATCGTTTCTTCCAGCTATAATGTGCCTACTTCAGCTCTAATTAGCCCCAACGTGGAGCGACTTGGGCCTTTGCTGTGGCAAAGAGGTTCAGGTGCTTGAAAATGGGTACAGAAAAGCAGTGCTAGGAGCACACAGAATGGGGCAGAACAGTATTTCCCACTCCAGGGGATTTTTTTTCCTCCCAGTTGTTACCTGGGGAATTTTCAGCTGTTACCCATCTGAAATCAGCTGAGCTAATCTGCTGGCTGACTCCTGCTCTCGGCCACACAGTTCTGCTTTATAAGACCTTAGCAGAAAATGATCTGTTCACCTGGAGAATCCTGCAAGCAAAAGGAAGGTATGGCTGGGAGAAGGTGTAAGGAACGGAGCCAGGAGCCCCTTCCATGGTGGTGAGCTTTAAGCAACTCATCTCACCTTTGTACCATCTTGTAGCACAGGAATGCACCATAACACAGTTTGTTTATGGTAAAACTGCTTGAGAAGGTACAAAAGCACAGGAGAAGGCATCACAAGGCTTTCTTTAAAAAGGAACCTTCCAGATATATGGCAAATACCGATAAAATAAATTTTTAATTAAAGCCATATAAATATCTCTCTGAAAAATGCTAATAACTTCCTGGGATTTTTAGTCTTTGAACTGATTTTATTCAAGGTGTGCTGGCAGCGCGAGGTGGCTAAGCAGAATCAGGAGGCTGTTCTCACCATCGTTCTTCCTTGTGAGATCCACGTCAGGAGACTCATTTTTGCCTGTGTCACGACTTCTTAGAAATCTCTGTAGGCAAAGGATGTGCTAATTCGATGCATCCTGTGATTGCCCTTCCTCCACAACTAGACTAATGTACTGTTAGTTGAGATTCCCACAATGTACCTTGTGCCACTGTGAAGCCTGGTATTTACTGATGTAAACAAGAAATAAACGGAGGCTTTACATGTCTCACTTGGAATAACGATACAGGCTCTGCCGCCTGGTACCTGTGCTGTGTCTCGGAGGTGTGGGGGCTGTACTTCTATATTGTTCCTTGCAGCTCAGATTGTTTATAACAGAATAATTTGTTTTCAACCTGAGCTATAATGTTTTAAATGATGAGCAGTTCTCTAATAATGGAATCCGGAGGTTTTCACTGAAGCGTGTGGTTCCTGTCAGAGGCAGGTGCTGGATTCAAAGTTAGTTTCTGTAATGTACTCTAGTGGGTTTGGCCTTATTTCCAGAGTGGTGCTGCTGCATATCCGAAAATTAGTACTTCACTGGCAACCTCAGCAGAGGACACCAAAAATGTATTAGGCGTGGAGGCTGTCAACGGCAGTCACAGAGGCAAGATGTGGCCCTTTAGACTCATAAGAAATTAGCACTCTCCTCCTCTCCTCCTGTCTTCTTCAGCTCTTCTGAGAAAATCTGTGCCTAGATACAGCCATTTATTGTGGGTTTTTTTTTTTTCAGGATTAACATTTTTGGCGGGCTCACCATTAAAATAGAGAGAGAAAAAGCTTGGAGTGGGCATACCGATGAATTTTTAGATTCCAAGCTCTCCCAAACGGTCATTATCTTGCCTTCTATTTAAAGAGGAGTAAATTAAATTGCAAGAGATGGTGTGACTGGTTTTCCAGATCTTATTTAATTTGGCTTAGCAGTTAGCATTTTCCATCTGCACAACATAATCATTAATTTTTCTTGTTTCTTCATTGTCACCGTACAGACTGCTTTTTAAGGGTGATCTCTGCCCTTTCTTACTGTTAGATTTTTATATCTTTAAAGGAGCGTGTCTATTGATTTTTCTTTTAGGATGAAGTATGTATAAAATTACTCATCCTGCTAAATGTGCTTGCAAGGAATCCTATCTAACTCATGGTCTTTGATCCTGCTATCACTTATGTGGGTGTTTAACTTTACTACTGTGCATAGTCCCACTGGGGAGAATCTTAATTTAAAAAATATTATGATAAAAATAACGTCAGGTTTTTAGCACATGTCCATGCTGGATTATGAGGACCATGTCCCTATAAAACCAAGCATGTAAATTAAATAGGCTGTAGAGAAGATGAGAAGACAGATAAATTATTCCCCCCCCAAGTCTGGAAAGGTTCATTGTTGCGTTATTGTCTTCATCCATGGTCAGTTTGCACGGTACTCATCCTTTCATTTTGTGAACGTGTCAGGGGTTTGTGTCCTAAAACTTGGGTTTTTAGAGAGATTTAGTTTTCTGGTCAGCATTGCCAAGCCAAGCTGAGCCCGAAGGTTATTGCCTTCAGAAAGGCAGCCCCAGAGCCTCATCAGCTCTGCGGTGCGATCGAAGGGGCTGCGAGCAGCGTGCTGGGTGCGGGGCGGTGGCATCGGGTACCGTGCCTGCCCAAACGCC
>NW_008795710.1:162883-163698 GCF_000699145.1 Aptenodytes forsteri | reverse complement strand
GGCGGGGCGGGCGGGCGCGCGGCGGGGGGGGGGGGGGGGGGGGGGGGGGGAGCGTTGGCGCTTTCTGGGAGCCAGTTCGTGAAGTCGGTTTCGGAAACGCTTTCGTTTTTGCAGCTCAAGGGACGCGCATTGATGCGGACGACGTCGGCGGTGGTTTAAGCCCTACGTTTAGGCACGACGCCTGCAAGCCCCAGAAATAGAAGGCTACAGGTTATGCGTTGCCGCTGCGGTGCTTGTACATCGCTGGGCTGTCCCTGACGCCCCTGCCCCAAACGGACCCGAGTCCCACCGGCCCGGCCGTGACGCGTCGCGTTTTCGAACTCTTTAGTAGTCGGGTTTGACTCCTGTGGATGACCAGTTCTTAACGCCTGAAATGTTAACATTGGCTAAAATGTAGTGATTAACCGCGGTGTTCATCTAGGCGTAGCACGTTTCACCTGCTTGAAGTTTTAGTCTCCAGTGGTCACGGAAAGCTGCTGCAAAGGGAGCTCCCCCCCCCCCGTGATGCGGACAGCTAGGCACAGGGAGAAAGTACCAAAGTCAAAACTGAAATAGAAAGTCTGAAACCAGAATTTGAGAATTGTTTTTCTAGCGTGTGTTTTCTGACATCTTGTTTTTAATCTCCTACATCTCCCTTTTCTCAATTTTCTGTTGGATTTCTCCTTTCCCCCCACTCCAGAAGGAAAGTTCTCTCCTTTATAAGCCTTTCTGCCACTGAACAAACTGCCTCATACTATTGGTAAAAGTCTCCTTTTTTTTTCTTCTTTTTTTTTTTTTTGGGGGGGGGGTTGTTTTTTTTTAAAAGCACAATGTGG
>NW_008795710.1:145436-162122 GCF_000699145.1 Aptenodytes forsteri | reverse complement strand
TGGGGGGGGTGTGTAACTTTTCAACTCATGACAGAGAAATAGCAAGAACCTGTTGAAAGCACACAACTACTCTCAGGTCCTGCAAATCAAATCTTAGAAATAACCCCACAAATTATTTCTGGTTAATCCTCTTGAACTCATGACGTAGTTACGGTCGGGTTCAGGATCTGGGTTGTGTTTTCTGTTTGTTTCTTTTTACAAAGCACCGTTTGGACTGCTGTTTAAGCAACCTACCATCCAGATCTGTTTGTTGACACAAGCCATGTGGAGATAAGCATGTCTATCTTTTATAATCAGCGTCAGGAGTTAAAATCAATTTCAAGTTCCTGAGTTGCATCATGATTTTTTTTGCCCCCCTAAGTCTTGGTTCCACTGTAATTTAGACTCTTAAAATTCAGTTATTCTATAGATTTTTTTTTTTCTTCTTTCTGATCACATATAAGTGCATTTAATTAGGTAGTATTGTTGTTCCTTAACTTATAAAACCAAGAGTGTATGTATAAGGAGGGAAAAAAAGGTGGGACCGTATATACACAAAACTGTGTGTTTTGTTTGCCAGCAGCTGTGACGGAATAATGCCAGGGAACAAGAATGACAGCAAACAGGGCTTGCTTCGTACATTTAAAAACCATTTAAGGCATTAAAAAGCATACAAGAAATGCGACCCTGAACTTAATTTCCTGCAGTGTGTGGAGGTTCATGTCTCCCTACAGAGTCCCACAGAAGTGGCTGTGACATTTCTTGGTACACCCACGCAGCTTGGATGGAGGGATCATCGCTTAGGCTTGTACAGGGTGGGCTTCCCACAGAAGACAACTGTGGGCACTTTTTTAACTTACTTTAGTAACACATAGTGTGGAGCAGTGATGTTTCCTCGTGCGATGGTATTGATTTTTGACTGCTATTACATTTTACCCTGTACTTGGACAGAAAAGCAGGAAGAAGTGACGCTTACGGATAAATAGATGTTGAGGTGGATATATAGTTATCTTTTTCTATTGAATTACTGTGAGAGATCCATGACATACCTTCTAACCTCTCCAAAATGTATCTTTTCATTAAGTCACATTTAAAATAAATATCCATCAGCTAAGCAGTACTTTCTATAGCAACTAGTGATACGCTACCAAGGGATTCCCTTGGTGTTCGTGACCTTGCTTTTATCATAGTGTCACTTGATACATCTCCTGCTGTAGAAGTAAATGCCTTTGGTTTATCTACATCGGCACTTGTTTCTGTGAATGCCTTGGCACAGGCTTAACATTTGGAGACTGGGATCCTGTGACCAGGTTCTGGTTCATTGCCATTATCTCACACGTGTCACGGGGCATCAGCATTTCCCGTAAGTGCTAAGCCTTTCTTGGTATGTGTGTCTGAAATAGTAACCATCTGATATCACTCTCTTGTATCTTACCCCGTATATGCTTTAGGAAATTGAGCAGGATGAAAGCGTTTGGGAGAATATTATTCACCAGTTTGCCAAATAAGATTCCATCTATAGTCTTCAAATGCTTGCAGGTCAGCAGTTTCAGAGAAGCTGTCAGGTGTTTTTCTCTTAAGTGAAACGAGATTTCCTTTTTAACTGTTAAAATGTTTTAAGGACGTGTGCTAAAAGTTTTGAAACCAGGGGTTTAGATCTGCTGGTTCATTTGTCCGTTCTGCAGGTTTCCAAGTTCGTACCTACATGTCTCATTCGTAGTACTTTTGCACGCAGTGATGTTATGACGCATGGGGAATTTCGGAAAGTCTTGCAGATGCCTTCGGTGCCTCCTTGGGAAGCTGATCCATGCTGGTGGCTCTTGACGCTCGTGCTTATCTCAGTGAGGCTCTGGATTGGTGCAGGGTCCTGCTTATAATGGCCTCTGGCTTTGAAATGAAAGGGTGCCTTTCTAGTTTTTACTACACTCTGTAGTCTTTCATTTTTTTTACAACAAAGTGTCGATATGCATCACTGAATATAACAAATTAAAAACAAGGATTACAAAGTCTGGTCACTATATTCATGTTGTGTAGGGCATTCAACATGGGGATTGCACAAAAGGAGAAGTCAAGTGAAATGACCATCAAAGGCTGGGATGTCCTGGGTAACAAGCCACATGAGGCACTTGAAACCATCCCTTAATGGGATTTGGGGTTGTGGATCTGGGTGCGATCTTCGTGTAAATGCGAAGCTGTGAAGCTGATTATGCTTTTTGATGTACACGTGGACATGATGCAAATATCCTACTTTGTAAACCTCGCAAATCATGACTGTCGTTTAGCCTGGGTATCGTATGCCATCTTATGTTAATGCTACACCAAGTAAGCCTTTCCCTTCCAAAAGAACGTGCTAGTACTAGTAGTTGTCTGATTTTTCAGCCTCATGACAAGAAGCCTGAGGTTTTGTCAGCGGTAACAGTTTTCGGTCCAATGGGTGCGTGCACACGCAATAATGAAGATGTTGCAGATCCTTGCAGAAAGACCTCTTTTGAAGATCTAACTGCATCTGAGCTGCCAGCGTTGCTGACAGACCGCATTCAGTCAACAGCGAGGAAAATACCGGTACCCTTCTACACAAATCAGTGCTATCGGAAATTGAGCACAGATCACACAAAAGCCTCGTACAGAAGTCCCATTTCTAGATAAACCTCGTCAACGATGCCCTCGCTTCCATGGAAGTCAGGATTGCGTTGCAGGATCATGGCCTGCCTGCCTTGTCTTCTTGCCTGACTTCGAAGTGCTTTTTAGGTAATTTGTTTCCACTGCAAGAACAGTTTAACTCTTCTGTATCTTTCTGAGAGGAAGAATATGCTTATAAACATTGTCAAATGCAATGCAATGTTATTAGTCTACTCCAGGAAGGTGAAAATGTTCTTACATAAACATGTTATCCTTATGTGCTGATTTTTCTCTCTGCGTGTTATACTGATGAGTTCTGTATAAATAAAGTTTAGTAGAGGAATTCTGATAACTGAACCATTTTCATAATAATTGTGAATCTTTATAACTGAACACATCAGATATTTGAAACTAAGCTTAATAATTTCCTTTCTTCCCTATAGCAAAATCTTATTTATCTAGGATCATCTATTTCATCTATTAAAGCTTATGAGTAGGTGGCTTACAATGAAAAATGGTGGTTAATATTATAGGAACGTTCAACCCAGTAAATGCATTTTGACAGGCTTTGATGGCTTGAAATCAGTCTTTGTATTCAGAATGGATTACCAGATTTATTTAGTTGCCACAGCATGTTTTTGAGTTTATGCTTTGTAAGTAAATATTTTGCTTATTTATACCAAAAGCAGTTGTGGCTAAGTACTTACAGGGGTGTTTTCAAAAGTGCTCGGCAGCTTTTAAAGCTCCCGCTAAGGCCGCGGTTAGATTCCCACTGGGAAACAAAGGCCAGTGTGAGCACATACGAAAAAACTTCTATCCTTAATTCTTTGCAGGGAAACAGAAGAGCTACAGTTCAGCATCAGACATTAACATAAGCACAACCACCTGGAGGTTTAGTCATGGATAAAACAATGGAATTTATCTTTGTGTCCTTTGTTCTTTCTTCGTGCTGGAATAATGAAGGAGTAGTGAAGCAAGCTGGCGTCAGGATTCAGTTCGCGCGGGTTATTCCTGCTTGCATGTTCCCCTTTTAGCTGATGCCCCTGCAGTTTACTGTGAGATGTGGTACGGTGGGTCTGGCCTGATTAGGCAACTCCGTTATTCCTGATATTGCACTAAAATTTCTCCCATAAACATTCTGAAGATGCAGAAAAGTGGCATCGCAGGGCACAATACAGGCAGACCGGGAGAACTGTTGAATATTTTACGTGCAGACTCTCCGTGGGGAACGCAGATGTGCATCTGTAGGTGGTGTGGCGACAGATCAACTATCTCCATCCCCAGAAGAGCTGTCGGTGCCTGCCTGGTGCTGTGACCCAGCTGGGAGGACCCGTCCCCTCCTCTTAGTATGCTCCTAGGGATTTGCAGGGCCTTCTGAGTTACTTGGAAATGAATTGTTCACCATGGCAATAATCGACAGTTCAGTATGGCATATCGGATTAACTTTATTGTTCGTGGCAGTAAAATTATCCAAAAGGGAGGAATCCTGTAACGGCTTCATTTTAAGGGTCAGTATTTGCAGGGTTCCTGTTTTGTAGTAGCGTGTGTGTTGAGGTTTTTCAGCAAAGTCCACCGCCATCTTACTGCTCCTAGCTTACAGTGTGTTTGTTGGAAGAGTTACAGAAATAGGAATTTCTGCAGGTTTCTTCATTTGGAACTCATCTGCCATTTCTGCTAATTTGACCTAAACTTGTTCTGTGTACTCAGTTAAAAAACAAAAATCGCAGTTTCATGGGTTTCAAGGCACAAACCCACCTCAGTTGTCATCTGTGCTGATCTGCTGAGTTTATGGATGGCTATGGCGGAATCACTGTGGTTCAGATTTGTCATCGATCAGTAATTTTGCAGGAAATTCTGGGCTTTTTCCTTCTGTCTGTGACTAAAATACTGTCTCTGTCTTATACTCATCCATTAAACCAAATGTGTGCAGGTGTAACTTCTGCAGCAAATGATGCATGTCATCATTTTATCATTTGCAGTCCCTTCAATAGTTTTTTGGGGTTCATGCTCAGACCAATAAATCACTGACGTTTTCCAGAGCTGGGTGCAAGGCTGAAATAATGCCGTGTAATCTTGTGGGCATGGAGCACTTGCCAGGCAGGTTACTAGAAATAAGTGGTTGGTCACCTTAACTTTTAAAACAGAAAATTTGCCGGTCGGTTGGTGTTTTCTGCCAGCTGGCCACGTAATTTCTCTGGAAAATGTTATTTGCAACTATCAAAACGAACCATTTTATGACCTCGGGAGAGGAATATTCTGTCTGTCTGTCTTAGCTGCTCTTTTAAATGGCATTGAATTTGCTAAATGGCTACCATGACTATCTAGATAACCTTTGAAGGCTATTGTTAGAGAATAGATTTTAATCTTTTATTTGAATAGACCTTACTATCGCAGCATCTCCGTGGCAGTATCAGTGTGCGTATAGAGAGCGATGATACTATACGTTGTACAACAAAGTTAACCCTGTATGTATTGGTGACTGCTAAGTTAGCAAACTGGCAGAAGTAGTGCCTAAGAAGTAATTTCTTGGACAGTGGTGTGAGACACCAACAGGCAAAGTTATCTCAAGTTTTGCTGCTTTCTGTTCTATAACACATGAAACGAAGCTTAGTAGAGAGGTGCTACTTCTGTCAGCAACAAGCTAAAAACAAGTGGTAGTTTGTTGCAAATCCACTACTCCCTACTGACAAACACAGTTAAATCACCTGCTAAATTTTCTGTCTGTTTTAACTTACTGCTTTTATTTTTTGGTGCATTCAAAAGCCGTCGGACTGACTCCGTTTCTGTTAAATACTGTGAATTTCTCTTTTTGTTCTTTACACTCTACACTCAGCATTAAAAAAAAAAAAAAAAAAGAGGACCCTTACTATGATAATTCCTTTTGAGCACATTGATGAAAGTTTTGGTTGTTGTTGTTTTCAAGTTATCCGTTTTCCCATGGGAGTTTTCATAGTTCATGAGCCACAGGATTAGAACCTGCACCACAGCGATTTCTTGGGGTTGGTTTGTTTTTATAACCTCTTGTTAAAGTGGTTTTTGAAATTTGGACATGTAACGCTGTTTTCTCATCAGTTCCACCGTTGCAATGTACTCTTATGTCTCGTGATTAACAGGCAAATAGTAAAGCAGATGTTAGTTCGTGTGTTCTATACTGAAAAAGTTGAGAGGGATTTCTCTGCTGGTTTTGTATGTATTTTTAAAGTAACTTATTTTGATAGGAGCCTTCAAAAAACCTTGGAGCTATTTTTAAAGTTTTGAAGATGTGATGCTGTTCCAGTAGTTTTGCATATTAAATTTCTTCCTTTACACGAATATCTAGTTTTTGCCCCGGAGCCTGAATTACATCTGTAACAGCTGAGGGTTACTTCAGTGTTTTCCTGGACACATTTTCATGCTGATCAGATGTATCGGGGCAAATGGCCACATTGATGGGAGGGTTACTGAGATCTGGTTTGCCCTTATCCTTTCTTCAGCAGGTACCTGAGCAACAACTGCTTTTCTTCTGTTTCCTTAAATCTGCTCTGTTGCTTCTGTTTCCCGATTTAGTCATTTTACACATTTTTATTTCCTCTTCTGAGATGCAATGGGAGGTTGCTTTGCCTTTGATCTTCATTTTTCTTTGGAAGTCCTACTTCAGCTTCTGGGGCGGGGGGGGGGGGGGGAGGGAGGGAATGTTTCCAATTCTAACAAACTGAATGCGCCTTTGCAATTTTGACCTTATTCCCCCCCAAATTGTGCCTGCGGGGGCATGTGCTGTGGGAATTGTAAGATGGGTGCTCCGACGTGCTGTCAGCGCAGTGACAGGAGCCGGTGACGTCTGAGGATGTGGATGCACCGTCCCATGTCGCCTGCACTGAAGAGTCGTGATGAAGGTTATAAATAGAATCACAGAATCATTTAGGTGGGAAAAGACCTTTAAGATGATGGGGTGCAGTCAGTGCTGCGTGTGCCTAAAGGGAGCGGCTCCGGGTGGGAACTGGGAATAGTCGGTACGAGGGTGAGCTGGAGAAGCTAAACTGTGCCTGGTGTACATCAGTGTAACCCTGAGATCCGGCAATGAAACCAACCCAGGGACCTCTTGGCTTTATGGGAAGTGCTGGCAGTAGACGTGGCTTGAAGAAATAAATGCTGGTGGTGGAAGAGCTGCCTGAAGTCTTGGAGGTTTCCTGCCCGTGTTGGCCTACGTGGCTCGCCGCACCGGACGAGAGCACTGTCCTCTGGGACTCGGTCCTCTCATCGGCCCATCTGCCCCACGCGGGGATACCGAGGAGCTTGTCGCAGGTGGGACCAGGTCCTGTGAGCGCCGGGGGGGAGGGAAGGATCCGGCCGCTTTTTTTTGCCGGCCCCGCTCGCCCACCGCCGCCGGCCGTGCGCCTCTGCCACCTAGTGGCCCGTTCTCCGGTCTGTGGGAAATAATCGTTGTACAAAGCCCGCGGATGACTTTCCTTTTTAAAAGTGTGGGATACCGAGAGTGCCTTGAAACGCTGGCAGTGGGTTCTGGGCTACGTCAAAGGCAGTTAAAAAAGGAGCCCGGGACAGGAGCTCGCGGTCCCTCACCGGCAGCCCTTGGCGTTGGAACTGCGGAACGTTCTGTGACGCCTGGCGGCAGGAGGGTGCGGGGTGGCCATTAGAAGGAGCACTGTTATTCTTGGTTTAAAACTCCTAATTCACCTACTCAATCAAAATATTTTACAAAATACCTTAATTTATTCACTTGAATTCCTATCTTTAAATGATTCATGATAATTGGAATTGGAGTTTATTATGCAACTTTGACATGTGAATATTTCAACTTCACCCTCATATGATTCCCTTTCCCCATCCCTCTCCCTTCTACCACCCCTGATAAAATAAATATTTTTCATTAATCTCTACTTTGTTTTCAAGGTCACTCCCTGGGACGACAGCGGCTGAATGTGCCTCGAATTTGAAGAAGATTTATACAGTACAAACAGTCCAGGTAAGGGGTATAGCTTTGCTACAGGAGCTGCCACACGTTATTAGTGTAACTTCACACCTTAAGTTTCGTTTTTCCTCATACAGTCGCAGTTGCGGCTTTGCTTACCTGTGGTATGAAATGTGAGTGTTGCTGGTTGTGTGTGGTATTACTTTGTCGTTGTTTGAATTCCATTTGGCTTTCCAGACCAGGAAAGGAGGAAGCATATTGGATTGATCAGGCAAGCCCCCACTTCTTAAACTTTCCTGAGTTTCTACTTGTGCCTCCATTGGATTGTTAAAATTGATGTATTTTAAATATTTTTCCTTCCTTTTCTCCATTTTTTTTTAAATACAGAAAATCATTACACAGACTAAAAGTTACAGCTTGTGGGGTTTTTTCCTTCTTTCTCTCCTTGAGCATGAATTAAAAAAAAAATTCTAGCAAACTGACTTGAATTAAAGTACTTTAAATCATGCAATACTTGCAGCAATGAGAAATTCTGCATGTCTCTATATCGTCTGCCAGTGCCGAGCAGTGGGCATCTCTTGCAAGTAAAATTGCATTTCTGTTTTAATACCACAGTTAGCGTGAAGTGTAGTGAATTGGTATTTGTCTCACCTTAATGCTAAGCTGACTCTAGTTCACTAAATCTCTGAAATTCTAAGGTAATGCCACAACCTTCTCTTTGAAGGAGCCCAGTCGTAGTGATCTACTGAAGTTTTAAATAAGGCTTTCTCATTAACGTCTGCCCAACTTGTTACATTGCATGAGATGTTTCTTCCCAGCTAATTGGCCTAAGAAACAAATTGGCTTTTGGATTTCTCTGGAGACGAGGTTATCAGTGGAAGTACTTTGGCATAAAGGATGGAAGTGTCCTGCAGACTCCTGGGAGAGGTTCCCTCTCACCTCTCCGTGTCAGCAGAATGTCCCCATCGGTCACGCAATGAAGTGACACTCTGAAGTTAGAGTTGCAACAGAAGTGGGTTTGTTTCAAAACTGCCTGCAATGGTTCTTGTTGAAAAAAGGACAGCGTAAGACCACAGACTAGTGTACACAGTACCTGGTGGTACCTGTTTTCCCACTCTGAATCTAGCTTTCATTATTTAAATAATTAGCTTTTATTGACTGAAAAACTTGAGGTTTTCTTCTCATCAGGTTGGGGTTTAAAATACAAAAACCTGCTTCAGGTCGTCTGGGAAGACTCATGATCTGGATGAGGTTATCAGAAGCTAGTAGCGTGGCCCATGACGTGTCTTACTGTGCCATCATACACGTAATATGATCTTCCTTGGGGAGCAAAACCAAAATCTTCGTTAACTTCATCACTGTCCTTCACGGGCAGTAGCTAGGCAATGAGGAATGCCAGTCTGCACCACCTGAAGGATGTTTGAAAACCAAAACCTTCCAAACTAAGTCCCTGGTTCAGGACACAAGAGCTCTCAAATATTTCCACAGCCATCTGCCGGCATAGCTCTGCTCCTTCTACTTCTGTCGGTAGCTTTAGGGTTTGGGCACACAACCAGGTAAGAGTAAGATGAAAGTTGAAACAGGTGTTTCGTACCAATTTTTTATATTTTTAATAGTCTTCCATCTCTTCTCATGGCTGGGTAACGGTAATGGCTGGCAGGTAGAATTGCCAAGGGCCACAAAATTGTATCGCACAAGGTTGCAATCTTCGTTTCTAAAGTTGTGCTAATGCTTAAGTGTTAGATAATACTTAATGACTTGTACTAATGCTTAATATTTCATCACTGCATGTTGATGCAACATAAGTCTTTAAAAATCCTTTCTTATTCTCAACTGTTGGATAAAGAAGAAAGGGGATTGGGATCTTTTCAATGATCCCTCCCTGTTGCTCACCACTGCTTTTGGGTGCCTTTTATCCACCCCAAACATGCATGACAGCTTCTGCTTTTACCAGCAGAAACGCTGGGAAGTAATCTGATGGTTCCTGGTAATTTGGATCTTCTAATTTCTCCCCCATTCCTGTATTAATATGTGCATCTCAAGTTCTTTGCATCGGTTGAAACTTTTCACTGTGATCTAGACAAAGTAGTCGGATTGCTAGTTAGGCATTTAGTTCAACAGAATTATTGTCTGTGGTGTTTTTGTAACACAAGATAATCATAATGAAGTTTTAGACTAGTCTTACGTGAAACAAGGTGGATATTTGATGTAAGTATATATTTTTAATGTGCTAAGGAAGCTTTTATGTACTGGTTTGTTCTGATACACTTAGTGTAACTCTGATTTTGATGATTTTTTTTGTCTCTCTATTCCTAAGGACTTTGATTCTAAAGTAATCCACAGTTCAACTGCTTCCCCTCTTTCTATCTCCACCTTATGCAGGATTGGCATCTAAAAAAAAAAAAAGTAGAAGAGAAATTGCAACAAGTTCTTTTCAGAGCATTTTATTATAACGTAGAAGGTGCCAGTTCTCTAAGAGCAGGATATGTAATTGTTTTAGAGAAAATGAACAAGGAAGTAAATCTGCATGAAACATACTCTTTTGTGTTAATGCAACTAGGTTTTTTGCTTTTTAAGGATTTCTGGAGCGTCTACAACAACATTCCTCCTGTGACAAATTTGCCTCTGAGATGTAGTTACCATTTAATGCGGGGAGAAAGACGGCCGCTTTGGTACGTATGCTATCACTAGACATTTCTGGGAATCGGCAGGGAAAAAACGGAGAATGCGGGGAGAAAGACGGCCGCTTTGGTACGTATGCTATCACTAGACATTTCTGGGAATCGGCAGTCAGAAAACCTGGAGTGGTGAAAGGAGGCAGGCACGGGGCAGGAGTGTTGTTTCTGTTGCCTGCAAATGCCTGAACTTATGAGACCTACGAAGGAAATATCCTAAGGATCTTGTTAAGCTTAAAAGTGACTTGTACTAAGGAGTCTCTATTAAAACCAGACTGTAATTTAATTGTCCACCTCTGAACATAACTGTAAGAAAGAAATTAAGCAATTAAAATATACTTCTGAATTTCAATTCAAGAATACACAGAATATGTTACTTCTATTTGAATTATTTTTAACTTGCATATTTTTTTCTTCCCACTGAAGCTAGTGTAATAATAATGCAAATGACTGATGGTCCTTAACTGTTCTTCACCTGTGCAAAAGCGTATAAATGCACATGTACCTCGGATTAAAACTACCTTAAGGCATTATGAAGTGATTCGTTGCAGCAAATTCCTACTTGATTGCAGGATAGTAATGGAACAAAGTATAAATCACTGAGGTTTCCCTTTCAGAAATTGCCTTTTGCCTACCTTTTTCTTGGTGAAGTTCCATCACATCGTAATTAGATAGCCTAAGCACTTTCTGCAGAGTTTTGATCTTTTTGGCATCGTTTGCATAGATTGTGATTGGATTAGGGTTCTTTAACTTGATCGTAGTATGTCTGACTGGGTGGTGACTTACTACAGGGGGTTTCTGTCCTGATCTACTGAAGAAGTAAATAATTTTCTCAAGTGAAATGCATCTGAAGGGCTACGTTATTGCTTTAAAAATACCGTGACTGGTCAGGGTAGCTAAATTGGATTTGAAAGGAATATTGGTGTCTGTGTAAATCAACTGGGCCATTGTGTGCAGGTCTTGATATTTTTGTAAGGATGAGTGGGAACATTTTGGGGTTTGTTCTATTTTTAGTTTTGATTTGGCAAGTGACTATGAAAGGTGTGAAATGCAAAGATCTTTTCTGAAACTACTACATCGGTTTTAAGACTGTCAAAGTAAATGTAGATGCTGTATTTTAGGAAAGGGATTGCAAGAGGTTGATCTCATCAGTAACCCGCTAACTCTTCAGTAATTACTGCCGAGAAGCTTTTTCTCAGATTACAGTTACGGTATACTGGCTAATTGCAGCATTGCTTTTTAGGAAGAAAAACAAATTCTGAAGTAAGAATTGAGGACTGCAGGTTTTTGAAGGTGTCCTTCTGAAGTTTTCCCCCTCTTTTCCCCAGTGTTTGCCTAGATTGGTGGGAGACCGTTGACCCTGGGGAATCTTTATAGGTCTCATACTGCCCTTAGATATTCCAAAGATGAATTTTAGGTTATTCCTTAAACTTTGCTATTACAGAGTTTTAACGGGAAACTAGAACCCTAATTTAAAATCTTTTAAAAAGAATTGTGGCAGAATAAACTTGAAGCTCACAGGTTTGTACGTTGTGCCTTTGTCATTATGAGGCAGTTTAATGGTTATGTCTGCCCTGACCCTGGGCAGCTTCAGTCTTTCCTTTAATAAGGGCAATTAATTTCTAACTGTCACAAAACCGAAATGAAGTGCTCTCCTGTTCTTTTGTTAAACTGGATAAACCTGAGAGTAATAAGCTGCTTCTGTGAAAATATGCCAGAGTTTTTTCCAAAATAAAAGGTTACCATAGTAAAACATAAAATTGCGTTGTGGCTTGTTCCCATACGGTGTGCAGCCACCTCAAAGATGGTCTGTAGTCAGGGAAAATGTGTTTTCCAACACACAAAACTTAGGAAAGGGATTAGGTGTTGAGAGATACACTTCATCCGAACAGTGAAAGAATTGTCCCTGATGTCGGAAGTCGTAGCTCAAGTCATGCTACCTGGAGTTAGTAATTGCTTTTCAAATGGGATTTTTCTGGGAAAATTGAAGCCCAAACATAGTTTTATCTAGATGTGGATTCGAATATTTATTTTACTGATCTATTTCCCATAACCAGGGAAGAAGAAAGCAATGCCAAAGGAGGTATATGGAAAATGAAGGTCCCTAAAGAAAGTACGGTATGTTATATTGACTTTTTACTTACACATTGTTCAGTAAGGGGGTTTCTTTAAACTCCATCTAATAAAGCTGTTGTAAAGCTTTTTAGTTCTGACATCACCCAACACAACAACCGAACGCTATTTTAACATCTAGAACCTTTCATTTTAAGACAATGAGCAAAAGTTTCATTTCAGGTAATTCCACCTCTCTTGCTTTTGGTAACACTTGTTGATGTATTATCAAGCAAATGAAGGCTGCAGTGTTATACTCTCTTTCCATTTGGAAACACAGTATTTTATAATCACCTGTGTTCTCAAGACCGTTTGTTTACAGGCATGCAAAGAAAAATATAAAAATCTTTCTGTGATAATATCATATGCTAAATTGTAGCCAGAACCTCAGTAATGCTCTTCAGAAGTCCACACGCACAGTCCAGCACAACTTTCAGAGTTTCACTGAAATGCTCCTAAAGGCTCTGGCCTTTTTTCTGCTTGGCACTGCTTGTTTGCACCTATGGAGGGCTGTGAGTAGCGCTGTCACTTTCTGTAGCCAAGCGCGGACCAAGGCGTTGTTTCCACCGATACCTAATCCCGTCTCATGGCTCGCTCCCGCTGGAAGGGCGAAGATCTTGCTCATTCTCTCCTGATCGCTCTTGCACTGGCTCTGGTGCTCACCGGACTGTCTCGTGAGCCAGCCTAATGCACTGACGTCACAAAAAGTCTCCTATTTATTTTATTTTTAATTTGAGTGTATGGCCAGGAGAGTTTTTTGATGGGCGTAGGGGCTAAAGGAGAAGAGACAAGTAGGATCACCCCCTTTGGCAACAGTGAGTTGTCAGATCACCTTGTGTGCATCTTGTGAAACTGCAGTGCTGCTCCGTTTTTTTTCCCCTCTTTTTTTGAATTTAAAAATGTGACAGAAAATCTGTTCAGGCATGTCATTGTTCTAGCCCTGCTGAAATAATTGGGTTTCTCTTTACGCCCCTAATCAAACGCATGTGAGTAACTTCTCCGGTGAACTGTCACAGCGAGGAGGTTTGACCTCTTCACACATGGCGTGTATGTGTGTAAGTGTGTTCTGGATTAGGACTTTAAACACAAGAAGTGAAGTGTCAGAAAAATGTGATAGCCTTGCAGAAGGCATTAAATGCTGAAAGATGGTACTTGAAATTTCAGCCAAAAGTTAATTGATTTTTGCCTGTGGGCTTTTTCCCCATATGTGAATTGCAGCTTTCCTCCCCTGCAGTCCCAAGGGATCAGAAAAGACTGAAATTTTCTTTCCCCTTATAATCCAAGGGGTGAAGATTGTCAGAAGTGACAAGTGGTTTGGGGAGCCTGCATTGCTGGGTGGTGAATTTAGGGACCTCAGAGGCCTTGTTTTTCAGAGGCCGAATGACAGCCCCTTTTTGAAATGAAGGTACTTTTTGATCTCTCAAATGACATACCACACATCCCAGGTCACTTCGGAAAGGTTTAATTGAAGGTGAATTTCAGTCAGCTTGTAGTGCCTCTGTAAATAGCATAAATAATACCTTTATGCGTATTTCTCATTTTTGGCTTCATTCTTCAAATCGTCACATGTGCACGCAGCATCTCCTTGGCTCAGATGAACCGTCACGTACAGACCGAACTCAAAAAGATGATACGCTGTGGCAGTGCTCAGTGAGGCTGTGGAGGGAGGGAAATGCAGGGTTTTTTCTAAAGATACTAGTCTTTCAAGTGGTATGAAAAACTGACCGACAAAATACTGACACTTAAATGTTGTTGCACGTGTAGAGTGACGCTTCTGTGTGCCAATTTTTAATACGAAAACTAATACTTTTTAGATCCTCATAAGCCTGATCCTGCAACTGCTTACTACTGGATGAAGTGCTTCCTACCCTTGAGACCATTAGGACAACTCACAGTAGTGAGCGCTGCGCCTGGCAATGAGAGCGTGCGTGGTCAGTCCCATCATTCATCTCTGAGCTGTTCCGCTGGCAGGCAAAAGGCACCGTGTCAGAGGCTGTCACGCCGACGTCTTCCACCTGCCTCGGGAACCATCGCATCAGATGGTCCTTCCCATAGCACGGCTTTATGTGATGCGTTGGGTTAGATGACGATGAGTCACAGAAAGCCTTTGTATTCTGAAAGGTGGCTTAGGAGTACTCAGGAACGCCGTTAAAGCGGTTTATTAGTTTGTCATCTTCATGGCTGCTTGCTTTTTGTCTTAACCTGGTGCACTTCATTTGCTGGGTTTTTTAATAGTACTAAAACTCAAGCTAACTTCATATAGCAGAAAAGACATTCCTTAAAAGTAGTATATGAAAAAGTCAGTACGGTGATACAAACAAATACACATGTTGCCGTGTTCTTTTAAAAAACAAATAATTAAAAACACTCTGTCCCTGTAAACCCACACCTTGGAGCATTACGTTGGTCCAGATGCACTTGAAGTTTTGCATGGGCTTTGGCTTAGGTGATAACAAGTGTCAAAAGCAAGTAACAGAGTAATTAGTCTAACAGCCAAAATAAACTGGCAGATAGCTTCCCCCCCTGTTTTAATTCTCTAGTGAGCATTTGAATTTGTTGAAAGATGGACTTATTTCATAGTCCAGGCAAATGAGAGGTGACGTTTAAATATAAATCAATTTAATTTACTGGTAGGGTTTTCAGATACTTTTCTTAAAGTGGTTAGTAATTCTTTTCTGTAGAAACAAATGATCACAAGCGGAGCCTTACCATCTTTTATCATGGGAAATTCTTGGGAGAAATCTACTTTCAGGCTTTACATTAACTAGTGCATTCAGGATGAGTTGTGGACACAGATATAGCGAAGGTAAACTTAACTTACTGTTAAATATTTAAAATATTTATTAGAACAATTCTGTGTAACAGTATGTATTTTCAAGGTCTAAATTCTTGCTCCAACTGGATTGAGGAAATTAATTATATAACACAGCATGTATTTACAATAAATACTCTTTTTTGTCTAGACAACCTCAGAAAGAGAATGCACTCAAAACTGAGCTAACAAACCCAACTTTTAAATTAAAGAAAAATAATGCAAATGTAACTCTGCATTTTTTTTTTTCTTTTCTTTTTCTTTTTCCCCTCCTTAGGCTGCAGTTTGGAAAGAGCTACTGTTAGCAACTATTGGAGAGCAGTTTACGGATTGTTGTGCAGCAGGTAACGTAAAAATGATTTAGGCTAGCATGACAAATTGAGTTTGAATACAGAACATGGAAACACTGCTAAAATGGGGTATAGGGCTGGAAATCATATTTATATCTGTTGTCATTAAGAAGAGGACAAGGTATTCTGACTGTCTTAGCACAAGACTCAAGCTCAACAGCTTGCATCCCTGGGAAGCCAGCAGGTTTTCTAGTTATTAAATATCTATCTGTTAGCCAGTATTTAAATGATTAATATTCATTCTCCAATTAGAGGATGCTGGAACCCCAAATGACACTTCTGTACAGATTGTTTGTACTATCACTGCTGGAAGCAACTAAATTAGATAGATGCTCCCATTAGCCCTCATGGTCCCTTCTGGTTAGGAGTTGTCAGGGGAAGCACTAGTGCAGACCTGAAGCAGAGGGAAGCTGCGTGGTTTGCCTGTGGTGACATTAAAAGCCCATAGCAGGGCCATAACACAAACCTGGCTCTCCTGAATCCCAGGTTAGCACTCTACCCAGAAGCAATATTTTCATTATGGCTTAAAAATACTGCTTAGGTCAAGGTAATCTTTAATGCAATTGAATTTACATAAATATTCTTAAAATACTTTGCTGGTTTACTGGAAAACAGGCATTAATCATCCAGAAGCTCACATGTGATTTTGGTTAGAGGTAATAATTTAATGAATTTGCTTTCAGAATAAATATCTTCTCTAGGCTTGCAAGGTTGCGCGTTTCATTTGGAAATGGACTCTGGGAAGGGACTGTGAACGCTGGCTGGCTTAAGATAGATCATCAAATGCTGCTTCTTAGTCGTGAAAAGTCTGTGACCTTAATTCGTTAAGGTTCGGTTACAGAACTGTTTCTTGCTTCTGGGTGAAGCGAATGATGAACTTACTGATTGTCCTGGTTTCGGCAGTGATAGAGTTAATTTCCTTCCCAGTAACTGGTACAGTGCTGTGGTTTGGATTTAGGGTGAGAACAATGTTGATAACACACCGATGTTTTAGTTGTGGCTGAGCAGTGCTTACACTAGTCAAGGACTTTTCAGCTCCCCGTGCTCTACCGACTGAGCAGGCTGGAGGTGCACAAGAAGCTGGGAGGGGGCACAGCCAGGACAGCTGACCCCAGCTGGCCAAAGGGACATTCCATACCCTGGGATGTCATGCTCGGTATATAAAGCTGGGGGAAGAAGGAGGAAGGGGGGGACGTTCAGAGTGATGGCGTTTGTCTTCCCAAGTCACCGTTA
>NW_008795710.1:139895-145306 GCF_000699145.1 Aptenodytes forsteri | reverse complement strand
CGGCTGCGTGGTGCTCAGTTGCCGACTGAGATTAAACCACGACACTGATCCATTGGCCTAGAGGGAAGGTTGTTCTGGGAGCTGGTTACTTTTCAGTTCAGATGACACTTCTCCACCATTTCTTTTGACCATATTTACTTCTCTCCTAAGCATGAATATCTGATTAAACTGGCTGTTGCAGTGACGGTGAATATCCCATTAGGAGCGTTCCTTCACTGCTCTATCATTCCAGAGAAAAGAATTGCATTTCTCGGGTTCACAGAGCAGTTCAGCAAAAACTTTTCAAACAGTTTCTCTTACACCTAGCTAATATGGTAGAGCAGGGATATTGCAGTAGGCTGCTGCTGGTATATTCACCTTGGTGACTTTGTTTTTTCTACGAAAGTCTTGTTGAATGAGTTTCTCCAATAGTTTATTTCTCTCATTGTCTTCCTGACTTTCAGAGTTGGAAGATACAGAATACAAGTCTGAAATCCTTGAGCTGCGAGAGACATTTCTAATAGTTGCTTTTCAAAATCCTTAGTATGCATACTTGAGTTGGTGTCAAGAAGGGAGTGTTCCTGCCCTTTATACTGATAGGGTGGTCTCAGGGTCAGTTTAAGCAAATACATGACATTCTGCTGCCTGCAGCAGTAGCTTGTCCCCTTGGCCGTGCGCTGTTGACACCACCTTTGCATTATTGTTACTGACCCCTTCCTTAGGATGCGCGGTGCAGCTGCGCCGTGGAGGTCACTGCTGGAGGCAGCCACCGCTCCCAGCCATGGCATGGCCTTAGGCTGAGCTCTCCACGAAGCTGCATCCTGAGAATTTCACAATAGCCTCCTGGAAAACATCCAGCCTGAGCGTGAATAACCTGAGAAATGCAGACCTGGCTGCCAGCCAAGCAGTCAATCCGTTGATCAATTGACTTCCTAGCCTTTTTTTTTCCCCCCCCCCCCCCACCCCCGTTGCTGCCTTGACAAAATGTAAAGAAAAAAGAGAGCAAAGTCTGGAAAAGCTGGTGTCTGATCTCCTCTAGGTACTGTTCCTGGTGTTTTAGTTGTTTCACCCTCATCACCCCATTTTGACATTACTGTAGGTAAATTAGCTTTAGTAGCTTACATTGCTAACCTTGCTGAAGGGAGTCTTGTGATTCCCTTCTCATCAAGTTAAAGAGTGCTAATAGCAAAGATGAATAATCCTGTGGCACTTTATTAAAACCACTGTGAGGTAATATTTCCAATAGCTTCTATAAATACAGTGTTTGTTTCTTTCTGGTAACTATTTTGTCTGGTTTGAACATCGGTATTCTCCTCACTGGAGACTGCTCTTTTTCATTCCTTCGGTTTGTTCAGCTTTTGGGCACTGTTTCATAATACATAAGTATCAAATTAGACGTCTCACTTTTAAAGTATTCCTTAATGGTTATGCTTCTTCTGTGCAGATGATGAAGTAATAGGGGTTAGCGTCAGCGTTCGTGACCGTGAAGATGTTGTGCAAGTCTGGAACGTGAATGCCTCCTTAGCAAGTGAAGCAAAAGTTTTAGAAAAGATACATAAACTTCTGCCACACACACCTTTTAAAGCGGTCTTTTATAAATGTAAGTATTTCGTATTGTGGATTTCCACCTTCCTTAGAGAAAC
Source organism: Aptenodytes forsteri (assembly GCF_000699145.1). NCBI lineage: Eukaryota > Metazoa > Chordata > Aves > Sphenisciformes > Spheniscidae > Aptenodytes > Aptenodytes forsteri. Next base: position 143,684 of record NW_008795710.1, on the reverse strand, counting down.
ACGACGCTGGTAGGGTATTTCCGTGGGAATATCCTGCCTGATTCATCATTAACCATTTAGAAACGTAGCATCTCTCATTGCATTAAAATTATGTCCCTTCAAGGTACAAGTTGGCTATCATTCAAAATATAAGATGTTTTTAGTTTAATTGTAGAATATATTTGGTTTCATGTTTAATAGGCCTGATTCATAAAATGAGTGAGACAAATCTCTTCAAGTCTCAAGACTACATGCTGTTCAATTTAAGTATTCATTTAGAGGAACCATTTACAATTGGGATTTTAAGGGATCTCTTTATTTTAGGCTCTATAGAAATGTATTATCAGAATAGCATATTCCCAAAGATCACTCGTTGGCATGTTGTGTCTTCCTTGACTGCTTTATACATTGTTGTCTTGTCTTTTTTTTTTAATCTTTTCAACTCCTTGACAGAGTTTGCATGTTCTTGTATTCTTTTTTCCCTTCGCCCTTCCTCAGCACACAGAGAGCATCACGCTTTTGAAGGCCGATGTGGAAAACGTTAAGTGCAGCCTGTGCCAAGCTCGTTCGTTGTTACTTGGTGTTTTGAGGTGGTCTGGAGAAGGACGGTGGAAGCCCTGTGGAAGCGCTACACGCAGCGGGCCCTTTTGAGTTTCTAACATTTCAAACTGGGCTGTTGCTACTGAAAATGAGGAAAAACAGTTGCCTTGACCGCTAAATGCGCAATACGTTACTTCTTGCTTGGTTGGGTTTTTTTAATTCTTCGTCGTTTCTTTAAAAAGATATTGTGGCCACTTGTTGTTTCAATCAGATGATATTTGTTCCTATTTCATTAAGATAGCAGGCTTTCATTTCTTCTGCACTGTACTTAGTTAAATGCAAACGTGCACAAAGATGGTATGCTGCTTTTCCTGGATGCGCTGTACGTAGAGGAATACTGGCTTGGTGAAATGTGTTTTCAGTTTTCATTTTGAAACATTCCTATCGTGTTAAGATTTACTCACTGGTTTTGTCCCAAGAGAGAAAGAAATTGCCCTGCATTTATCCTCGTATTCAATGTAATCTGGTCTTGCACTGACAACAGCACGCATACTGTAAATGTAAATAGTAAAGTGTTCACTAAACGAGCGACTAAAGAGAACACATTTATATTGGGACTAACCCTGTGTGGGATGATGTTAATGTGCTTTAACTGTATTGATTTCAGAAGAGCCCTTGTTCAGACTAGAATGAGAAATCTTTCAGGAGGAAACCCTGCAAACTCCACACCTCTCTTATTGAAGAGGGGGTGGATTTTTTTAATGTTTTTATATTGTATGCCGCCTTGTGATATTTTTCTGTACATTCATGAAAGTGTCATGAATCATTTCCAATGCATTAGACTAACTAGATCCATCCCTCACACTTCTCTGAGTATTTTAGGCCCGTGCCTGCACCCACAAAGGTCAGTATCAGAATTGCTGTTGACTTCAGTGCAGAGGAAGAGATCCCATCACGTGTAGTTTCAAGCCATCGTGACTTCCTAAGCGGCCTTTTTAAAAAAAAAAATTAAAAAAAAATACAGAAAAGAAATGGATTTTGTGTGGCAGCATGAATGTGAATACAAAACACCTTAATCTTTAATTATTTGCCTATATTAATTCTTTGAGGCGTTGGTTTGTTTTAATATACTACCGAAGATTGATATAGTTCCTTTTACAAGAAGAAGCTGCAAGGTAGAGATGAACGTACGCTCCACTGAGCATTACTTCATTGTTAAGAGGCTTTTGTTTGGCAACTGTTCAAGTTGCACCGATTTCCACATCTTTACTATATTAAGAGGCAGCCATTAAAATCAAATAAATTTAAAAATAAGGATCGCACATTTGAGATTTTGTTTTTTATAACTTCATCTGTATTTATGAATTAAAACTGTGCAGTTAATGAGCATTATTAATTAAACAAATTTTCTAAAATCCAAATATCTTGCTTCTGTATTTGCTTTCTGAGATTAAATATTACCGGTCCTGCTTTTTTAAACCTTTGTGTTTTTCAGTAAAACTTACTCTCTTAGAAGCTATCATCTGTTTTGCTCATAGATTAAAAATATTTTTAAATCGATTTTTTGTGTGTGTTGTTAAATCAGAAAGGAGGCGTGAAGTTTATTAGTAGTATCTCTTGTATGTATTCAGTTAGCACGAGGTATTTTTGAGTTGCAGTTAGATTGAGGTTTCAAAATAAAAAGCAGAGAGACTATTACCAGTTTAATTGTATGATGTTTTTCAGTTCACACTGCAGTGAGAGTGTGTGAAATACCCCAGCTAGCCTTGCTTAGAATAATTCTTACCACTGTGACTTTCCAAGATGCATCTAACGCTTCAAGGATTTCTTTTTATGATATTACTCCCTTTGGATTACCTCTAAATTGTCTGAGATCTGTTTAAAAAAAAAATCGTTTTATATTTGACTACAAACAGGGTTGAAACTCAGCGTAGTTTCTCTTGTAGGTACATCGTCACCCATCGACTCCTATGCGGAGACACCCAGCCTCCTTGAGAAATAAGGGAATGTGGGAAGGTGCTTTCCCTGCAAGGTGAAATGAACTTGTTGCTGCGACCCTCATTTTTATCTGCAATGAGTGGGGTTCCCCTTTCTCCAGGGAATGGGTAGAGGGAGGCCCCGGGACGTCAGTTACCAGCGAAGTGCTGGCTGGTATTTGCAGGTGTGGTGTACACGGACAGCCTCCAGGCCTGCGTGATAGAGTCAAAAAGTGACTTCGGAGAAGTGAGGGGTAGAAAACTTTGAGGAAAAATGTTTTCCACAGCTGGATGAGCAAGACTTCTCACTTGAAATACTTTCCTGGTTTTGGAGGAAATGTGGCTGGAATACTGACGGGGAATTAATCGCATACCTCACCCTTCGCTTACTTTTACTTTTGGAAACAAGCCAGAGCCTCTTACCTCTCCTCCAGGTTCATTTGTGCACGGATGTTGACTTCAGTAGAGTTGGATCTGCTGGCAGAAGTGGCCGATCTGGTGATGTCACTGGAACTTGCTAATTTAAGATATTACTTTATTCATCCTATTGAAGGAAATTTATTTTTTTGTAGTTGCCTTGCGTAGCATTTTTATATTAAAGACCTCTCTGCTCGAACATCAGGTAGAGGTTGAGAGAGACTTTATCCTGGCCGTAGGACAGGGTAGCTGCACATTGACCACCAAAGTCCACATTATGAACTGTTGTCAATTTTCCATCGTTCTAAATCCCTAGTCTATAAAACTAGAGATTTTCCTGTATGGCTTAATTCTGATGATAATTGTTATTATTACTTAGCATCTGAGTTGATGGATATCTTCTGACTAAAATTCAGCATATCATATGCCACAATCCAAAACTGGGCTTGAATCAAAATGGGTAATGCAAGTTTACAGGAACATGACAAATTGCATATTGGAATTTTGCAACCATTAATTTAAAGACTTTGTAGAATTTTTCAACTGTCCTTTCATCCCTACTGATCTCCGTAGCACAGATGTATTTATACCAAATGATGTTGAACAGTGAATTTTTTTAGTCTTTTAAATATTGATTATTTTCACCTGGAGATCTATCTACGTTACTGAACTTGATTGAATGAACCCCCCCACTACTTCAAAATTATCTACGTTGTTTACATGGATGTCAAATAAGAGCCTAAAACTTCCTCTCAATATGAATTTCTGCTGGCATTTCAACATAGAATCATTGAGGTTGGAAAAGACCTCTAAGATCATCGAGCCCAACCGTCAACCCAACACCACCACCCACTAAACCATGTCCCTCAGCGCCTCA
>NW_008795710.1:130312-139717 GCF_000699145.1 Aptenodytes forsteri | reverse complement strand
TTCTCCAGGCTAAACAGTCCCAGTTCCCTCAGCCGCTCCTCATCAGACTTGTTCTCCAGACCCCTCACCAGCCTCGTTGCCCTTCTCTGGACACGCTCCAGCACCTCAACGTCCTTCTTGTAGTGAGGGGCCCAAAACTGAACACAGTATTCGAGGTGCGGCCTCACCAGTGCCGAGTACAGGGGCATTTCAACATAAAATTAAAACATTCAAGGTGACAGACAACAAAGAAACTCCAGATTGCTGCATTAGCTGAATTAAAGAAACCTGCTTCCCTCTTGGGGTGGTAACGAGCCCTGGCTGATACCTGCCCGCACTGGGATAGCACCCTTGGGCTTTATCTGGTGTCTGCTGGTGTGGCGGGTCACACTGAAGCCTTTCACGTAGCTGGAGCGCTCGTCTCCTTTACCCAGGCTGTTCTTACGAATTTTGTAGGAACTTCATACCCTTGTCCTGCCACCCGGGTCTGCCGGGTGCAGAGTTACTGTCGCATGGGGATCATTTTAGCCTCTATCCTGGGAAGCCAGGTGAGATGAGAAGTAGGGGCAGATCTTGGGCTGACTTTAGAAATGTTCGTAGCACCTTGTAAAATGTGCTCACAGCACCTTCCCGGGAAAAGCTTTGATGCTGTGTGGTGTTAAGTGGTGAGCTGGCTGAAGGAGAGCTGCTGGCCTCTTACATGGGCGCAAGCACAGACTGTGCAGGGGGAGCATGGGGATTCCGCACGAGGATGCAGCGGGAGCACCAGCCCCAGGGGAAGAGGAGCCACTGGCTGGGCTGTGGCTGAAGCAGCCAGGACAAATGGAGCCAGGAGAGACAGCTGGGAAATGGTAAGAGGACTAGCTTTTTACTTCTGAGTATTATAGTTCTTGTGCTGGTTTGCACCTTCCCGGGGCTGAAGACGGCTGCTGGTGGCAGGCGGGGGCTGAGCTCCGATCATTCCCCCCCAACTTCGGGGGCATCTCTGATTGCTCTCTCTGGCTCCCTAGGCTGCGAGACAACTGCTGCTGGAGGGATTAGTTGGGAATTTCACTTAACAGGGATGAAGGGCTGTCTTCTGGGGCTGGCTAATTAACAGGATTCTACTCTGGTAATTAAATAGCAGTTTGTTGAACACAACTTAGTTGATGAAATCTTTGGAAAACATAACAATTAGCAGGCGAGGAATGTCAACTTTGCCTCAAAAGCCTATCCCCAACCAGTTGCTGGTATGGTTTTAACCTTTTATTCTCCAGCAAAGATGGTATTGACTCTTAATGTATTTGGTTTTGCTGCTGGCATTGGACAACTTCTTCTCTCTCTGCTGTTGCAGCAGCTGGTTCCTCTAGGGCTTCATCTCAGCTGCAGGGGCTTGAGATGTCCCACTTCACTTGCTGCTTTTTCACAAGGCTCTCTGGTGCTGCCTTCTTAAAAGCCAAGGCTGGAGGACAGGAGTGTTTGCCATCCAGAGAATAAATCCGTTGCCCTCCTGCTGCAGGGGCGGTGCTGGGGCTGCCGGCTCAGCCGTGCGTGCCTTTGCACAACCCCGTCGTGCCTCCTCTGCAGGGAGGAGGGTTTCCACCATGGTTACTCCACCCACAGCAGCATCTCCCTCCCCTCTGAGCTACACGTGTTTGAAAGGTCACACGAAGCACACGGGGTTTCCTCACCAGACGCTCGCACCATTCGCATGCACCGAAGCGGGCTGCGGTTGCATATTAAGGCTTCTCTCTGCTGGGCTCTCTCACTTTGTAACGTTGGGGGGCTTTTTTAACTGCCTTTGCAAAGTAGTCCTGGAAATGAGAGACATACCAGAATGAATTACTTTGGTCTATTTGCACCGTGGAGATGCTTGTGGAGTTTTGTTTTGGAGAGTAGGGTTGAAAAAGAGCATGGGTGGAGCGGGAACAAGCCAGAGGGAAAGGTGCTTTTACGTTGTGTGACGTGCCTTAGCAATGCTGCTTGATTGCTGCGGAGGAGCGCATCAAAGTGCCTTCGATTTAAAGCCGCTTCATGCTACGGGCTTTGCTCGGTCTTCTGTGTGCTTTTATTTTAGTATGGCAGGTTCAGGAAGGTTGGCACACTCTCCTCGGTAATAATTAACTAACTTAATACTTCAGAGGGAGGAACACAAAAGCTCCACGGGTCAGAAAGGGCTCAGTCAATGCTCTGCCTTTGCCAGTTGATGGGAGTACAAAAGAAATCACTTTTTATATTCTTCCTATGGCAGGATTGACCAGAGGGGATGAAGCTTAAGAGTTGTCTTAAAACACAAACGTGACTGTGACAGAGGAAAATTACTGATCCCGAGCAGCTTATATAAACCCTCTTGTCTGCACCCGCACACAGAAGGGAGGTGCTTTCATCTGGAAACCGTTCATGTCTTCATCTTTCTACTTCTCCCTCTCTTTCCTCTCTTGTAATGATTCTCTTAGGACGATGAGGAAATTAGATTAGACAAACAGTGGGAGATCCCACAGCTTGCTATAAAAGCCACCCCCAATCTTTGCTACACTTTGACAGCTCTCAATTTCCTAATTTGACAAGTTAATGAAGACTGGATTATTTCCGAAGCCGTACATACCGTGCCGCTGGAGAAGGGGGACTGCGCTCTGCACTGGGACTACCCACCCCAGCACCTTCTTCCCACCCAGGCTGCAAAATCATCATCCCTGGGAGGCAGCGTGTGCTGGAGCCCGGGGTCGGGAGCTGATATTTGCAGCTGCGGTGTTAATGCAGGGCTGTGCGAGATGCTCCCGCGCCGGGAGACAAGTGGACTTGCCTCGGGTGCCTGTGTCATCTCCGAGAAGCCGTGCTGCAGCGTTTGACCTGCCGGTGTTTGGCTTGGCTGGCTGGTACGCTGTTTCCTTCCACGCTCCCTGGGGCTGCGTGCAGGCAGTGGAATGGGCTGGCCGAGCCAGCCAAGCTAAATACAGCAGGAGACGTCCCACTCGCACCTCCCAGGCACGGCATCCCTGGAGTGGGATGGATGCGGGTGGGCATCCGTGGCCCTGCATCCAGCCTGGTGCTCTGCTCTGAGACACGGGGCGGGAGAAAGGGCTTTAAATGTGGTGGAGAAACTACCAGCTGTTGGGAAGAGTGTCAGTGGGAAGTGCAGCAGTTCTGGACCCAGCGGTCCCGGGGTGCCTTTGCACAGCGGCGAGGCCGGGAGCCGAGTTTCAGGCCTTGCTGCTCCCCCTCCAAACTGCCCATTGCAAGCCTGGTGCCCACAATGTGCTTTGTCTCATGGAGAAACTGGGAGAGGAGGGTTTCCGTCAGTGCACTGAGGCTCCATAAATAAGCAAATCGGAGCACGCTGGAAGTGAAGAGCAAAGTAGGTATCATTCATCATGCAAGGGGGCCTGGAGTATGTTCCAGCTTGTAATGCGTAAAGGAGAGCAGTGTTATGAATAGGCATGGGATGAATCCCCTTCTTTTTGGATCATGATTCTGTGTAATAAACATGCAAGACAACTTGTATAAAATAGTGAGGATTCTTTCCTAGAGAAGTCATTTAAAGCTATATTTGCACATCAGGGAACAGTTCGTAGGAATGTTTTGTAGCTGAATTTCCATACAAGTGTGCAAAGAGAAAACAATGCGGTCGGCAACTGATGGATGGTGCATGTAAACCTGTGCAATTCTGTGCTCTCCCTGGGCCGGTAATCCCGTTGCACGGCCTCCTGTGCTTACTGGGGAAGCATCCAGCCTGGCACCCTGTATCCCTGACTCCTGCTGCCTTCCCCTGCCTTCTCCCGCTGCAGCTGTCAGAGGCGTGGGGTGGATCACATCGTAAATGCAATCTAAGGTAGAAGGGATTTTTCCTGAATGTCTTTTGGTCATGAAACAGTCTTTCTGGAGTAGGAAAATCCTTTAAAAATAATATTTGCCTGTAAAAGGAGAGGGTGGCCTGCCAGGTAAAATGCGAAATGATCCCGCAATGTGTGTTGCAGGCACGGTCTGCACAGAAGGTTTGCTGGCTTTTTTTTGGGAGGGATAATTTTTTGGGGACTTTTTTGTTTTGTTTTGCTTTCAGTATTTCCCAACTAGCCTGTTAGTCACTCCCCACACCCTGCAGCAGCGGCTGCACCACTCTTCTGGCCTCGTGTCTCGGATCCCCCACCCTCTCGCTGTGGCTGTGTTGCAGGGGGTTACCAGGTGGCTCCCCCCAGAGTTCCTCCCAACGGGACACCCAACTGGAGGGCCCCGGGGCAGCCCCCTCTCCAGCTTTTTGGAGGCAATCAGGGTGATGTTTCTCCCTCTGGAGTCAAGCCAGTGACAAAAGGTGATGTGAGCATCCTCATTGCCCTTGCCTCCAGCCTTCCTGCTCCTTTTTCATCCTTTCTGGGTGCTCGTCCCCCTGAGCACCCCTCTGTCCCTCCTTTGCGCATTTCTGGAGTTGGCCCAAGGTCTGCAGGGAGCAACGTGGCCACTGCTCCTCCCCTGCCTCTTGCAGCATCTTCTTCATGTAAAACAAGCGAACAACAAACCCTCCGCTGACAGCGGCGCTGCCCTGCCACGCTTCCAGGAAACTTCTTGGCTTTTTTTGGAGATCCAAATCCTACCGGACCCACAGTCTTGAGAGGGTCAAACCCAAACCAGAGGGATGGATGCGGCCCTGGGGGCCAAGCCCTTCCTCTGCAGTGTGGAAAATACCCGGCAGGGAGCTCCGAGGGCAGGGCAGGGTGCTGTACCTCTTCCTCTGTGGTTATTTTCCCTAATTGTTTTTATCAGACATAGACCCGGGTTTTTCTGAGGAGGGACCTGTTGACCTGGCTCTGGTGTGGGGGGCAGGAGACCCTCCGCGGTGCTGACAGCTCATCTCCCACCCTGGTGTTGACCTTTGCAAACAGAGGCCTGAGCTGGTTGGAAAGAACGCCTGATTTTCCTGGGTTTTGCCTGCTAAAGCAGGATGCCCTCCAAGCCGGTGCTGTGTGTGCTACTGCTCCAAGGAGCAGAAAGCTTCCCTCCACCGCTCGCATCCAGAGCTTAATCTTTGGGATGAGGCCTCCCTCTGATCCTCCTGCAAGCACAGGATGAGCTGAAGCCTTGAAGAAAAGGTCTTTTGAAAGCCTGGCTTTCCCGGCACACCGAATTGACTTGCCGACACGCCACAAGGCAGAGAGCAGCGTCTAGTTTCGGTGTCTGCTCATTCTGCTTCTCCTCCTCTGCAAAGGAGCCGTCCCTGGCTGGAGGTGCTCCCTCTGCGGACCCAAGGGTGCGGGATGGAGCAGGGGTTGCTCTTGGCGTTTGGTACCCCCCGGGCTTTTACTGCTGGAAACTTCTCAGCGCTGAGAGGAGGTGGGTGGGGACGTTCAACATTTGCAATAGTTTTACTGTGCGAAGCCTGCAATGGCTTCCAGATTTAAGTACGGTTTTTATCTTTGTTTTTTTCTCTCTAGTGAAATTAAAGGAGCCATTAGAGATGGTCTGTAATATGGAAGACACATGTCTGTATAGTGTTACCACTTATATAGCAGCAGCCTGGACTGGAAAGCTGATCATCTCCTAAGAAAATAAATTATTTCTTCGCTGCTTGTGCTCCATCCCAGAGCTTACTTTGAAGGCTCTTAAGTTTTGGACATAGAGCTTTTGCTAATTAAAACCTTATCTAATCTTTGATTTTTTTTTTTATCTTTGTTTTTTTCTCTCTAGTGAAATTAAAGGAGCCATTAGAGATGGTCTGTAATATGGAAGACACATGTCTGTATAGTGTTACCACTTATATAGCAGCAGCCTGGACTGGAAAGCTGATCATCTCCTAAGAAAATAAATTATTTCTTCGCTGCTTGTGCTCCATCCCAGAGCTTACTTTGAAGGCTCTTAAGTTTTGGACATAGAGCTTTTGCTAATTAAAACCTTATCTAATCTTTGGATTTTTTTTGGGGGGGGGGTTATAAATCTAAACCCTTAACAGCTCAACAAGAAAATACCTGCAAAGAGTTGAAAGAAAATGCATCTCCTGCGGCAGGCTGGCACTAGAGCTGCCATAAGATGGCACTGCAACATAAAGCATGGAGCGAGTCTGCGCTCTGCTGTAGCGCCTGGCCTGAGCTGCTTTCATCCCGCTGGGGTGTGCAGAGAAGCACCCTTCCTGGTGGGGAAAAAATGCCAGGGAAGAGAAGGGACTTATGTAAGGATAATTCTGCTATTAGTCAGGGGGAGCTGTCATGGAGCCGTGTCTGGACTGGACTTTTCCCGCTTACACGAAGCGCATAATGCTGTAGGAATTCATGTATAAACAGTGCAAATAAGAGGGGGAAGGCTATCTAAATTATGAACAGCAGTAAGGAAATGGATTTTCTTTAACTGTTGCTGGCAAATTCAGAGGGTCTTTGATTTCTGGGGGATTTCTGAGCATAACTGCATGTTAAAAATAGTCATGGTATAACTCTCTACTAGACTTGTGTGTTTCTCCCTTTCTTTGAGCACACAGAAAGGTTAAAACAAGCCGCAGGAACAAGGGAGAAGCTGTCGTGGCTGGGCAGGTTCGCAGCTGAGGCGGGGGCTGGCTGTGCCGCCCAGGCATCGCTCCTTGGGGATGGGACAGGGTGCCTTCCCCGGGGTCTGTGCTCCTGGTAGCGCGTGGGAGAAGCACTTTGTGTCCACGCTGGGGCAAAGCAGCGTCCTCGTCGCAAAGTGCCACGTAACACATGGCTAGCAAAGCTCCATCACGTTGGTGACGTCTCTGACACCGTAAATGAAACGCTCTTGAAAAAAAACTCTTGCTAACCGTTTTGCCCAAAGCCACACGGAAAGCATGGGGTGGAGCATGCTACAATTTCTAATTAATTGTAATTAGAAATTAATTGTAATTAGAAATACTAAACCATGGAGGGGGCTTATGTACTGCGAGTGGCTTCTTCCTTCTCTTGAGCTGAACTGAACAGCTGCCTTTCCCCCTCTTCTCCCCACCCAGAAATATGCATTTTCAGTGCTCAGAAAGGGCCTTGGCTGGGTCTAACTCTTGGAAAGTAAACAAGAGCACATCAACTGCATTTCTGCAGTCAGGGAGTAAGAGTGGGCTGCGTCTCTGCCACTTCCCTACGGCACTGACAAGGTCAGGAGCAATTCTGGAAGAAACTGGCAAAACCCCTACACGTGAGTGGGCTGGGGGTGGTGATGCCCTTTTCCTGCCCCACAGCACGAGGAGGCTTTGGTGACTGGAGCCAGCAGCGGGATTTTTCCCTGCTGCTGTGTTAAACTGTGATCGTTAGCTGGTGGTGTTAATAACCTGCTGTGCTGCTCGGGCAGCAGCGGTGCCAGGGCGTGGGCAGTGCTGGGGGGCAGCCGGCCGTGTTGCACAAGCATTTTTGAATGTGGTTACAACTTCAGCATCCCCCCCCCGGTTGCTGCCCACTCCATGGTACCGGGCAGACCCCTCCACCTTGCACAGCACAGCGATGTGCACCCCAAAACACCCGCCAAGGTGTACTCACGCAGACCACCCCGGGGACCTGCATTTTCCTGGGCTCCTGATAGGAAAAGGGCTTTGGTAAGGGGTAGCCTGGTCCTGGGGCCAGCTTGTCAGCAGGGAAGGTATTTTGTGGCTGTAACAGGTTCCAGAAATCCACCTGAGCTCAGAGACTTTGTTGCTGCGACTGCTGGTTGAAGTCTGCTTTTCCCAGGCACCGTGACCAGTGTTATCCCTGCCCGTTACATAAAATACAGCAAATAAAAGCAGCCTCTTGTACTTGACCCACGTTGCCTTTTTCTTCCCCCCCCCCCCCCCCCCGCCCCGGCCCCAATACCTGCATTTCAGTCTAGACAAGGAGCAGACAGGACATTTCTCCTTCCTGCGCCGCTCCGAGCCAAGCTCGGCAGCCAGTGCTGCACTGGGCCCTCCAGGCACTACTCTGATGAACAGCCAGCTACTGCACAGGCAGGAGCATTGGGTTGGGTTTTTTTTTTCCTCCAAAGGCACAAAACTTAGTTTTTAAGGGTGTTTTTTCAAATAGGACGTTGGGGAATAATTACCCTTTATGCTACTTCAAAGAAGTCCCCAGCACGCTTAGCACTACCCTCAGAGGACCGTGCCTGTTAGGAAAATACACTGGCTTAAGCATCCTATAAGTAATATGAACTTTGACTGATGGTACTTAGTGCAAATGGGCCAACGGTCACATGGCTGAGTCTCCTAATGCCATTCAGGATATTTTTGCACCAATTGCAGCCTATTCATCAAAATAAAATGCCAATAAGTAAAGCATTACAATGCTTTCAGAGGGGAGTGCACAAAGGAAAGTAGGTGAATTCTGCCCCCAAATGGATATTCAATCTTATAACAAGTATTGTGTATTAACAAAAAGGGAGCACCTTGGCTCCTTGCCATGCTGCGATCGTAGGGCTAATGCTTTATCTCCATTATCTTTCGACTGCGCTCCTGCCTCCGTTGCATGCGGGCACTGAAACGAAGTAACTCATGGCCAGCTAATCAGGATCTATTTCATTAGGTTGTCCTCTAAAAATGGTAGCCTGTGTCCAGTGCCCCGATAAGAGCAGGGCAGGATGCTGCGGGGACAGGAGCTGGGGCTGCAAGGGCTGAAGGAACACCCTGGGGCACCTGAATTTCCCTGGGAGGTTGCTTGCCTTGGATATTTTTATTTAGGGATTGTAAGCAGCTGGGTGGGAGAATCCAAAGGTGCATGAGGAGTACCTCCTACTTGCACGGCTGTGAGAAGCATCACCCAGCCCGGTCCTCCCCAGGCCATGCTGGAGCTGTGCCGTGCTCAGCCCCCTTGGTGAATGGATTAACTGACTATTTCTCCCCTCCTTTCCATACAAGCAGCCAGCCATGGTCCTGGCCTGGGCTTGTGGTGTTTGTTCGTGCAGTGCATCCTGAGATGTCTGGTGGGATTTCCTGATGCTGCAGGGAGCTGAGGGTGTCACCTCAAGGTGGTGGGACCGGCAGCTCAGACCTGTTACAGCCAACCTCAGTAGGAAATAATTTTTAAGAGAGTGGGTTTTTTGCTGTCTACACTCTGAACTCCTGAGTTTATGTTTTCCAGCTTTTTCTCCACGACTCGAAGGATGCAGTGGATACCCTTCCTATTTTCACCACCCCTCCCAAGTCTTTTTAAGGGGAAGCCAAGAGCCTTGGCCATCTGATCCCAGGACATGGGGCTTTAAAGAAGCCAGTTACCTGCAGTGAAGTCTGCAGGAGCCGGCAGCACCGTGGTGGCAAGTTGTGGGGTTGGGTTTCAGCCATGGGGAACAATTGCTGCATGCAGGGCACCTTTGGCATCACAGCCGAGCTGCCTGCATGTACCTGGCAGCAACGCCCCAGAAGTCAGCATGGGGATTTCTGGCCACCATGGCCATCCCATGGAGGAGCTTATACCACCATACAAAGGACTGATGTTGAAGGGCCACCAAGAGGATATGTCTGGCATGGGGGGGGGGGGGGGGGGGGAGGAGCTTGGGGGG
>NW_008795710.1:110604-130113 GCF_000699145.1 Aptenodytes forsteri | reverse complement strand
ACTATGTACGGGCAGAGAGGGGGCGTGTGTGGGGGGGGGGGGGGGGGGGGGGCAGGCACCTATGGGTGCCAATGGCAGGGAGATGCCATGCAGCCCGTGGTTGCAGGGATGCTCGGGGAACACCAAAATCAAACCCCACAAGGCTTTGGGATGGGAGGGCAGGAGTGCAGAGCAGTTCTCCCCTGCTCCAGACCGTTTCCATCCCAGTCAGTCCTGTCCCTGCCCGCCGCCACCACAGCAGGGCCCTGGCTCATCGCACCCCTATCGGTGTGTATGTTTTTTTGTTTAAGCCATTACAAATGTAAATGATCCTTCTCAATTACAAAAGCCTGTGCGAACTGGCATCTCTAAAGGAAACTCTGAAAGAGCTCCTGGCACAGCGTTTCTTCAAATATTTGGAAGCTTTGCTAAGTCTCCTGAAACAAAGGCAGGCGCAACCTCCTGCTCCTCCACCACCCTCCCTTCCGCGAAGCCAAGCACTCTGCGAGTGCACACTGAAAGGCTGTCACTGCTTGAACGGTAACTGGGTGACACGAGGGGTGGCAAGGGACAGAGAAGCCACCTGCTTGGGACAACAGCAAGGGCTGCAGCGGCCCCACTGCAGCCCGTCTCCTGACTGCCCCGCTCGCACAGCACTGCCACGGAGCAGCACCTTATGAATTACCTTCCTTGCTTCAGCGCCTGAGTTTCCCTCCTGATTTTCATGCTTTTGCCCTGCTGCAATGGCCTAAACTTTTTTCCTCCTTATTTTCCAACACAGCCTCTCTCAGGTAGCTAATTTTGCACTAAAGATGCCCTGCGGCAATGAGATGCAGTCCTGCTGCTCCCCTCCGCTCAGGCTGAACTGATCGCGGCCAGGCGCTCATGCTGAAAGGATGTGCGCGAGCCATTTGGACAGCACATCGCCCGGCCAGATTGGACCAGATGGAAGTGAAATGAATGGTTAAATAAATGCAGTGGCCGCCTGCACACAATGTGATAGTACTTCCAAAACAATGAAACATATTATTTCAGATTTGATATCTGCTATCAATTGAGATTGAAGGTATTGATCCGGGCTGATTGCTGGGGACAATCAGAAAGTGGAAGGGTAATTGACTGTCATGTCCCTCATCGATCGGGCACCACAGTTCACAGCAGCCAACATTATTTTCAAGTACTTTGCAGCATGTCCTCTAATAAAGAAATACAGACTTTAAGTAACAAAGTGACTTACATGCGCTGCCATTAGAGGGTGGGTGAGGCCGTTCTCAGCCAGCCTTAACCAAACTGAAAGGTGGCATCGACAAGAGAGTGCCAGGGAAGGAAAGCATGGATTTATGTTTGCACATGTGTCCCTGTGAGCAACACGGTGCTGTAGGACCATCTCGCTCCTTGCTGCTCGGCTGCAGCAGATATTAAAGGAGGGCCTCTGAGACAATGAAGGCACTGCGCACGGGCCACGGGCCAGGAGAGTGTGACCTCCTCTCTCTAAGTTGTTTAAAATGTTAAAGCAACAAATATTTAATACCATGTGTTCCACCAGGGCTTGCTAGCAGCTGATCCAGAAAAACGGTCCTGGGAGAGGAGCAAATTGGGAAACATCCCAAGTTGTTGCAATCAAATCCACAAAAAGCTCATATCAAATTTTTACATATAATCAGAAGGATGGAAAAAATACCTTATTCCCTGCTGTGCACTTCAGATTAGTATAGCCAAACATTATTCAATCCTAATACTTACGGTGACCATGAAACATCTTCCTGTACTTACTAGGAATAGGCTTTTCTCCTAGAGGACACGTATCTGCTGTTGGCTTTTAATAATCTGCTCTATGTGCTGTTGTTTTTTAATAATCCATACTACCTGACATTCCTGCTCCTCACCTGCAAGCTCTTTTGGGTAGGGACTTGCTCCCTATGAACAGAGGTCTAGTGAAATCAATGGGATTTAGTTGTTCAATGAGATTCTTGTGCCTAAATACCTTAGTGAACCTGACCCTGGAGTGGGTTCACGGATAAAGGTCCTAATTTTGACTCCACAAAACCCCAAGCCTTGGGGCACTTCCTCACACCCAGCTGTGATGCAGAGGGATGTCTCAGGTACTGCTTGTCCTGGATGTGCTGTGCAGCTTCTTCAGGGATGCTCGCTCCAAAAACCCAAGACCCAGACAAGCCCGAGCTCTGAAGCAGGACTCGGTGGGAGCATTTCTAACCAGCAGTGACTGGTACAGTACTAATGCCGGGCATTGCTGTGCTCTTGTACTCGCTTTGCTCCAGCAGCATGGCCAGACATGCACAGCATGGGGGCTGCTGAGGTTTGTATCGCAAAAGCAACATTTGGCCGGTCCATAACGTTCAGCTCACGTGGCTGCTGCCTCCCACCACAGCCCAGCACAGCTCCTGGCACCGCAGGTGTCCAAGCCCGTCCCAGAACTGGTTGCATTTCAGTCACGGCTAAAGCCAAGCAGGCTGCAGAGCGGAGGGTTACTATATATATGCAGGTTTCCCCAGACATTTTCCACCTGAACGTTGTGTACAGGCAGATTTGGAGGCTTTTGTGTGTTTGTCTCAGATTTCCCGATGTCTGGCAGCCTGCTGGGAGCTGCCAGATGTCCAGAGACGCTGACCTCGCCCACTAAGCATGCACGAGCTCTTCCACGGCAGGCTCAAAGCAAGTCCAGTGCCTCCAGCACCACAGGGCCGGCCGTGCACGTGCTGTCTGGTCCTTTTAAGAGGGCGTAGGAAGCCCAAGAGATGCCAGGGTTTCTGCCTACACACTGTGCCAGTGGTACAGCCAGCTTCAGTTGGTGTGATGCATCCTGAAGTCCTTGTCCTGGTGTGCAGCACTATTTGTTCAAGTCATTTTAGCAGTGTTTCAGGAGCAATATATTGGTGGAAAAACATATGCAGGAAGAAGCCAATGGATTTTGTGCGCATGCATAAAGCATTGCCTCTGAGAGATCCGTGTCAGTGCATAGCCTCTGCTCCTCGAGCACTTGCTCTAAGCCCCAAGGTTGGCTTCTTGCTTGTAAACGGGACATAATGAGCTGCCCTTGACTGTACCCAGATTTCTGATTTCCTTCCCAGCTTTCAGATGGTCAAACTCCATTGCAGTGAGTTTTGGGCACTTTTCACCCACTGAAGTTGCTAAGCTGAGCTGAACTGCGTTCCTCGCCTTGCGTTTCATTCCGTTAAACAGCTCAGCCCAACCTGCTTTTGATTTGCTTCGTTTTGACTTTTTGGTGCTGCTGGTGAACCGAAACACCCATCGCTCGCTTGCGTCTCAGGGCGCAGGCAGGGCTGCCCGGGGGAAGGCGGCTGAGCCACCGAACTTTCACAGTGATGGGCGGCAGCCCTGCGGGCATCGCTCGTGAGTCAGCCGCCGCCGTGCTGGGCAGCGAGGGCGCCTGAAGAGGTTTCTCATCCCACCCGAGTTTCCTTTCCTGGGAAGCGAGGTGGCTGTGCCGGGGCGCGTGGGCTGCACGAGCTCCCGGGGAGTCAAACCCAAACTGAGCTGACAGAACAGCTGTAGTCTCAAGCACCCAGAGCAAAAAACTCCTGTGTTGGAGGTTTAAAATACTGATTAAACAGAGCTGGCTGGCCCCAGGTCACAACTGAGGTGCTGGCTCAGTCCGTGGTTAAATGTGCAAGAGAAGCACAAAGTGCTATACTAGATCGGGTCAATGGATCAGTCACTTCAGAGAGAAGTAAATCCTACAAACAGCACCCCCTGTGCTGCTTACCCCCCTTCAAATTTTGCTGGCAATCCCAACAGTCCCACACTGGTGGGTTTATGGAAGTGTAAGACTGGGATCCCCTCTGACCCCTCTTAAAATAACTTCTACGAGGGCTCCATACATGCTTCTGAGTGAAGAGCAACTGCACTCTTCCCACTACATCTGCTGGAGAGAGGATGAAGAGAAGGAGGAAGAGGAAGGTTGGCTGAACCGGCAGTTAGCACTTAAGGACAAAAAAATAAAAAAATAAAATGTCACAGCATTAAGTTACACAAAATAAGAAGCATTTCTCCTTAGCGAGTGGATATATTGCAGAAGAATCAGGGCAAACACATGCCACAGCTTAGTGAAACAAGAGTTAAACAACATCAAATCATTCCCCGTGATGGATCATTAAGAATGTGGAGTCTAAATGTGCGGTAAGATTACAGCATCGTGCAGATGTTCCTATAACAGGCAGCTTATTTTGCATATTGCAAAGTATATAGGTAATTCCTAGTAGCAAATGCACGCAAAGACTAGCCCGTCCTACAGTGAATGCACACTTGGGTTGTTCTACAAGGTGAATTTTGTGGGGTGGAAAGGACTGCTGTCTCCAGCCAGCAGCGGGACGTGTCTGCCTGCAACCTCTCCACCTTTGCCCAGGCACGGTTTACAGGAGGGACAGATGAACAGGGAGTGAGATGGGTTAAATAAACAAGAGAAGGGGACTAAGTAAGTAAATGCCCAGGATTTCTATTTTTTTACCTGTATACATTGTAACACAATTTAAGGCAGCATTCCTCCTGCTAATTAGTGTTTCCACGGCACTGCAAAAGCTACAGCTGGAGGAAGAATTCAGGAAAAGTAATCAGCAGCACAATTAAGCAATCTGCCATAATGACAGAACACAACATTAGGGTAGAATAATCAGAAACATATATATTTTTCCTTCTTGATTTTCATTTCCCACCCAACGATTTGCTTTTGCAGGGTGTATATAAAGCAATGCCCAATAGAAATGCCCATATTTATCTGCTACGGCTCGCAGATCTCGCTCCAGTGAGGGTGTCCATGTTAATTCTTGGCAATCAGTTGCGACTGATGTTACTTTTACTATATTTTTTTGAAAACCCAATGTTTGACCTGCTTTAATCCTGATTTTTGCCACCCTGTCTGCCTCATGTAAAAAGGGTCCAACTCCTTTAACTGGAAGGTGTCAGTCCAGACAAGGAAGCCTGGAGCTGAGGTCCCTGTATTTCTGGCAGCCACCCCACCCTAGGAAGCAGAGCAGGGCGACGGTTCACACAGTGTTTCTGCAACCTCCAGCTCCTGCTCAGGAGAGGAAAATGCCTACACCTGTGAGCAGACAATGCGGGGGAACGGGCCTGACCTGCTTCATCTGCACAAGCTGTTTTCCCAGAGCTCCCCAAGGCTATAAGAGCCCATGAGGAAGGTGAGCTCCCCTCCAAGGAGGTGGTTTGGAAGGAGAAAGGATAAACGCAGCCCCTGAGAAGGGGGTCCCATACATTTCAGCTTTCTGCCAGTTATGTATCAAGGCTGGTGGGGCTGAAGCCAGGGGAGAGAGGGAAGCTCTTGTTTTGCTGTGGGGAGGTAGGTCTTCTCCTTGGGCTCTGCTCAGGGGGGGCTTTACTGCCTGCTGGGAGGGGGCTGCCATGAAATACTGGGAGAGAAGCGGTTTTGGTAGAGCCGGGAGTGATCTGTGTGCCCTGGGAGGCTGCAGGGTTTAGTAGTGGGACTCGGTGAGTTTTGTGGTGGTACTTCCCAGGTGGCTGGGTGTTGGCGGTGGCACTACTGGAGAAGACCGTCAGCCTTTCCCTGGGAGGTGGGAGCACAGTGGTGATGTTGCAGGGCCCTGGAGATCTGCTCCATGGGCATCAGGGGCTTGTGGCTAGGAGAGGGAGCCTGTCCTTCCAGGATGGTGAAGCATGTGGGATTGCTGCTGAAGGTGTCTGGATGGAGTGCTCAACATGTGCTTTGTTCAGCAGGGTCGTGTTGATGCCCTGTGATCCTCCCACAGTCGCGTTTCCTCCCTCTCATTCACAGAAGGAGCTTTTGCTTATTAGTGCCCCTTCGGGAAAGAATTTGTTGGTTCTAGAGGTCCTTGGGAGAAGTGGCTCAAGTTTGTAAACTCTGGTGCAAGGGAGGGCCCTAGGTGTTTGAATTTACATGTGGCTGCTAAAAATTTAGCTTCCATCAGAAATAAGCTAGAAAATGTAAATATGTTCCACTGATGAATCTGTATAAAGGCAGTGCTCTGTTTTGCATTCTATGTAATGAAATGACAACTGTGAAGTTATGGATTTTGAGAATTAGAATCTCATGATAATGGGATAAGGGCAGCTGGGAGCATAGTACCTTTATAACCCAAAATACTTTTTTTGCCTTAAGGAAAAATCTTAGGATAAAAACTGAGGAGCCCAAGACCCCCTAACGTGCAGGAAGATGTGGGTTCCAGCTCCTCTAGACGCTACTGAAAAAGTCTTAGTGCCACTTAAATCAGTTTCTGATATTTGCTTTTGCATGGCCAGTACAGATCAGGCGTCTTGGTGGCCAGATTCTGCTGTCACTCAAGCTGGTGGAAAAGCCACGTTACCACTACCCCTTCCAGAAGAGCTCTCGTGTTCAGAGCTGCTGTTATTCTGCATGTTCCTTTTTCATCTGGGAGACTGTCTTGCCAACATGCATGCACACACACACGCGGAGCTGTTCCTCCTTTTCCCATGTGCCCATGGAAGTTGGAAATCATCATCACCAGGTCCAGGGAGCAGAGATGTGTCTGCAAAACTCGCTTACGAAATCCCAAACCATGGAGGAATGCTGGGTTAACTTCTCATCTGAGTATCAGCTGAAAGTAATATATACCCCAAATTAACGCAGACAATGCCTAGTCTGGTCTGCAGGCCCTCTGTATTTTTGAAATTTTTTCTACTAAAACTCAACAAAAACATGGGGGTGGAAGGTGCTGCTGGGAATTTGCTTTTTGTTCTGCTTAAGTGCTGTATTTCTCAGCAGTCTTCAAGTCTCTCAGCGTGAAGATATTGTTACATCAGAACTACTGTGGGTTTAACACAATTCTCAATTTGCAGGCAAATGGATGTATTGTGTTGGGGCTTATCCACAGAGGACTGTGAAACTACAAATTACAACACAGCTGCATTCTCTTATCTGGATTTTTTTTTTCCCCCCATGTGCCTGAGTTCTTCCCCTGTTCACAAGTAGAAGGTGCAAAGAGAAACTTGAGTGAGAAAAAGAGACATAGGCCCAAAGTCAAAAGGGACCCTGGCAGCGCAGAAGATCCTGCCCATGTCTGTGGATGCTGCATTTGGATGGGATGGTGCGGCTGGTGCCTTTTCTGAGCTGGATGGAGCTACAGTGTTTTATATTAGTAGAGGATGTGATGCCTCTGGATTTAGTGTTTTTGTGATTGCCTGGAGACTTTGTTTCTGAAACTCTCCCTAGAAAACTAAGGCAGCCAGGGGTAGTAGTCAACACATCCACTGAAGGCTTCTCCACCAAGGAGGGAGGGGAAGAAGAGGGCTACCCTTTCTCTCAGATTACTAAATATGGCAGTAAAAGAGAAGATGCACCCATTTCGTTCTCAGCTGTTCTTCATCCTCATTCCTCCTCCTTGAAGGGAATGATAAACCCACCAACAGGGTTTATCTCCTGTGGGAGAGGCAGGTGGCACTTGCCCTCTGCAGCAATTTGAGACAAGGCTTTACTGCCTCTTGCTAGCCCCGGACAGGTCTCACCTACCTTGTCACAGTTACACAACCGAGGCCAGGTTACGTACCAGAGCCCCGTGCCTGCAAGCGTGGACACTCGGAGGCAGTGCTGGAACAAACCAAGTCTGTCTGGGCGGAGGTGCTGTACCACCGATAGCCGGGACAAGCTCTTGGCCTCCGGTCTTCAAAGCAAAGGGCCGTATTACCTGATTTTAGTGATGCTCTGGACACCTGCTAGCCAGTAATAGGGTGAAAACTCAATGACCCCATGATAACATCATTATGTTTATTTGCTTCCTTTCAAATGGCCGTGGATACGCAGGATGCTGACAAATGGGACTTGAACTCATGCATTTAGTTGACCAGGAAATAAATATATCAGAGTGACAGTACTTCTTTGGACTCTTTTGAGACTTGGGAGTTGCTGGCCGTTCTGTTTGCTGGCTCAGTTTAAGCAGCAGAAATGTCCATGTGTTCTGTCAAAGCACTTTACTTGTGACAGGCAAAGTGCTGCCCTGAACTGGAAAACCATTCAGAGCAAATAAATGCATTAGTTCAATGCAGAGTATCTTATATTTGATACACACCACTTCCTAATCACTTTACTGAACATCTGGATTGCCTTGAAATGAAACCAGTGCTGGCGTCATCTTCAATTTGGACATGGGATCCATTTCTGAAGCCTTTTTTCCAGGAGAGCACCTCGTGGATCTCAGTATCGTTCAGGTTGGGTCCTACAGGTCTAATCTAGAGTAAATAAAATTAAGGGTTGCTTCAGTACTGAAGGAGGACAGAAAGTAGTACACAGGAGCCAGCTGAGCCCTTTGGTACTTGCAGTCCAAATTGTAGAATCGTATTAAAGTGCAGATGTTACTAAGGAGTGGGGATTTTTCATGTGTCTTTGAAACAGGGTCTGTGCCTCTTTCTCTTAGGGAAATACCCAGTACAGGTGTGTTCTTGCAGAATAAATGAGAATAATTAATTGCGACTGTTAACGTGGCGTACAAGAGACTGAAATTAAACCCATTGTGTTGGTAAAAGACGTGAAAGAACACACAGCGTGCAAAGACACTGGCTGCTCTGTGTGAGTGAGTGAAAAGCGAGAGCAAAGGGGGTGACATAATGAAGGAGAGATGCATTCGCATCGCTGCAAGTTGGGCTCGGCTGAACAACAGCAAGAACTGTTTGCAACATCTTTTTGTCAACATCTGTTTGTCTTTGAGTTCATGAAAGTGGAACAAATCTCATTAATTTTTTTTTCTTGTGTTGAAATTTTGCATGATTGTTTCTGTTATTTTGGCAGCCAAAATGATGCTGGAATGTTTCACCTTCTTTTTCCAAGTTTTTGAGCTGAGTTGTTCAGTTCAGGTTTGTCACATAAATCATGAGGTTTTGCTTCTGCTGCTAGCCAAGTCATAATCCTTATATCATAAGCCTTTTGTTGTTTATTGCTTTTTTTTTTTCCCTTAAAGCTCCAGCTTCTGGAATCATAAGAATGCATGAAAATCTCTACTTCTGCTTTCTGTCATGTGTTTGTTTTTCCTTGAGTTTCTAGCACCGAGAACTGTGGAGAAACTTTTGGGTGTCATCTGAAAGATGAAAAAAAGGAATTTTTTTCTTTTTTTTTTTTTTTTTTACACCAGTTAGACAATTTTTGGAAACTATGACTCATGATTTTGAATGTTTAGATTTGGCAATGCTGTAGTTCTCTGTGCCGCTCCCCTGTGACCAGGAGCGTTGGAAGAAGCCATGCGGGGCTTGTCTCCACGGACAAGTTACAGCACAGAGAGCCGGGGTGTGAATTTACAGTGCCCTAGTTACGTTGCACAGATTCCCCACGTGGATGCAAAGTGTGCAGTACCTGCCCTTTGAAAGCGTTCTCAGGGCATGCCTCTATGTGAGTAACATATGGCGTGCAGTTCGGAGGCCCTAGAGCCGACAGCAACGTGCTCCAGCTCATGGACCAGAGGTAGCACAGCCATTTCGTGCTTCAAACTGCACTTATTAGCAGGGGCACAGCTCCGAGGTGATGCTGCTGTGCAGACATTGAGCACCTGGCTTTGCCGTGCAGTGCGGTCGTGGTGGGTGGGATGCCTTCTGGGCGCTCTGAGCGGTGCTGAGCCTCCTTGGGTGCCCAGGGCTGTCTTCTCCTCGTAGCACCCATCCCCTGTATCTCGAGGGGGAGCTGGATGGCTGGCCCATTCTCTGAGCCTGCTGGAGGGGAAGAGGGTGAGGACCTGTGGCTCTGCAGCTGGCCTTTCCGCTCAGCGGAGATGCAGGCTTGCTCGGCAGTACCCAAGGGCCGTGTGTGGGAAAGCAGTGACACCTGTGTGACCTCTGGGGGACTTCCCGAGGCTTGGGTGACTTTGTTTAACACTGAAACTTGCCTGTGGGTTCCCCATCTCCAGTGGCTGATTGCCATGAGCGTGTCTCGGCTCCTTGGAGCTACAAGGTAGGCATCAGTGGGAAGGGGAAAGTCTTGGATGCTCAGTGGGGAACACATCGGACAAGCTCGGGACAACCTTGAGGAAGCAGTTTCAAGTCCCTTCTGGCTGTCCTCATCAACTGTAGAGAAAAAAGGGAAAATGAGCCACTGGGGTAGACCTGGTAAGGGGGACAAGGGGACAAAAGCCACTTTGGAATCATTCAGCCCGTGATCGAGGAAGAGCTGTGCTAGCTGCTGGGTACTTGCTGCATCCGAGGCCAAGTTCTAGCACTTGGCCAGGACAAGCAGCTGCTGGGGTTACACCCAGGAGACCCAGCTGGTGCTGCTAGAGCAGCTCCTCTGGCCAGGCGGGAGGGAAGGAGCTGCTGCGGCATGGGGCATCGAGCCCCTCGGGAAGGGTGCTCTGCCATGGGGGAAACCAGGATGCTGCAGGGTCCACCGGGGAGGAGGGCGGCTGGGAGCAGGCTGAGGTCTCTGCCCCTCAGGAAGCTGTAAGGGATTTGTGTGTTTTCCAAGGCAGCAGAGACAGGATGCTGAGGGGTGGGAGAGAGACAGATTTCCTTCTGCTGTGAATAGACTGGGGGTGGGGGATGGCGGCTCTGATTTAACCCTTGCCTGTTCCTTTCATCTCTAAAATGAAATGGTGTCTTAGGAAACCATTCCAAGAAACTGCAGAAATTAGAGGCACAAAAAGTACAGGGTTGTTGGCACCGGGGCGATGCCGTGAGTTTTATTATCCCAGTTCTCTCACCCCCAGGCACGTCTCCCTGGCTCTGGCATTGCTTTTTACTTTGAAGTTTGTTTGTTCAGTGGCATTGCTATGACCAAAATGAACACTGGAGATGCCAAGGGAGAGGCTTACGGGATGTTACCTTGAGTCAGATAGAAGCAGCTTGTGGGAGACAGCTGTAGATTTGGGTGCTGTAACAAATTTCCCTCAGAAGCCTGAAAAAGATGGGATTTCATTTGTCTCTTACATGAAGGGGAGGTGGGGGGCGGAAATCTTAGGAGTAGCTCCTGAAACAGGTCCCACTCTTGTTCAACAGTGAAGGCTCTTCTGCATCTATTGCAAAGTCATTAACAGGACGACCTAGAGGAAGTGGAGGAAAACCCAACTACCGTCAACTCCCACCACCACCAAATCCGAGCCCTTGGAAATGCTGCAGAAACAGGACCTGCGTGAAGACCTTTATGGCATGAGTACGTAAAGACATTTGGGAGAAGTACCTGGTACAAGGGAAGCCAGGGATAACTACTTTGTTTACTGCACGGGAGTCTCCCAGAGCAGTGGAGAGTCCACATGGCTGAAAGTTGGCAGCCGGGCTGCAGGTGTGGTGAGAGCGCCGTGTTTTCTAAACACACTAAATACTTATTGCTCTGGCCTTTTGTAGATAAAGATCAGCTTTGACTTTAAAAGAAATTATAGCAAAAGCGCTTGTATCTGGGAGGATGAATACCTGCTTCCAGGTTGGGCTTTGTAGAATTGAACTTCATAAACAAATTATTTGATGTGATTAACCAAGTCAGAGGTTGATGGAAACGTGCCTCTGACTCTCACAGTATTGGGGTGGAAGCTGTAGTGTGTTAGCCAGAGAATTATCTTGTGTAGGAATAAAAAGCCAGAAGGTTCTTGGGTGTGAGGTTTCCCATTGAAATAATTTCTTCTCTCTGAAAAACCCACAGCAGAAATAATAGCCCTCCTGAAAGTCTGAAATTTTGCTGAGATTCAAAACACTGTCTTTACTCTGCAGACGCTTGATGTGCAAAGATGGCAGAGAGCAGCTGTGAACCACCGAGAGCCAAAGAATTTGTAGCAAAACATCTGGCCTCTAGGCCGACCAGATAAAGAAAGCTTTCGGTAGCTCTGATAATGTTTCTGCCCTACGGTTGTGCTAATTTTGCTAGGAAAAACAGTCCCTCTACTGACCTCATTCAGTTTTACAAAGTTTGAAGGTTGGAATACAGAGATATCAGCCTACTTGTCCGTATGGTAAATGTGACTTAAAAAAGGCTTAAAAGTAAAACAAAAAACCTGAATGTGTTGATTATGATGTAGGCAAAAAATACCAAAACCAAACTGGAAAACATTTAAAGTCTGAAGTGGAGTGGGTAGCAAGGCGAGCTGACCTTCTTAGGGCCTGCTCCAAGAGATGAAAGCATTTCCCTGTGCCAAGTGTGCCCTAGCGTGCCCTGTGCGTGAGCTGAGCTCGCTTGGTCTCAAGCTGATGCCAGTAGCTTTTGCTGCTTTTGACAGAAGAAATAATGCAAAGGGGAAGATGATTCTCTGTTAGGAGAAATTTTTTTTTTTTTCTTCCAACTGGGATATCGGGTCCCTGCCTGGTATCAGAGTTCGTTCACAAACTGGGCAAGGCTGGACAAGCCATTTCACCCGGGATGAAAATCCTACCACGGCTCTGGGGTGTACAAGGGTTGAATGAAATACTGGGTTTTGCTGTTTGGAAATTGCTTGCTTGGGACAAAGGTGTATGTTTGGGGGGAGATTTGGCCCTCCCAACCCCAGGTGGGATTAGCTATGCTTTGGTGCTCCCAGCAGCTGACAAGGAAACAACGATGGGAGAACGTGAAATATTATGCTGTTCCTAAAAGCAGAAGGGTAGGCGAGAGCCTTGCAGGCAGATTTCTGCCTGCAGTGCTCTTGGTTTTGTCTGCATGGCCTATGGCAAGCAAACCTGGGCTTGCTCTGTGTGTCCTCCAGAAGCTGGGCAGCACCGTACTGAGGGCTCAGCAGCCAGCTAACATCATTGCGTGGCCCCCGTGAGCTGACAGAGTGGGCAGAGGAAACGCTGTGTAGAAATGCTGTGGAGGTGGGTGTGGGGGAGATGGAGGATGGGGGAGATGTGGCTGGGGACACCCCCTTGGCACAGCTCGTGGGCTCTGCAGAGAGTGCATCGGGTGCGTGGGACCATCCGTCCAGGTGACATTCCTCCCTCCGATGAGCACTGCCCGTCCCCTCCACTCCCAGGCTCGAGACGAAGTTCCTACCCCATCCAATTGCTGCAATTAGTGCTGTGGTTTGTTTTTCTTTATTAAGAAGATTGCTTGAGACCTGCCTGTTTTTCAGTCCAGCTCCCTTTAATCTGTCCCTACCGACATTGAGGTAAACTGAGTTTCCTGCCCAGCACCTCCTTTGGCAAATTAGAGAGAACCAGCGAGACGCTGCCAATAAGCTCTCCACCATATAGATTTTGTCCAGCGGAGCCTGAATAAATTAGGTCATGCTGCCATATGTAATCCATGCACTTGAGGTTTGATCTAGTTCCTGTGAAAACTAGTGGGCAGGGACGTGTCTGGAAGCTGGACTGGAGCTATGTCTGAGACAGCTGAATTTTGAAAGACCTGGGGTGGAGCTGTGCCCTTCATTTTTGTGGACCAGTTTCATTTGCACAGGAAGAAGACTGATGTCTTCCCACGGGAGCTTTTGTCTGTGCTGGAGTGTCTCTCAAACACCATTGTCAAGATACCTTGGGGCTGGGCTAGGTAATTATTTTGCGATTAGATGCTGATACCAAATAAATAAGTTAATTTTAGCATTTTACAAGTTCAGAAGAAAATACATTTATTTAATCTGAAACTTCTTCACAATGGCTACGCGTGACTGTCATCTTCTGCATGACATTGGCCTTAGCTCTGACGATTTCCTACCAAATGACTTGCTATCTTCCTGTGGCCCTAGTGATGCAAAGTCACCTGTTTAGGAGGAGGCAGGATTATTCTGCTTAGCTCTTTTGGGCAGTCAGATGTCAACATGACCACCCCCCCCGGGGGGGGGGGGGGGGGGGCCCCCCCCCCCCCCCCGCCATATCACAATTCATACTTGCAGCACAGAAAAGAAGATTAGTGCCCTAACAGGGGAGACTCCTCTTTTGAAAAGAGGCTTTAAATGATGTCAAGAACCACCACAATGATATGTTTTTTACATAAATAATAATTAATTACATGTAAATCAGACTTTTCTCCACCCCTTCCATTAGTATCGTCTTTGCTGAGCTCTCTGTCTTGTTTCTGTCCGCTCACTTTGACTAGTTGAATGGCAGCAGACATCATTTGCAATGCTAACGTCAGATACAGGTCAAAATGGACAAGGAAAACACAACCCGGGGTTTTATCAGTGCAATAACATCCAATTCTGTCTAGAGATGGCAGTGTACTGGGGTTTAACCTCTTCACTGCCACATAGCAAGAACCACCAGGAATTTACTTTTCTGGTCTCCTCGTCTGCTACATCTAACTTATTTTCAACCCTTTCCTTTTCCTGGCCACTCTCTTTTTTTCCTCTCTCCCCTTTCTGGTGCTTACTAGAGCATCTGGTAGTGTTTATCTCCCAAGACACAGGAGACTGCTGTTTTCATAGATATGTAACTAGAGTAAAAGCTTTAATCTTTGTTGATATTGGACTTTTGGATTAAAAAAGTCATAATAGTGCAAAATTTAAGATGAAATAATGTTTCAGCATAGTACGCTTTTGAGACAGCATCAACAGAAAATCCTTCATGAGGAAAGTTGCAATTACTGCATTGCCTTCACAGCGTAGCTCTGGGGAAGGACTGCTTAATTCATGGGGAGAGCGGGCAGGGAGTGAGGAGACCATCCCGTTCAGATGGGACTGGTCATCCCGCTAGAAGCTAAAAAAGCAACATGTCCTTGTGGGGGTTTCTGTGTGTGTACCGCAGCAGGAGTTCGAGCAGTCCAAGAAATGCCAACAAGATGCGAGAAACCTGTTTCCATCTCCGCTTGCCTCCAATACTGCCTTCCAACAAGGGCAAGGAAGGAGCTGGGCTGACCTCCAGCCGAGTCAGACTATGTGTGATCGGGTTTTGAAGCCCCTGTGGTGTAAAGGCTGTCCTGGAAGTCAGAGGAGGAGATGGTGTTTTGAATTGGGTCTCTTGCTCTAGGGAAGTACATTGGTTTTCTACAGAAGCTTCAAAGATGCTGAGACTGGGTTAATTAGAAGCTGTCAAGATACAGCAAGAAGCGGTGCTGTCACCAGAGAGACGTAGAAAGCGTTACAGAAATCTGGTAGCAAAAGGCAGGTAGGTGTCTGTTATCTGCAGAAGCGATTGCAGGCCCTATGGTGCTTACAGCAAAGATCTTATTTTTTGCCTTCCCTGGGGACTAGGCACTGTCCCAAACCTGCAGCAAAGTCAGCTCTGCTGGAAGCAGACACGCAAAATCCGGATGGCTGCTGGTTTCATAGCAAGAATATATGCAGTTGCTAATATTGTAAAGGCTTCATGGTAAATTTTTATAGCAATAGCATTTTATGTAATTCAGAGATTTTAAACTAAATGCTGTATTTCAGGTGCTATGTACTCCTATTTCCACCCCTGCCCTCCTGCCAGGTAAGTTGTAAACCTGACCGAAACCTCTCCAAACTTCTCGGCAGAAAACACTTTTTGAAAACCTTCACTTTGGGAAGGCAGTGAGCCGATGAAAGGGAGCTTAGCCTGCAACTTTGTTAAGGCTGTAATGAACTAATAAATTACCTAATGTCACCTTAGAATAGGTCCGCGGCAGCCTGTCACACAGCAGCGTGTCAAGCCGGAGATGCACAGTCGGTCTCTCCTAACCTTTGTACCTCCTCCCGCTAACCAGGGAACTAGTTCTGGAAAAGACCAGGCCTGCGAAGTCCTGCAAACCGAATGGTGAAATATTAATAAGCCAAAGAGGCGCTGAGAGGTGTCAGTGAGGCTCCGTCGCAGCGCAGCTGCCGGGGAGAGCGCCGCTGGCCTCCGCACAAAGGGAACGGCAAACAGGGCTTCTGCGCAGAAAAATTTGCCTGACCCTTTTTTTTGCATGCAAAAAATGCAGTTTCAGCAGCACCAAAACGGTTTGTGCACACATGCCAAACTTGTCATTTATAAAAACTCCAAAAAAGCTCTGACAAATGCTGAAGCTGTTAGTTTTGACACTTCTGACATGAAACACTTTGATTTTTCATTTTGAAACTACTCTGTGTTCAAAATGTCCTTTAATTTTATTTTCAAGCAAGGGGGTGTGTGTCTTTTTTCTTATTCCCCCAAAAAATCAAAATTGAAATGAAATCTTCGGATTGACTCAAAATGAAATTGCTTTTGGATTTTTGGTTTCACCATCTTTTTTTCTTAGATGTTTGTGTTTGGCTTTGAGTATTTGGTTTGTCAAGAGCCACAGCGAACATCAGGCTCTTCGAAGGGGCACAGCCGGCACAATAGAATATTTTTTTTTCCATGGCTGTCAGTTGCAAAAAAAAAAAAAAAGAGCCTCGCTTTTGCTTTCCAGGAGATTGAGTTCATTTTCTATCTGACTGGGATAAATAATAAACAGGTTTCTGGTTTGGGTTTTTTTTGCTGTGAAGGATTTTGTTACGTTATCTGTTTAAACATTCCGTTATGTTTTAGTAATGTGAATAATGATTATTCCTGTGCTTCTGAGCTCTCCCTCTTGGCTCGGGCGCCGGAGGTTCAGGAGACACCTGGCATTGTTGACAGAGTGCTGAACTTGAACGCCTCTCACTGTGACAGGGCAAGCCCAAATATTTTGGGAAGAGTCCTTGTTATGTTACGACAGGGGTTGGTAGCACTGATGCTGGGGACGGGGTTTGCTTCAATACTGAGCTGATTACTGCTTTATTATTGGAGGAACAGCGTGAACTTTGGCAGGCGGGCTGCTGTGAGGAAGGAGGATTGGACTTGGGCATTTCTTATTGTAGGATGTGCTGAAGGTCTTCCAAAAGATGCTGCGTCTCGAAAGGGACCAGGACCAGGAGGCCCTGAAAGATGTTTTTCTATGGGTGAGAAAGGGAAAAATCAAAGCTCTTTCGCAAAAGAATACAAATGTTTAGGGTAGTCCCTATCTGTAGACAAATACCCGGGGAAGAGCTTGTATTAAAATACCTTTTTAATCTTACTTTCCATCCCTAAAGGCATTGTTTGCTTTCCACAGTGTACATCTTCCCTCTTTCATTAGCTTCCTCGCCAGCCCATCTCCTCTCCTGAAGCCAGGCTGCATCTTGGTAGCGCTTTGTGCATCTTCAGTACCGCACGAGTGTCCAGCTTGTGGTGTTTCAAATTAATTGGTCATAGACTTTCAACAAGATTGGATGTCTTGTGGTGTTTGCCAATTCACGTACAGCACGTAATTATATTCAGGAAGCAATAGGAATTAAATGACATTAATTGCCATGAATATTCATTTAAGAATCCCTACCAAATTCAGGCAGATTAATAGTCCAATGCAAATACAATGGCTATTCATTGCCCCCGCAGGAAAAGGAAATATGTATTGGCTGGCAGCTCAGGACAAATGGAAATGTGCTATAGAAAAGTTATCTCTGGGTGGCTTCTGATACAGGGGCAGTTGGAGGGACACCTCAAGGAGTAAAGAGGATTAGCGTGGGTAGGGAAGTGGGGAGCCTTTCCCATCCGCTGAGGAACCCCGAGGAGCCTGGGGTGAATCCGAAACTCGTGTCTCTGCACTACCAATGCAAATCCAAAGCAACTCCGACTGCGGTGGGGCTCCCCTGGACTCACAACGGAGTAAAATGCAGTTTATTTTGTGCCCGACTCCCGCTGCCCTGTGCACGAAGCCAGCCTCCAGCCTGCTCTCCCCAGATCATGCTGCCACGGGGCGGGACAGCAATTTGTCTTCCCTGCAAGCAGCGGTAAGCAGGCTGTGCTGCTCACTGCCTCCTGTGTCACGGCCAGCCCCGCACCGGCCCTCGGTTCTGCTCCAGCTCGTCCTCTCGGCGCAGGCCAGGGCGTGGCTTCCACTGTGACCGGGGAAATCAAGAAAGTCTAATAACAAAAGCAGACGAGGGGTGCGAACGCGCTTGCAAAGCAGGCATCAGAGTTTGGGATGCTGAAAAAAAACCCCAACTTTTTTTTTCATAGAGATGATATAAAACAATATTTAATTTTAAAAATTATCTGGGTCTGGTTACAGTCCTCATTGGGGAGGACTTACTTAGACATTTTCTTTTGTCAGCCAAGCCGACTTGAGACCTTAGCTGTGTCACTTTTTATCTTTTTGTGGGATTTCCCCAATTGGAGAGCAGATCCTGGTTCCACTAAAGTTGGTGCAAGCGTTGCCAATAGCCTTGGGCTCAGCCTCTAAGCTGCATGTTTATGCCTTTTAAAATTCCCCCCTCATAACCAAGTCAACCCTTCTCATCCTTGAAGTTATCTGGGCAAAAGAAATGTCCGGCGTTATTCACCTCACATGCATAGCGTGCGATGGGCAGAGCTGCATCTCCTGCCTCATTGAAGGGTATCTGTTGCCAGACTGATCTGACTCGCCCCGACTCTAAACACAAGGCGAGGGAACGTGGCGAGCAGCAACCGCCGACTTCCCCAGGACGGGTTTTGCCATGAGCTGCAGTACGAGGGTACTCGCATGTTCTCTTCTCCTACAAAGCACTGTGAGAACATTGGACTTATTTGCAACCAAGTCAGAAAATCATAAAACCAGGCCGCGAAACCAACGTACATTTCTCTTCTTGATATGTCCACCAGCTTTTTTTGGGGGGATATAGTATATACCTCAACTTTTCATGCCTGATATAAAAGGTAGAATAATAGCTTGGTACCCACATGGGCTTTGCACTTAGGCAGGAGCACGAAGTGGCCTGGGAACCAACCGTGCAGCCTGGTGATGTGTTCTGCAAAGCCTCATAAACCAGTGACTAAAGCGGAAAGGACTCCAAGGCCTGGCTCCTGGGACATCGGAGGTGTGGCACTGCAGTAGCTTGGAAAACATTCTGACTTTAAAACAAGTAACACCTATAATTACGGAGGCGTCATCACCTTCATAATGTTTTTTTTTTTTTTTTAGCTAACAAGCTGTAGTTGTAGCCCGTGTACACCCTTGCCAAAATCTGCCAAGCATTTGCTCTTGGGATGGTTCTGCCGGTGGTGGGAATAGCAAGCATCTTTCTCCAGGCACTTGTAAAACCATACAGCAGTAAACAATTCAAGTACAATTAGCAGCTACATTGGCGGAGGGGGAGGGAGAAGTCCCACCGCTGGTATTGCCTATGGAATTAATCATGTTTTACAGACTTGATGTACTGGTTTAGATTCGCGAAGTTAAAAACAGGAGACGAAGAAGTTTCCAATAAACAACGTTTATTCCAGGATGAAACGTAAAACAAATATTTTTTAGAACGGTAAGGGGGTGGGAGGGAGTGTTTAAAAAAATGCTCTTTTAATAGGTTCATCTCCTTCTCCTTCCTACTGAAGAAACAGATGACCCAAAAAATCTAAACAACAGAAGATGACGGGAAGCATTTGTGTTTAAGGCTGGCGGTCCCTCTCAGTGACACAAACCCCCATGTTTTCTGCGGTACCTCGGCTGGCGGGACCGGGTTGCAAAAGCGCCCCGTTCCTGGAGCTTTTTTTCTCGCCCTGCCTTTCCAGCAGCACGGCGGCGCAACCGGAGCGCTCCCCCGACGGTCTGAGAAGACTCCTCTTCAAGTACGGCGCAAACATCATCTTCGCAAATATTTATTTGCAGCGATTTTCCCCTCTTAATTATTTAAAATATAATGAATTAGGCATAAGTACCTTGCCATTACTGTAATTTAAGGTGTTAATTGCTACCGGAGCGGTTCCCCGCGCCGA
>NW_008795710.1:53435-107811 GCF_000699145.1 Aptenodytes forsteri | reverse complement strand
CCGGCGGCCCCGGCGCGGAGAGCATCGCCGGGCTGGCTGCGGAGCGCCTCGATTTTAGCGAGCCTTCCTTCTGCCACTTCGCTGTAAATATTTTAATTGCGTGGTTTTGCTTTGAGTGAACTGAGCCGAGTGAGACTGCTACTACTTCTTTTTTTTTTTTTTTTTCTTCTTCTTCTTTTTCCCCCCGATTCCCCCCCAAAAGCTGGCAGCAGCAGCGCTCAGACCTCCCGTACCTACCCGAGGTATCTGCCGCCTGCGAGCGCTCTCAGAGCCGCTTCTCTAGAGAAGCTGGAGCCCAACTTCTGTGCTCAGAAGTTTAAGGTTTCATTTTTAGTAACTGTTCTTTGAGTGAGTAATGTATGTATACTGCTTGTAGCGTGTCGTCTACACAATGTAGCCTGCTGATTTCTAGGGTGCTGGATGGTTATAAATATTAAAACAATTCTCTAAACTGCGTTTCCTTTCCATATAGTTTTTCTAAACTTGCGTTTTACCTGCTTTGACCAAATGTTGATGTCACTAATGACAGCTTCTTAATTAGACAAAGTTTCAATGAATGTCGTCGAAGAAACTTGCTGCTTGTACTGTTAATCCACGGTTTGCTTTAATATTCCAGCGGAGGGAAAACAGGCATTTCACTCGATTTAGTATTATTTTTACAGTTTCTGTTACTGCTGAGAAGCTCCTACTTTTTCTAAGTTTGAGAGAGCCTGAAATAATTCAAGTTCTCAGAGAGGCGAGTGTAGGCAAGGAGGCACCGTGCATCTTTGCAACTAGATTTGGGGGAAGAAAGGGAAATCAGGGCTACTGGTTTCAATTTCTCTCCTCTGAATCTTTTCCCCTGCACATTTTATTTGAACTGTCTCACAACCATATTGAATGGACCAGGGCGCTGGGGGAGGAAGCTCTTCACTAGTTACCATTCAAAAGGTGTCGGCTAAAATCTCATTGCAAAAAGGTATTGTAGCTTTAACATCTTGCAT
The DNA here is from genome assembly GCF_000699145.1 of Aptenodytes forsteri. Taxonomy (NCBI): domain Eukaryota; kingdom Metazoa; phylum Chordata; class Aves; order Sphenisciformes; family Spheniscidae; genus Aptenodytes; species Aptenodytes forsteri. Next base: position 106,828 of record NW_008795710.1, on the reverse strand, counting down.
TGGCAGCATTCTTCCCCCTTAGTCTTTGGATTAGTCATTGTATGAGAGACAGAAAAAAAAAACACTTTTTTTTTTTTTTTATGGAAAAAGTAAAGTAAACAGCCTCCAACAAGTGAACCTTGACAACCCAGATTAAGGAAGGCAGGAGAGATCAAACAAAGCTGCTGCTGGGCTGTTGTCAGGAGCTGCCTTACTGAAAGCTCTGGACTATTCGATCAGGCAGCAAGGCTATATGTTCACTTATGCAGAAATGGACCATTACAAATGCTGATCTTTGTTGTGAAACCAAAGGATAACTTTGAGAAAAATAACTACTATTTCAAACGAGGCTTTCTGTTGCTTATGATTTTGATTGCAAAGTTAGTTTTTTGTGCATGGGCTGGGTTTTGGGGTTGGTTTTTTTTTTGGTTTTTTTTTTTTTTTGAGTGATGATGGTTTGGAGTGTGTTGTATACACTTTCAGTGAGACTTAGGATTTGATTTTATTTATGCTGTTTAAAGCTGCAGAGGAGAAGGCGTTTCAGTAGTGTAATGTTGAAAACTGTAAAAGTTCTGTGGAATTCAGCTTTTATTTCTGGATCTCTGAATCGTAAGGAAACATGGATTACTGTGTTTTGTTTTTTTTTTTCTCTGTGCATAAGTGCTGTGCTGGTGTATAATGGAGGAGGTTGGTTGTGATTAAGCATTGTATGTTGCATGACTGCGTTCCTAGAGTTTGGAAAACTTGTAGTATCTTTCCTTCAAACATGTTACCAACCAGTCATGGTGGCACCTTATTTTTGATTTGCCAAGATTTTTGCAAAACTGTGTGTAGCTTGGCTTCATGGCTATATTAGGGAGACTCTGTTACCGTGTAGGTTTTTTAGTGGAAATAGTAGTAAGGAATATTAACAGATACTTGATTTCACTTTAATAAACATTTTGGATTTAAGTATTAATCAAACTTAACCAGTGCAAGTTAGGTTATTTTTGTTGCTTGACAGTTTCATGTTTGTGTTCAAACACTTCACTGCAAACTCTACATGTATGACCCCTCTTTCATTTCTTTAAAGTATTCCAAAACAATGGAAATATCTGTAAAAAAAAAAAATCTGAGGAAAAGGCTGTTACCCTAATGTATATTAATCAGGAGGCAGACCAAGTGCACATCTACTGAAGAGTTAAGAAATCCAAAACCTTTTTGCATAAGTATTTCTTTAATTAACAGTGCAGATCACACAATAAGTACTTTATACTTTTTCTAAGGTAAGGTTTCATAACCATCCTGCATAACTTATTATGAAGCCTGTAGATTTTTATGGTATATACTTTAATTAGACAATAAAAAGTATGTGTGTTAAACATGCACATGTATGCTATTAAGCCATTTTGGGTAATGTGTAATGTTTTTTAACATCTATAAACATTTTCTGCTTAAATCAGTTCCACCGGTATTTGTAACGCAGCTAGTTTTTGTACTGGTAAGAGAAGGAGCAGGAAAGTTGAGCAGAGAATTATGCATTGGACATTATTGCGCAGCATATGCTGCAATATGCTTTTCTCTTGGAGTGGATCACCTTTTTTTAAGAGCTAAAATTTGCATTATCATCCTTGGTATGATATACTGTAAACATTTGTAGCTCCAGAATTATTCCTGTTCCACAGCGTTGTAAAAATTAGGAAAAAGGCTGGTAGTAAAGAGGCAAATTTATGGAATGAATGCAGCTTAGCATTTAGTATTCGTACTGCTTGTGGTCATTTCTATTGAGAGATTGAGCCGGATAATGTAATTCCTTTTGTGAAATATCTGTTGAGCATGTATTTGTATATCAAATGAAATAACATATGCACACACGTATGTAGGGGATGTATGTAAAATACAGTTATTTCTGCAAGGCTGTCCAGTTATTTATAGGGCATAATGATACTTCTGTCATCTTAAATTTTCTCTGAGAAGCTTTAATAAATTTAAATAGATTATATGCTGTCAGAAAATAGTATAAATTTTGTTTACGATTCACTTGCTTTAAGGTACTTGTGCTAAAGAAGCTCATTTAACCCCAAGACTGAGTAGCATTAAGTGGTGAGAGGAGTCTGCTGAAGAGCTGCTGCTGCCCTTTGCTCTTGTGATAATCTTAAATTACTACAATTTAATTGCAACTTCAAGGCACTGAGCTGAAATATTTTTATGTGGCAGAGGCAGGGCTGAAGAAGATGTAGCGAGACTTTCGCAGGTAGCTGGGTTTCTCTTCGGAGGCGCAGCGTTTTTTCAGGCCTTTCCTGCCTTTCGGAGTGGATCCAGCACAGCATCGTGTGTGTGCATGGACACGGCGCCGGCGCCCTGGGAGGGAGCTTTGCCGGGGGATTCCCACCTCGGTGGGAGCAGGATCGGGCCCTGCAGTAGTCAGGCAGCTCGGGTGCACAAGCGTTTCATTTGCTGTTAGTATTTAAGCTTACGTTTGAATTAAATAGCGCGTTGTAATTATTCCTCAAATGAGCTTTGCTATCGAGTTACCTCCCGGAGCTTTTCCCTGCGAGCCTCTGCTGGGGAGGCAGGGTGGGAAGGGGCTGGCAGCTGGAGGCAAAGACCAGGGGGTGGTCAGCAGTGCGGGGGCACGAGTGGCACCCCGCTCTGAAAATGCAGCCCGCCGGCTCGTGGGTATGACACGGTCCCCGTGTCCCCAAAGGCGTGTTCAGGGTGCAGTCAGCCGCCCTGGCTGCACGGGGCCTGATCCAGAGCACGCCGGCATCAGCCGGGGCTTCTGCTGATGTTGCTGCCTTTGGGTTTGGCTTTTGGTCTGTGTCACTCACTCATATCACTGAAACTTTTTCTCCCCGCACCCCCCAGTATAGCAGCGTGTTTTCACACCTGGCGAGCGGTTCAGCGGAGATATGATATGCAATACGAGCCAGAAAGCATTTGCTAAGTGGAATTTATAAACGTTGTGCACTAGAGACCAGTAGCGTCTTTGCGACTGTTCTTAGAGGTCCTGGCAACCAAACTTTACTGAAATGCTTAGAAAGGTATGGCCGGGCTCAGAGCCCTTGACTTCATGCCATTGAGGACACGCGTAAGTGCTCGGCCGTGCTAAAGCACAGCGGTTTTTAAATCGTGAGTCTGATTGTTTTTGTGTTGGCCAAATCCTTGTGAAATGCCTCGTTGCAATAAGAAATGAAGATCTTGTGTTTGCTAGAGCTGCTTGCTTTTGCACTGACAAAAACGCTGCTCGCAGCCTGCTGCTCTCACGAACTACTGTGCCGTTTGATTCCCGCAGCTTGCGGTGTATTGGGAATTGCAGCTACCGTAGGTAACAAGGTGATGCCAGTGTATATAGAGGAAAAAAAGTAGGATGGAATAAATCATGCAGTCATTAGAAGAAAAACTTAATTGTGGGAACTCTGTAGTCTTTTAATTTAGAAAAAAAGAAATTGTATTTTGGACTGTAGAGGAATCAGCTGTTCTATTTTTAGGAGATCAGATATTTGTTGGTTGGGATGTCTGGAGTGTTTTAACATGTGCTCTTTTTTCTTACTTCAGCATTGGAGCTACCAAGTCAGAGAAGCTGCTGGCTCTGTTCACGTGCAGCCTTCTTTGCAAATATGCTCTAGGGTTTTATCTTTCTATTCTCCTGGCACCGATCTCTCCCATGCATGCAAGTGAACAGGCTTATGTATAATGGCTGTTTGTATGTGGCAAGTATCCAGAATAATCTTGATAACTTTTTGTTCAGCGCCATCCTGAAAATGAAGATAGTATTCTACGGAAAATGAGCAGAGAGAAGAGCATGGACAAAATCAATTTCTCTCCAAGAAGCATCTGGTACCTGAGGAGGACTAAATAATTTTTCTCCTCTCGTTGACCCTCCCTGTGCTGTTTTTAAAACATCTCCATTTTAGTGCCTTGAAATTGCAATTAAGTTGTAGTAATTTAAGATTATTGCAAGAGTGCAAAGGGCAGTAGAAGCTCTTTAGAAGTCTCATCTCAACATTTAATGCTACTCAGTCAGGGGGTTAAATGAGTTTCCTCAATGTGAGTACTTAAAGTAACTAAATCGTAAACAAAATTTATACTATATTCTGACAACTAATAATCTATTTAAATTACATTAAAGTATGTGTGTGAAAATTTAATTAAAGACAGAAATACTGTCAAGCCCTGTAAATATCTTGACAGATCTACTGAAATGGAACCCATATCGTAAAATATTTACATATCTCTGATAGGCTACAGTGTTTCTGGGAGTGCTATTCTGAAACTAATTGTGGGCTTTTTTCCTCCCGGTTTCCCCTTCATTTGCAATGGTCTCGGAAAGCAACACAAATAAATACCCGGAATGTTTTATTCAGATGATTCTCCAGTGTATTGTTTACTGCTAATCGTGCTCTCTGTACAATACTTGTCACTGTTCTGTTTTTATTAGAAGTGCCTATTTCCTCAATAAGTTAGTTTAGCACTGCTGTTAATTCAGACGTGCACTGAAAACGCAGGCTCCTTGTGCAGCAGGGTGATGTTGTGTAGTATTCGCAGCGTGGCAGCGCTGGATGTGCAACCTGCAAGTCAACTTTCTTCTGGATGTCTGGCCCAGCGCACGGTGCTGCAGGGTCTCTTGCAGTGTTGTGACCGTGGATTTAATTGATTTTTCAGGTAGAAAGCGCTTACGACCTTTTTTCCAAATTTTTGAAATGTACGTGAAAGCGTTTCCCAAATTGCTGGTATGTGCATTTGCTGTGCAGGACCCTTCTTGCTGGTGCAACCACAGTGCATCTCCTTTGTGGTACATGGTCCAGGCTGCTTTCAAGATGAGGAACGTTTTGCCCTGGATAAAGCTGGGTCTGGCTGAAACTTCAGCCAAACTTTGGTGCTTCTTAAAACCCACCCGCTGGGATTCCGCACACGGCCAAAGGCGGGTGGTTTTGCTGGGAAGGCACAGGATGAGCTGTGCTTTCTCATCGCCCGATCATGGGTTGGGGCAAACTCCTAGCTTTCCTTGGCTGGGGTGTACATCCCTGGAGCTGCAGGGTTGCAGGAGGAGGAGGAGGATTTGGGCATGGAGAGAAGGATGCGATGGGAGCGTGATGCTGGGGAGCCCTGGCCGGGCCGAGCGCTCGGGTGCTGAGCACCGACAGTCCGACAGAAGGTGGCACAGTTCGGCAGGTTGGCTGGAGCCTCTAACGGCATCGTTAGTTTTCCCCTCTTCGCCAGACATTTCCTTTCATGTTGGATCCGAGTTTTAGCTGTACTTCCCGATCAGTCTTGTCATCTTGTTGCTAACAATTAGGGTCAAGTGTCTTTCCTTGGGCTCTCCGCAGTCTTCATGTTGGTGTCCCTCCCCCAGCTCCTAGCCTATGCTGTTTGTTCATTAATTAGTAGATCGGGCATATTAACACATCAGTAAACCGGAGTAGTCACACTTCCCAAGGCATCTCGGGAAACCCTCTCTGGTTTTATGTGACCGGACATGCACTACTGCTGATTTAGATAGCGGAGCCGATGATGCCAAAGTGGTGTTAAGAGAGAGAGAAACAGAGAGAGCCCAGCAGTGAGCGGAATGTCATGTCTCTATTAAAAAGCTTGTGATAAAGGAAGATAAAATGGTGAGGGGGGATTGCTGGTGTGTCCAGAGCAGCCGCTAAACATCTGATCACAAAAATCGATGCCGAATTCCCCTTCCTGCAAAACACTTGCCCGCAGAATTAACGTCTGAGCCTGGGTTTGATTGCAGCAAGCGGTGGAGCCCTGAAAGGACTTTTGTTCTTTCCAAAAAGGCGGCTGGGGGTTCTCAGGGATTCAGGAGCTGTCTAAGCCGGGATTCAAACATCCCTCCCTGGTTCCCTTTGAAGTGGCTGCCCCTCTTCCGCAGCGGCGCGGTGTTCCCGGGATGCTGATGAAGTTGTTCCAGGCTCGTGCCGGGGCTCATTGCTCCGTGCTGCCTCGTACCTTGATTTCCCTGCTGCCACGGCCACCTGCGTTTCTGTTGGTTCCCGTCCGGAGGTCGGTCCTTGGCTTCACGGCAGACTAACAACAATGCAGATTTTTGTATATTTTTGTATATTTGAGTCTTTTTCTCGGCCGGGTGCAGAGGCTGCTCTGCAGAAGTGAAAAATGTAACTGATTATAAAGAAATGAGTTGTTGCAGCAGACGGGAGGGGAGTGGTATTAATTTTACCGGTTCTGTAATGAAACGTGCAGTAAAACGTTAAATCATCACAGCCTTGTTTGCTGAAAGGATGTTAATCTTTCCATTAAGAAGGATTAAGTAATTAACTGATATTTCTTCAGGAACCAATGTCAGTTTTAAAAAGCATCTTCCTAGTGTCGCACAGTGAATGCGAAGTTTATGTTTCTCTTTCTGCCGCTGGAGAGCTGGGAGGTGAGCGTGAGTGGGACACCTCTTCCCAAGAAACTTCTGGGAATGCCAAGGGAGCAGAAATAGGGTGTGGGGGGTTTTTGCAACTGGAACGTGCTATTCTAATAGACTTTTGATTGCAAGGTTGTCTTACGACTTCTGTCAGCTGGGCCTGTTGCAAGCCTTATTTCAGGTGTAGTCTGTTTGGGATTAGGAAGTTAAAACCTTCTTGAAGTGTTCATCTTGGTGCTCACATTTTTTTTTTTTTTTTTTTTTTTTTTTTTTTTTTTTTTTTTTTTTTTTTTTTTTTTTTTTTTTTTTTTTTTTTTTTTTTTTTTTTTTTTTTTTTTTTTTTTTTTTTAATAATAGCTTTTATGTTGTAATAGTAAGCTTGCTGGCAGTGAGTCATGAACTCTTATCTTCCATGAACCTCCTGACAAATTTTTGTTAGCTGGTCAGGCAGCTCGCTTAGCTCGTCCAGCCCAGTTCCCACGTTTTATGCTGGCGCTGGAAAGAAAAATTCCATTAAAATCGGTGGTGTAAATCCTCCTTTCCTCCTGTGGCAGAAATTCCCTTAAAAGCAGTAGCAGTGCAGGGGGCCGTGGGGCATCACGGAGCAGCTCCTGGCGTTGGGCTGTCTGGAGGATGTTGAAGCCGGGTTCGGCAGGGAACGGCCAGGTCCGGGGGAGGATGCGGCCGGCAAGGCTTTTGACGTTGGCTGGTGCTCAGTAAGGTCAAAAGTGCATTTTGGAGAGGGTGCAGATGGAGGAGCAGGTGGGCAGAGGAGAACAATGACGATGTTTTTCACCGTTTCATTTTTGAAGGATCAGATTCAAGCCCCCGGACGGTGAGAGGTGCAGGGGCTGGGGAAGCATCTGTGTTAGCGCTTCTGCATCCTGTGCTCCTGAGCTCGCTGCCTTTCTTCCAGGGCTTGACCCATTTTTTGCCTCGATGGAGAATGCGGAATGTGGCGTTAACCTCATCAAATTGCTGCCGTCTCTCATATAACGGCCCCAACTTCTAACATCACAGTTAGCGATACTGAAACTATACCCAAACCGAAATTTTCTATGAGCGATACGAATTCTGCCCAGCAAATAGCATAACGCAGTGGCACCAATTGCGTTAGTATTGATACTTTCTGCTTTCATAACTGCTCTACTTCTCAAACAGGGCTCCTTCAGACAGTCTCATGCAAACTCTGTTGATCAGTGTACTGTAAATTATTCCTCCCCCTCGGGTGAATTTCATAATGGGTGTATTTCCATGTGTAGTGTATGAGACAGGCAGATATTGCTTCGGTTATGTGGCCTAAGCCCCAGACACCTTCACTGAAGTCATGGGAGCTTCCTTGGGTGGACTGAGTTAAAAAAAAAAAAAAAAATCAGTTTGGCTCAGAGAATAAAATCTTTGAATATTCATGCGTGTAACATATAGTAAGAATCTCTCTGGATGTTTGTACAGAACATCGTATCCTATATCTACCTTAGCAGATTTAGAGGAGAGATTTTTCTCAGTAAGTTTTGCAATAGTAATAATGTGTTAACAACTTTGGTAATCTATTTTAATCAGAGAGTTGTGTCAGGGGCCCCTGTTCTGGTTGAATTAAATGAGTGCTGGGAGAAGGAGGCTCTGAAATAGCTTGTAGGAAATTGTTTTTGTTAGTTTTAAATGACATGCCTGTGCATCGACGTTCAAATAATGTATATTAGGTTTGTAAAGCTCCCGAGTTGTACGTTTGGAAGAGTGAAAATGTATTTTTCAGTCATAAATTACTTGATACTTAAAAGGCTTTGAAAGAGGAATGTCCAAAGTATGCAGCAAAATTATTGTTTGTACAAGTATTAAAGTTACTCTCTGGCTAACCCATCTGAGTTTTCTGAAGGCCCGTAGTGTAAGGAATGGTGGTCTTATTCAGGAAACAGTTCTAATCTGTCATTTCAGTTACAGGATTTAACTGAGAATGGGAGAAACCCATCTTCGTATATTTTAGCTGATGTCGTACCGTGCACATTTGTTCTGTTTTTTTCTTCACTGCTATAAAAGCGGTATCTACAGCACTCAAAAAATACTGTTTCATAAAAGTTGAAATGGAACATTACCTGTGAATTAAACTAAAATATCTTAAGCCTATCCAGCATATTCCTAGCATTAAACAGTCAGAGAAGACTAGGTGTTTCCTATTTATTTTTCAGATTGGCTGGAATATGGTCTTTCTGGAAAAGGGTCCTTGGCCGGTTGAAGGGGAAATCTGATTTTGCAGCGAGTGCTTTGTAATTGCCGAGGAATTCTGATCGTGCAGAAGCGTGTTGTATGGAAATGGAAATTTATTAACTAGGATTTTTAGGCATTATAATAGATGCCATTAGATAGAGGCACGCTCAGAGAGAGGTAAACTAGTAAATCTGAGCAAACTGAAAAATAGTAGCTATAGGCGTCTGGCTCTGTTATCAAACTTGCTGCATAAGCCAGAGTTTATGCACTGTGATAATGCTAATGACCAGCAGAGCCAATGATGCATGACTGGAGGAAATCAGTGGTATAATCGGAGAAAGTTATCAGGTTTTTGTCATTAAATATTAGTGATAAATAATACACTTCATTTTGAGTAGATAGGACGTATTTAATTCTGATGTGGAGAGTTTCAATTTAATAAGGGGCATTGCTGAGTAAAATGATAATCTTTTGTAATTTAAAGGGAAAAATAAAAATGCATTTGTTTCAGCATAATCTCCTGGCGGCCGCCCTCCACTGCTCTTTGTCTTCACTGGTGTCTGATAGCAAGGAATATCTTTGCAGCTATTTGAGGTGGCTGTTTTTAGCAGAGTGTTTTATCTAAGTTACTAGTTTGTGGAACACAGAACTAATTACATGAGACCAGAATCAAAGGGAATCTGTTTAGGATGAACTAGGTATCTTCTTTCTTTTTCTGCTTAAAAATGTGAATATTGCAGCAAATCTAAACTGTGTGCTCCGTGCAGTGGTTCCCCTAGAAAACAGTCCGCCTGTCCAGGCGGTAACAGGAGGAGAGGGACGAGGACAAAAGATACAGATAAATTAGATCTTGTTTTGCAAATTGTCTTTTAAGTCAGTGGGAGAACAAGGAAGAGGAGTATAGCTTAAACTGAAGTAAGAGGGATATTCATAGTCTCTATAAAGGCCAGTTTGCACTGGGGGGGGGGAATCGGCTTGGCTTTTTTTAGTGAAACAGGCTAACACCCAGTGTAAATCTGTGTCATTAACTGAAGCAGTGCATGATTTTTCGAGCGTCGCTTTTCCTCTTGTGAGCCTTTGCGTGTGGAGTACCTTGTCCCCTGGGCTAGAGGCAGATGCCGTACAGCATCCTCCTTAGGGAGACTTTGCTCGCCAGCTGCAGGACCTCTGCTTGTGTCAGCCCGCGGCCCCGTTTGAGCAGATACCGCCGGTTTTGCCCAGCGAGTGGCTTTGTAACGTGGCCAGGATCTTCCCACCACCCCTCGGAGTCGTATTCGAAGGCAGAATCTCAGCTCGAGTTTCCAGAATTAGATGGCACAGTGAGTAAACAGTGAGCGTACTTGCCAGTTCTCACATCCTCTTTTGCAGCGAGTATTGCAGCAAATCCTGCAGGTTTGACTCATCTCCAAAGTTCTTCACTGATTTGAAGCAAATCTCGTCTGACTTTTGAGAAAGAGCTGGAAGTCTGGCCGTGGCTCCTGAGCAGAGAGTCCTGTACGTGAACGCAGTATCCTTGAGTCGGCCTCTGCATAAACTTGGGCAGCTCTGAGTAACTTTAGCTGGAGTTATGTGCCTGTATCTAAGGGTAAAATTTGGCCTGCAGTCATTCTTTATTGAAAGCTTTATGGAAATACTTTGTTCTCGCTACGCGCAAATATTTACATTCTGGTGGGAAGATTTTTTTTCCTCTGTTTCTTTTTTTTTTTTTTTTGTCCCCCTGCTCTATGCCATAAGCACAAGGAGAGGGTGGAAAATATTATGCATAATGCCCTGTCAGTTAAGAAATAATATTCAGATTTTCAACTGGTATTTTGCATCAGTCCAAAAGAAGAAAAAATCGGCCTCTATTGGAAGCACTGTCTACTTGTCTGATTGCAGCGAGGCCTCTGGGGTAGGATGGGGATTCTGCTTAATGCCGTGGGTAAATTGGAAGGGCATACAGAGCAGAAAACTTCCCTGGGTAAATAAAAGTAGTGTCAGGTACAGCCCCCGTTTTAAGAACAGCATGTCTTAATGTTTCTGTTCATCGGCGTTGAATCACCTCCGCGTGTCAATGTCTGCCTGGTGGATGCTCTCAGCAGATTGAGGAGGAGGACACATTGCTCTGCAAGTGCATTACAATGGTCCACACGTGTGCCGTGACTCAAGCGCGCTCACAACTTCATGACATGTATCAAACGAGAATTGTTTCCTTGGAAAGCCGTTACCTTCTTTGTTGTTTTTTTTCCTCAGATGAAGGCTGACGCTGCTTTCACAGGCTATTTGACAGTGTGCTTAGTGCTGTATAGAATGAGGGCTTGGTTCACGTTGCAGCTAAGTAGATTTAGATCTGTCCGCTTGTCCCTGGGCGCTTCCCATCGTGTCCCCCATGCTTCAGCTGACTCTGCCTGACCAGAGGGTGAGACCATGCGGGAAGCCAGACCAGCAGAAAACTAACTTAAGCAGGAAAAAATGTTTTCTGCCAGTTGAGCATCCTCATTGGACTCTCTGGAGGTCAGAGGAGGGACTGAGGGCGTCAGGGCCACCCTCTTGATAAGTCTCTGGCCTCTTGGTTGGCTTCGCTGCAACGTGAAACCTCTGCCAGAGGCTTTGTGTCTGGACCTGCTCTTCTCCCTCCAGGCAGAGGAGTCCTCCTTGCCCAGCTGCCCCGGGGCATGGTCCCAGCAGTGCCTGCTGATGGGACCACCCCGCCAAAGCTAATGCAAGTATGGGTTTCATTTAATTGTTAATTTAACGGTGGTCCCTTAGTGCCAGGTACTAAAGTCGTTAACATGCAGATACTGAAAAGCCCGGCATCATTGCTGCCCAGGGAAGTGGTTGAGTCCCCATCCCTGGAGGTATTTAAAAGATGAGTAGATGAGGCACTTAGGGACATGGTTTAGTGGGTGGTGGTGTTGGGTCGATGGTTGGACTCGATGATCTTAGAGGTCTTTTCCAACCTCAATGATTCTGTGATTCTATGATCATATTTTCTTTGGGTTTTCTTCTTCCCTGTTAGCAGTAGATGATGAGCTGGTCCAGAGGCTGGCTATTTTTGATAAGGGCACTGAGAGATACCCAGGTTACTAGCTGCTGTTGTTTCTTGTTTTTATAATAACTTATGTGTGCAATAAGCAAATACAGCTGCACATAAAACTCGGATAAAACTGCGTCCAGCCTGCTAGCTAACTTTTGAGTTAAAGAACAGAAGTTGATGAGGAATTACATGGCCAGAGCTCAGCGACGTCACTCGGGTTTAGACCAAAAAGGGTCTGACCCGTAGCCTCTGTTCACTCAGCGTCGTGCAAGATGTGCGTGTCACATATGTTGTGGTTTGAAGGTGGCCAGGGAGCGTGGTTGCCGGCGCCTGCCCGTGCAGGGACAGCCATGCGCAGAGCCGCCGGCTCCATCTGCGGCAGGGCTGCCTGCGAGCCCAGGTGTTGGGAGCCCGGCATGGACGGTCGTTAGCACAGCGCGGGGCTCGCTCAGGCTTATATTGGGGGGTTGAGTAAAGCTTTAAATACGGTTTATGCTTTTATTGCTTGTGAAATGGGTGCAGGTGCATGTTAGCAGGAAGTGAAACTGGAGGAGCCCTGAGGGAGCCTCACTCGAGCCGTGCCAAGCAGGTACGGCCTACGAGTGTTATCACCTTACTGATAATCTGGCACGGTGTCGGCATTCACACGTGTCACGGGGATTATGGGGGTGAAGTCATGCCGCAGTTTGGCAGGGACCTAATCCCTCTACCAGGCGGCTGTGCCGCTCGGGGTCGGTCTCCCTCCCCGCGCGGGGACATCTTCTCGCCCGTGAGAGCTCGGCTTGCTTGGCCATCCCCATGCCCCGAAGGGAGGGGATCGGTAGAGTGTTTCGGGAGGGGTTAGCACCACAGAGGGGCATTGCGGGGCATCCCTGACTTTCTCCAAGCCTTGCTGCGTAACCGGCGTCTGCTGGTGAGGTGGGGTGAGGCTGGTCTGTGCCCCACGTGTTTTACTTCAGAGCGGATGGATAATTTTGGGGGAGGCTGGAAACAGCAGGAATGTCGGCGGTGCGAGGAACGGCCGGGTGCTCGCTGGACGGGGCTGCACCCACGCGGCTCTCGCTGTCGATGGCGTGCCGCCTCGCTTGCCGGAGGGGGCTGGCTGCGGTGCGCCTGGGGAAGCCAGACCGAGACAGGCACCCAGCTGCCTGCCCTGGGGCCGCCCTGGTGTTGCACAAAGTCGGTCTGTCTGCCTTCTTCAGCTGACGGCCCGTTAACTACCCGTTTTTGCATTGTCTTGTTGAGGAATTTGAATGTGAAGCGAGGCATCAGAGCATTAACCCTCACTTTTAATTATTACATTTACTTTTGGAAAGGAGTAGCAGTCAGAATAAAATACTTAGTAGGAATAAAATACTTATTATCCACCTTTTCTTCCTCCTTGGTTTGTGCCCAACTTGAGTTGCCAGGTCTCTCCAGGGGTGGCTGATGTGCAGGTGAGCAGAGCTGCAGTCCTGAACCGCTCCTGTCCTCACCCCGTCTCTTCACAGGGTGCTGAGGTTTCATATTCTGCATGTGCACTTATACGTGCTCCTAAATATTGCTCACCTCGTGGTGGGGTTATTCGCTGTTTGTTCTTATGTGTCAGCACCACATCTGATTGGAACCTTAATTGCTCTTCATGCTCCGATATTTTTTCCCTCGCCTCCTAGACCAGTTGGAGGGTTTGTTGAAGGGAGAGCCCAAGCCGACGCTACCAGAGCACGGGCTCTCCACTTACCAGGCTGCACACACAGCGAGTGCCTGGAACAATGCCCCTCCAAGTCATTACAAATTAAGTGTCACAGACAGAAGCAGAGATTAAGCTCTGTGAGGAGATCTATGACTCGATCCAAGAATTACGTGATGTGCAAAGTTGGAGAGAAAAGCAAACTTGGCATCCAAGACATGGAGACTGTGGTGCTCCTGCCCCGGGTGCTCGGTGCAGCCCTCTGAAGGCTGCTGAGATCTCCACCGTCCCACCTGTGCCCCAGCCAGCGCCTGTTGCTGCGGTGTTGTAGCCAGGAGACCCCATGCAAGCTCTAGTTGTCGTTGGTGAAGTTGCCCGTGGTTGTTAGCAGCTGAATCTGGCTGTACAAGCAGTGAATTTCCCAGTAACTAGCTAGCAAGAAGATGTTGTGGATCTGCATGTATTCCCCACACCTGGATATGCCGTGCTTGTTACCGTCAAGGTAAGTGAGGTAAACCCCATTTTTCTCTAGTATGGCAGAACACTCTTTATGAGTGAACTCAGTTTTACTCCGTTTTTCAAAGCAAGCCAGCAGCAGGACCTCTGAAGGTGTAGCTGTGATGACAGCTACTGCTGCAAGACATCACAGGGCTTGTGGGTTAGAGGGGTTTTGGTAGGTGGCCTGGAGCTCTGCTGTGCAGCAGTGGCAGCGGGTCTCAGGCCACCCACGCCGTGTACTGTGCCGGTGTGCTTGCATCGCGGTGAGAGTTATTTCGTGGTACCCCACCAATACATGACGCGCTCTCCGGAGACCCTGAGCATCCTGCCCCTCGCCCCGCTGTCCTTGTTGGGGACTCCGCGTGCGCTGTGTGCCACTGAATATGTCTGTTACGTGAATGGGAATGCGCAGGAGGGGACTGAGACTTCTGAATGGCAGAAATTAGTCTGAGGAGGAGAAATTAAGAGGAGGAGGCAAATGCAGAAATCTTGTGTTCACACGGCTCGTTACCCAAACCCGCCGTCATGGCAAAGAAATGGGAGGAACCTCCATCAGCAGCCGGGATGCCCGACCCTAACAGTGTAGGGTACGTCTTCCAGTCTGCACTGGAAAAAGAAAAAATTACACAGTGGTTGATTACCTCTTGGTTTTAAATAAGTGTAGTATTGAGCGCAAATTAAAAACAATCTTGAAATTGCACAGATTCATAAAGCTGTACACTGGGATTTTAAAAATTACCTACATTGGAATCCTGGAAACAGCTATTACATAATTAATGCACTTAAAAATATATTCTATTTATGATTAATCCAGGACTGTAGTGTGTGCTAGTTTAATGTCTGGATCCCAGGGTGCAATGCGAGGAAAGAAATGCAGTTTTAATCTATTTGATGGTTATAGGAAAGGACATTTGCTACAAATAAATACGTTTTCCTTAGTCTTTTTATTTGTCAGGGCCAAGCTTATGTCTGTTGTGCTGAGTTTGTTGACTGGTAAATGTTTTGAGATTTATGCTGATAATTTTGTAGATCTACTGGAAAAAATAACTCAAGAATAATTAGGGAGATTGACCATACAGTAATGTACCACATGTGTGACAGCATTACTGGGTTGATGATCTTGGGTATGGTATATGCAATTAAAAGTGCTAAGGCTCAGTACCGTGAAGCTTTTCAAACACTCTGAGATACACAAATGCTTTAGGGGATGCATGGTTCCCAAAGGATAACTTGCCAAAGTCACTGGATGCCTTGGGTCTCCTCTCCAGAGAAGTATTTCAGGCTGAGACCTCCGGGGTGAGAGTGGTGGAACAGGCACAGCAAGCGCAAGTACGACTTGACAAACCTCAACCTGCACGGTGTTTTTTTTTTTATCAAGAAGGTTTCAGGGGCTCTGTAGCCTTATTTTTTTGGAGGCTTTTGAGTTGGCATCCAGCCACCGGGTCCTGGAACGGTTTCTGGCATCGCATTTCCTCTGACAGATTTTTCTTGCTGCCCTCTGTTTCTGTTCCCTTTTTTTTTTTCCTCCACCTTCATCTGACCACTGTCTTGTCAGGTTGGTGCAGGATCACGCCGTGTAAAACCCTTCTCTTCTTCCATCTTATTTTTTGTTACTGTTTTGTAAAAGCCTGCAAGGTGTTACGATTGTCCGTCGCCCTGTTGTGTTCCAGGATGGTGGTCCCACGATGTGGTGGGCTGTGGGTGGCCATGGGTCCTGCGTTTCCCTGCCTGCCTCGGGCTGGCTGAACATCCCGGCTGCAGCAGCGAGAGCTGCACTGTGCCACAGAAGCCTGTAAAAAGGTCCCTTTCCAGATGATTATTTTTTTAAGTGAACAATCGTGTGTGTTGGCTCAGGAAGCATTTTGAGATTGAGTGCTGCAGGTCCGGTTGCACCTGGTCTATCCTGTGTCACTGCTGGATTATTAAAGGGGTTACCCGTATTGAAACCATACGTGCTCTTCGACGTACCCGCCTGCCCTGCCGACGGCAGCGTGCCAAGACACGGCACGGCGTGGAGGTTGGCACCTCTACCTGTTGGGCTCTGCCCTAGCGCCCTAGACCTGCAGTGGAGACACGATAAGAGATGGGGAGGGGAAAACAGTTGTCTCCCATTTGCCTTTGATGTCTCCACGCCCGGCCACCACGTCTTCGGGCGCCATATGGATGATGGAGGCATCATTGCAGATTGCCCATTGCAGAGACGTGCGAGGCGTACGGCAGCCTGACTCTGCTCCGGCGTCCTCTCCCCGAGGCTGTGCATTGCCAATACTGGAAGCGAGTTACTAATGAACTCAGGTTTCCGCTTACTATCGGTTGTCTTAAATTGTTTCTGCACTTCAGAGTCCCTGACGTCCCTTCAAAATGTAATGAGGGAGGAGCGAGCCTGATTTTGTGAAAGATGGAGATGCTGTAGCCTGTGTCAAGAAAACTCTTACCCGTGGACTGTGCTCTTGGCTCTTCCTCGCCGTTAATCTCGATGGAAACGTTACTTCTGACTTTTCCCACTGTATAATGCAAAGCCTTGTTATCTTTGCAGTACAAAAGTGTACTCAGCGTGGGCTTTTCCTTTAGTCCTGAAGAGAAATGGATGTTGAGATACGTGTGCGCCAGACTGTTTGTATTTCTGGCAAATTGGGACAAAAAAAAAAATTGATTACTATTGGTAACTTAATTTTCTGCAAACTAAAGAGCCCCAAAGAGAAACCCACTTCAAAAGTTCTTTTTTTCTTCCCCCTTTTTTTTTTTAACAAAGGATACGTTCTAGCTGTATTTCAGTGGTCTAGGGTTTCAGCCACTTTCTTTGATACTGATTTGTGTGAAAGCAGTTGTGTTAGACAGAAGGAAATGATAAAATCTACAAATTCAGGCAAAGGATGAGAAGGGCAGTGGGTAGCATGAAATGGAGATGTGTTTGGATCTAATGAGCGTTCGTACAAGCGGACCCCGGTTCCTCTGCTCGTTCTGGGCCAGGTCGGCGATGTTTGGCAGGTTTAACGGATTGGGGTGGGTGGCTGATAAAAACAAAGGCTAAGATTTTAGGGAAAAGCAGAATCTGGTGACTGCAGTAGTGCAAGTTTATTTTTAGAACTCGATTGCGTTTGAGTCACTAGCATTAGAAAAACTTCTTAGCTCACATTATACTGCGAATTTCTTTAATTTATTTTTAAAGTGGAAATTTTGCAAGCTGACGTTTTGCAGCATGCGTAGTACGATTTGGCTGACAGCATTGTCTGGCAAAAGAAATAACCAAATTATTATTCAGTCATGGGTTTTTAACAGCCGCAAAGCAAGTGGATGTTAACTAAATGATGCAATTTATTCCCTTCCTGCTTATTGCCAGCTTGCCTATTACAGAGAGACTGCCAGCTTTAAATAAGTGGTACCCAGATGGTAGTCGCATGACGCCCACTTGGTTACAGAGCCTAAGCAGGGAATAACTCGGCAGCCACTACAAGCTGTGGGTCAATTGAGGGGGAATGCCTGTTGCTTCACAGTTTTGCATATGTAAATCTGTTAATGTTATGTCAGTATTGTGCGGTCTAAACACAAGCATTGCCTTTCTCTGGGGCCCAGATGAACTTGGATCGCCGCCCAGTTAATGAGGAGCCGAGTGCGGAGCGGCAGTCGGAGGCTGCCGCCGCCGTTCGCTTCCTCGGCGTGAACTCGCCGCTTCCCGGATGCTCTCCTCCGGCAGCGCTGCCCGGGGCTGGCGAGGGCGGCCGGGGCGGCGGGGCGAACGCCCCCTCTATTTTTAGCCCCGGCGCGGAAGAGGGTTGGCTTGGCCCGGCTGACGTTTTCTTTCTGTCTGCCACACTTCTGCGCTCGCCTTCATCGACTGCAGATGTGGCGCGCAGCCGCCTCCGAGAAGTCATGAACTGTGTCGTCTGCGCCCTTTAACAGCCAACATCTGCTGCGGCCGCCTGATGGAAGCGGCATGGAAGCAATTTTGGGGAGAGCGCTGAAGTTTGGCCCTACAGATGATTACTTTATATTAATTGCATCGAGATAGTTACCGTACGAGTCGGGTTTGAAGCTGATCCCCCCCTTTTTTATTATTGTTTTAAAAGCAGTAGTTAAAATTGTTTGACATGGGAATGCTTTTTATTGTTGATCATTGCTGGTTCTGAAAAGTTTATTACAATGGGTGAAAACAACAACCAAAAAAACCCATAAAAAGCTGGGGCTGTAATATGCTTAAAGGCTAAAAAAGTACCAATAGTGTTGATTTAACCAAAGAAAATGTTCCTGGAGGTATTGTAAATTTTATGTGCCAGATGAAAAGCATTAAGTGTGTTATTTTTCACGAAGGAAAAACATTCTGATTTTTGACCATTTTGTAAATTATATTAATGCCGTAATACGGCTTTAACAGTCCTGGGCCTGTTCCAGGAGCGCTCGCCCCCTGAGCAGGTCCCGTGGGGGCGTGGGTCGGGGGCCCTGCCTGGAGCAGCGCTGGGTGCAGGGACTCGGCGGGCAGCAGTCTGTCTTTTTGGGCGAAGTGCTCTGTTTGGGCAAAGTGCTCTGTTGTTGCTTTTTTTGTTTTTCCCCTTTCCTTCTTTTTTTGGAAGTTGCAAGTGAGCATTTTAAATGCAGCAGAATAAAGCTTGAGGGAGAAAATAAGCCGCTTTGGAATGTAGCGGAAGGCTGAGATGCTTCAGTATTTTATCTTTATTTTTCTAATTATTTGTCATGCAAGTGAGCATTTTCAATGCAGCAAGAATAAAACTGAGGGAGAAAATAAGCCGCTTTGGAATGTAGCGGAAGGCTGAGATGCTTCAGTATTTTATCTTTATTTTGCTAATTATTTGTCATGGAGATCTGAGTTGATTCCCTGAGATTTCTTTTAAGCCTCTTAAGAGTAATTATTTTGGCTAACGGTAATTTTCCTCCGCTTGCTGTTCCCTAGCTGGAGTGTTGCGGTGCTGCTTGCCAGCACGGCCGGAGAAATAAGCTCGAGGTTCAGAATACGGACCGGCAAGGCGAAAAGCGATGAGGAAAAACCAAAGGGTGTGTAAGCACCTTAGGGATTGCGTGGAGGATTTATAACTTAGAGGCAAGTCTGTCGTCCCCGTCGCTTGGGCTGGGATGGGAATTTGTCCAGCAATCATCCTTTTTGATGGAAAATTAGTTAGCAGTTGTTGAAGAGTCTGTGGCAAATTCTTATACAATAAAGGTAAATCAAGCTAGGCGTTGGTTTATACGTGATTTTTCAGTTCCCTATATTAGCGTGAGAGCTATAGCTTACCCTACTGAAAACTTAATTAGGCAAACAGAATGCTATGTTAGCAGACACTTACAAACCCAGTGTGCTCAGGACTAGATTCAAATAAGTTAATAAGAGTTATATTAGGTGTTTCTAATGGTACTTTCCTTTTTTTAAAATAAATGCAGCCTTTGGTAATAAGCCACCCACACCTTTTTGGGTAATAGTTTAATTGAAAGGCTTGATTGTGTCCATTTAGTCACAGAGGATCCCTTCTGCTGTGCAGTATGTTAATGTAAGTGTCTTCGTACCCCTTACATTTGGATGCCTGATGTAAAGCCGCTATAGGAGAAAACTGGGATGGGAGAAGGAAACAATCTGTTGTGGGGTACGCTCAGAAGAGCCAGCAGACACGAGCAGAACAAATCTTCAGAGTTAGTGTGGGTGTAGGGGTGCATGCATGTTTATATGTAATGTATTTAAAATGCCCATAGTTTATGCCTTTTGAAGGCTCCAAATCATAGCTGTCATATTAGCTATACCACTTCCAAAAATAATGCCAGGAACAGACTGATACTGATTGTTCAAAAAAGCATCATTATTCTGTGATACTTTTTTGGGCTTCTAACATCCCCACTTAAAACAGGTGTTTCCATGCAGTGTTCCTCAAAAATTGTTTGCTGAAAGGATTTTGATTCTAAATTAAAGGTATTTTCTTAGTTTTTTCCTTCTAGAAGACAGAATGATAAGGGGAAAGGGGAGGAACATTCTTATTTTCTTTCTTACTCATTTCAGCAAATGTATTTCTGGACAAAAGGACGTTAATGCAAAGCCTGCAAATTTAAGCTGGTGGTCAGAAGTTTGGGACTTGGTTATTCCATACCTGGTGTTACACCATTTCCTCCATGTCTGTGTGCTTCTGCCTACAAAGTGGGAATAGGAAAAAGTTGCCATGTTAAGAGGCTGCTGGAGGATTTAAATAATGCTTGTGAAGTACTGAGGTCATCTAATATAGGGCATTTTGATAATAAAAAGAATTAATGTCCTCAACCAGTCTCAGCCTCAGAGTGGGGGCTCTGTTGGTGCGATGTAGGGGGTCTGCGGTGTTTCTTAACAGCAATTTTGTACCGTTCTAGCTGAACATGCCTGGTTTTGTGCCACCAAACAGAATTGTCAGTGGTCGCAGACTTCACACATTTCTTGAACATCGGTAAAGCAGCATTTATTTGTTATGGTGTTGATACAGATCATGGCACGTATGCCTTCTTAAAATTTATTTTACGCTAGTGTTTGTGTGTGGCGGGCCAGTAAAAGCGTGTGTCTATGTTGGGTATGGCAACCTTTATTTGGCAAAGAGAGCAGAGCCTGGTTACCTGATAAGGATAGTCTTGACAGAAAATAAGTAGTAGAGCAGTGTGCAAAAAAAAAAAAAAAAGCCAAAAAACAGAGGAGAGTGCATAAAACGCTGTTAGCCTGTCATCATTTTATGCCCATCCCTAAACAACAGAAATCTTCAGCGCTAAGAAGTGCTCAGAGTAGAGCTTGAGAGGTCCTTTCAAAGCAGAGACATTCAGGGGATTCCCTGAGAGAAGATCAGATAAGATAGTAAGTGGAGGATTCAGGCGGAAAAGTGGTTTGGAATTGCAAATCAGTGGTTTGCCCATAAGTGCTTTGGGTTGGCTGTGGTGTTTTCTGATCATACATACATGTATATATATTCCCCCCCGCCCCAAGATCTCGAGTAATTTTTCATCCCTGTCTTTAAGCTCTCTCAGAAGGGTCCTGATTTTCAAAGGCTGAGGATGGCTGTTCACTCCAGAGCTCTGCAGGCTGATGTGAAATCACTGCTTGCTCTCTGCAAGCTCCTGATCTCTGTCTCTGATAGAGCTCCTCGCTTTCAAATGCTTTAGCATAACTCGTTACTTTCTTGAACGTTGTAGGAGGCTGAATAAGTATGATTTCTGCAATATGTATGTATACATAGATATATGTATGTCTATATAAAGCAATGAAACTTGGGACATGCTGGGTGTTAAGCAACCCGCCAAAAGCAACAGGAGGAACCAATGTCAGAACAGGACTTAAATTTATCTGTTGCTCACTGGTGATCCCACAGCTGGGCAGGATCCAGCTGAGCAAACTGTGATGTGGTGACTGTTCTGTCTCTTCCCACACAATGTACTTACATTGTAAAATATATATTAAAATATTTAGGGAGTTGGACATATTTCATGTAATGACTGGAGGATGGTAGCTTTTAGTGCATCACTCGGATCAAGCCCTCTAGACCTTTGCCAGTTCTTTCCTGATGTGAAATGTAACGTCTTCATCTAGGAAAAAAAATAAGATTTTTTAAGTTTAATAAATCTACCAACACCTGGCTGCAAGAGAGGTAAGTGTGTTTTTGGGGGTTTTGTTTTTCTTACATATCTGTTTAGCTTGGAAGAAGCGGGAGCGGTATGGCTGGGTGGCACAGGGACGTCTCCATCCCCACCACTGATGGCACGCGTGACGGCAGGTGCAGGCAGGTCTCAGCTGCCTGGCACCTACATGGGCTCCGCGGGGCTGGCTGCCTCAGGGGACACGGCAGGTCACCACAGCAAAGGTGGTTGAAGGTGCATAACATGCCCTGTTGATGCCTAGGTCTATGGGAGCCTCATCGGATCGTTCTGGCGTGTTGTCATCTTCAGCTTGTCTCCGAGTTATGGCCCGTAGTCTGGTCCTCTGCATCCTTGCACCTTCACTGCTCTGCTTTCACAGGAGAAATCATTTGAGAAAAGTTTGGGCTATGCTTTCTGCCCTAGGGGCTCATCTGCCCAGGGTAGGAATAGAGTGGTTTTACAGGCAGCACCAGTATCCAGCTGATGTGCTTGTCCTGTATCCCCAAATCACCTTCAACGCCTACTGTCCTCTTTCTAGTGGCCTAAAACCTGCAGCTTCATTTCATCCATGAGGCAGTCAAGCTATCTCAAAGCATTGGCACTCTCGAGACTGAAGATACTGTTGGCATAACACAAGTATAATTACTGTCAGTATAATCAACAAGGATTACTGGATTGATTTCTTCTTCTTCTTTTTTTTTTTTTCCCCTTCAGATGTTTAAGAAACCCCAAACTTGCATAAGAGTACATAACTTGGTAGCGTTCCCCATTGCTGGAGGCATCCTTCTGAGCTGGAGCTTGGCTTCCCCTGGAAGACGTAGGATCTTGCATGCCGTCAGTCTAGATTATGGATACGGTGTTGCCAAACCATAGGTACAATTACAAGGAAGAGATGGCATTGATCACGCCGTCTTGTCCAGCAAGATGCTTCCGCAGCTGAGCGTGGCGTGTCGGCGGGAGCAGGCGGAGAGCTGCCGGCAGTGGTGGATGGGAGCAGGGGAAGGGAGCATCAGCAGCAAGGAGGATGCTGTGAAACAGTGATAGTGATCTGGAGCTTGGGAGATGGTTCTCTTGAATCCTCCCTCGATGCTAACTTCACTGCAGTTAAAAGCTGAAGAAGGTTTGGTCTCCTTGGTGATTTGGGTGAGGGTGAAAACGGCTTTAATCTTTTTGGCTAGAGTCTAAAATGAAGGTATAACCTTCTTAATGCACCTGGCAAAGAAACGTTTCTTACAGGTGTAGTTTTGGTTTTTTGTCCTGTGTTCTCTTGCAAATGAGCATCCCTTTCTTTTTTCTTTTTTTTTTTTTTTTTCTTTTTTTGTTTTTTTTTTAAATATCTATGGTTTTTTGTCCTGTGTTCTCTTGCAAATGAGCATCCCTTTCTTTTTTCTTTTTTTTTTTTTTTTTTCTTTTCTTGTCTTTTTTTTTTAACATGCATATGCCTCCTTTTGGAAATTCCTTTTTCCACCCAGGCACCTGCATTTCAAGTCTCTATCATGCAGATTCATTTTTCTCTTTAGACGTGTGCCATGCTGACGGGCCTAAGGCTAGAACATGCTTTTTATCTGTGAAGGGTTTCTCTTGCACTTTCACTTCGAGTAGGTGATACTTTGAGGTGAAGGCGAGGGGCTGTGCCGTGCTGTTGAGAGCCAAGACCTGGGCTGCTACTCCAGGTTGAAAGTCAGACTGTTCCGGATTTGGGAGTACTAAAAGGTTTGCATGTCTGAATGAAAGGAAGAGAGGTGTGGATTCGCAAAAGGCCTGCTTGGAGAGGGACTTTCGAGCTTAATTTCTGCCTTTACTTTCATTTATCGAAATGTACAAAATCTCAAGAGAAAGGTTGAATTTTGGGGTTTGTGTCCTCATAGTCTGTGTTCTGGCTTTTTTTTATGCTGGGCTAATAAACAGTGGTCCTGAACATCACAGGAATCCAGATGAGAAGAAGAGCCTAAAAATCATTGGTTATGCATGCACCGAAGTTGCATCAAAAGTTCTTTTTGAGAAATACGGCCTTTTTATTGAATCCTTATGGCACAGGCACTATGCCTTGCCATCTTCTGGACTGCCCCAGGAGCACGTTCATTAACTCCCACTGTCTTCTGCATTAGCATTGGCTTCTGTGCTCCATTTAGATTTTCTTTAAAGCATTACATAAACAACTATCGTGTAAATACAGGCGTTTGTAATGGTGCTTTTAGATTAAAAAGACTCTTGGATTCATGCAAGTAGACACATGCTTGCACAAAATAACTTTTGGCTTCCCCCTAACACTTTTCAGAATAATTTAAAGGAAGAAAAGATTTGCAAACAGTTGTAAAAGAGCCATAAAAAACTGTCAAATACCAGACCTTCAGCTAATTGTAAACTGTTTTGCTCTTGGAAGTCATACAACATTGATCTCATAGCTGCTTCATTAAGAAGGTGCTTCTCTGTAGCACAGGAGCTGCTTGCTCAGGTAACCATGAGCAAAAATAGCAAGAGACGTTGGGCTTCTGCTATGAATGCCCAGTGGAAACTAGAATAGCTCCAGGCAACTGAAGTATTCTGTACCAAAAAAGAAGGCAAGCATTGCAGGGAGCTGAACAGGAAAAAGCTGCAGAGCTGAAAACTTCTTTTTCTCTCCTCCCAACTGCTTCACCCTAGAAGAGGCACAACGTCTCCAGCCCTTTGTGGGCAGGCATGGCAGAGGTGGGGCGTGTTTTGGGAGGACCCACTGGCACAAGAGGGTGCAGGTATGGGTGATGAATGCAGTCGCGCCTGTAGGCTTGCTCTCTGACTGACTGTCCTTAAGGAATATGTTCTAATCTTCAATTTTCAAAGGGAGATGTGAAAAAAATCTTTCGTGGACAGAGAATTGGCTGACATCCCCAGCCAGCTGGTTAGTTGCATCTTTTTTTTTTTCAGTGTACCAAGGAAGACAAGCACTCATGGGTTGGCTTTTTCTGGTTGGGATTAAAAAAAAAAAAGTCAATAGTCCATTAGACTAGATCAGTGGAAAAACTTTCCTCTGAACTCAGCTCTAATTCTGCAGTTGGGTGATGTTTTGCTTGAAGAACATGCCTAGCTCTTTGAATTGTGTCCTTCGAATGCTGCAAATTGTGGTGTCTGACCCTGAATTGTGTCCTTCGAATGCTGCAAATTGCGGTGTCTGCTTCAGGGAAATACTAGTAGCAACTTACTGGGTCTCATCTCTAGTGTGTTCACTCTCAGTGTCTCTCCTTTAACCAGTTTCTAAAGCTCTATCATTAAATCTCTTTAAGAAGGGAAATTCTTGCCTTTGTGTATTGGTTGAGCTGATGAATGGTCGCCTGTTATCTGCTCCGTCCATGAGTGCGTCGGGCTGTCAGAGAGACAGAGCTGAAGTCAAAGGGACTTTATTTCAGGCTTCTCTACCTCCTCTGGGTTAGCCATGGAGTGGATTCTCTTCCCATCTGTTCCTGAACCAGAAACATTCTGTTTAACAAGAGGGAGGACTGGGGATTTTATCTGGCCCAGCCATTTCCTTCTTGGTTTCCCAATTTCCTTCCCCTGCAGCAATCCCGTTCTGATCCCTCACGTCCAGCCATGGGTGCTAAATACGGGGAGGGAAACCACGGTGTCATTGCTCACCCCTGGTGAGTTTGGACATCACCCATACATGCCCAGTTGCTGGAAGTCTTAACAAGAGGGAGGACTGGGGATTTTATCTGGCCCAGCCATTTCCTTCTTGGTTTCCCAATTTCCTTCCCCTGCAGCAATCCCGTTCTGATCCCTCACGTCCAGCCATGGGTGCTAAATACGGGGAGGGAAACCACGGTGTCATTGCTCACCCCTGGTGAGTTTGGACATCACCCATACATGCCCAGTTGCTGGAAGTCCCAACTGGCAGGTGGCAGGGGGGCGGCTTGTGTTTTTTTAGTTGTTGTGTTTGGGTACTCCGTCTTGGTTTGCTAGTGTTGATGTGCTAGTTGAGGTGCTACTTGGGAGCTGCGGGGATGGTTAAAATCCTGCGTGTGCTTCTAAAAAAGTGTCAGCTTTTCGCTGAAAACCTCATGTGTGAGTTACCTGACAGCAGGTCTCTGTGCTTACGAAGTCTGACTTGGCTGCGCTCATTAGCACAAGGTGTGTGTTCGTGATTGTTCAGACCAGTTTCAGTAAATGATATATATTGGATAATGCAGCTTAAGCATACAGGCAGTATGGTGTTTTCCCCCACCCCAGAAGTAACTGCAAGTAGGGAGTGAGTTGCTAAACCTTACTCAGAGTTGTTTTGCTGATTATTTAATATTTACTAGGTGCTGAATTCCTGGCTGAGAGACATTATAGGGTGGCAGAGTCTTCCTGGGAGTGGATTGCTTTGGCTGGTCAGAACTGGATCTAAGGACAGCTTTCAAAAAAAACAGTTAACCTCAATTTTGTTGCTGAGTAGGTGTGAGCCAGGCTGCAGGCTTCTGGATTTTGGAGCGTGCCAGCACCCTGGTGGCCTCTTTAGCTGGGAAGGATGAGCGCAGAGAGAGGGACCCAGGAGAGGGTGAGGTGGGCAGGAGGTGGCCTACAGTGCCGCTATTGCAGTGCACAGCAAATGGTCAGGGAATACGGCAGCACTTAATAATTCAAGAATAAATTCCTGGACACACAAATGAAACAATACCAAATAAAAAAACCCAAAAAACCCAGCCCTGAAAATCACCTGTGTGCCCAGATTCATACCACGTACCATCGCCCATGCGATGGTTTGGTGGTCTGATGCACTGCTGTCCTTGCTGGCTTAGGTGTGACTTACTTTTCTGATCTCGTTCACGTTCCTCATCAGAAGCATGTCAGAGAGTCATTGAACCATCCAGTAGATTTTGGCCTGGCTGACTGTAATAACTCTGAACTTTGTATTTTATGTATGGTATGCTTAAATGATTTGGAAAGCATTAGGAAAGGAGGAAGGGACTATACACTGTACAGCTTGGTCAAGGAAGCCCTGGTGAGTGATTCCCCCATGACTCTGCAGGTGGTGAGACCAGTTGCTGGCCCCTGCTTGATGTCTCACAATCCTGCCCTTCGCTGACTCAACTGGTGCTAAAAATGAGTTTTCTCGCATCTTCTTGCTCATTTATCGCTGGCTTAGGTGTGACTTACTTTTCTGATCTCGTTCACGTTCCTCATCAGAAGCATGTCAGAGAGTCATTGAACCATCCAGTAGATTTTGGCCTGGCTGACTGTAATAACTCTGAACTTTGTATTTTATGTATGGTATGCTTAAATGATTTGGAAAGCATTAGGAAAGGAGGAAGGGACTATACACTGTACAGCTTGGTCAAGGAAGCCCTGGTGAGTGATTCCCCCATGACTCTGCAGGTGGTGAGACCAGTTGCTGGCCCCTGCTTGATGTCTCACAATCCTGCCCTTCGCTGACTCAACTGGTGCTAAAAATGAGTTTTCTCGCATCTTCTTGCCTCATTTATCTTTTTTTTTTGTGTGTGTCTACTTCCAGTGCTTTCCCCATCGCGAGGACCATTGGGTGTGTGGCTGCTAAGCACCGCTCTGACTTGGGACTGCTTTCGCATCCCTTCATGGCTTTGTTCTGCCATAAACATAAAGTTTATCCCTGCTTTCCCAGCCCTCCTCAGTTTTGCCCAGTTTTAACCACCTTCCCGTACCCCAGAGTCATCAGTACCTCTTCGCTGCATCTGTGCAGCAAAGCTCAAATAGTCCCTGTCTCCCAGCAGCACTTTGCTACTTGTTTCCCAGTTACTGCCCTCTCGGGTACGAGGGGGACTGTCTCAGTGAGAGAGTACATCTTATCTTTGTATGTGAGCTCCCTGGCATGGGCTTTCATCTGCTTTTATTGCACCCAGCAGTCTCCCGGGCACCAGCAGCCATTGTAACGGGGCACTGGGGTCTCTAATGCATTGTCCCCCGTGGGGTAGTAGGAGAATACGAGATCTTCATCCCAGATCTGGGCAGGCAGAGGTACAGGGAGATGCGCAACTTGGCAGAAAATCCATGAAGGAGTGAAAAACTGAGCGTGGACCTCTCGATGAAATCTCCAGCTGGTGGCTGAACTCCAGGACTGTTTTTCCCCCCCAGTGGCAGCCTTAGTTGGTTGGTCTCCAGATGCTGCCACAATATGAATATTCAGTGCCAATAAAATATGCACAATACCATAAGCCTTGCCAGGGTGAGGATCTTGAGGGCTCGATGAACTTTGTAACAGCATTACTCAGTTGTAGGGGCACGACTGATGCAGCAATTGATTTCTCGGTTCAGGCTTCACCTTCTTTTGAGCAGAGTTCATCCCTGTTTGCTTTTCATAATAGCGTTATTACACCTCGCTGGCAGCAGGACAAGAGAAAGCGACTCTGCAGCTTTTCATTCCTTGTGTATGCCTGTGCAATAATCAACGGTGGTGAACAACAGTCTGTCAGGCTTGAATTTTGCATATATGATATGTTATCAGCTGACTATCATGGTATTAACACTAATGGAAAAGACTCCTGTTTTAACTCAGAGTTTTCCAACAGCTACAGAACAAAGGCCCAAAGAGTTTCAATATTAAAAAAAAGAGGGGGGGGGGTAGGGGAAGCAAAGCTATGCTGCAGTAGCAAGAATACCAAAAAAATGCATCTTTAAACTTTTTTTCTCCTGATCTACTTTCTGTATGACTCACGAGCCAGGCTCTAAAATGGCCTCCAAACATGCATGCATAATTTTGCACATCCAAGTGTCTGCATATGCAGTGCTCTTAAATATCCCCGAGGCGTTGGCTTTGCTGCTGGGGCGGAGTGGGGAAGGGGCGAAGGACTTCATCCCCAGAAGGGCCCTAACTTGTGTTAGCATCGCTTCCCTGATGGCCTTACCCCAGCCTTCGGTGTGCGCCGGTCAACCACCAGCGTCCGTGCAACCTGCTCTTCTCCACAGGTTTATGCTGGGCTAGTTAGCTTGGAGAACGTCTTGTCTTTTTTTGTTTTGTTTTGTTTTTTTTGTCGTTTGGTGGGTTGGTTTTTGTGTTCCTCTCCTCCTACGAAAGGCATAGCCTGTGAAAGAAGACATGGGCTTTCCGAGTACCAGCTATATTCCAGGGACTAGCTGGACAAGGGAGGCGGGAGGGAGAGCCAGACCTTGGAAGAAGTTACACGTGAAGCTATAGAAATGAAGGACCACCTTTGGGCCGATGGCATTGCTCTTTAGTCATAGGGCAGTAGGACCCACACCCCTGCTTCACGGAATCAACAAATAAATATGCTAAAAATTAAAATTAAACCCGTTTCCCTTTTTGTTTTTTTTTTTTTCTTTCAGTGATTCCTGACAGGATCCTATTTAAAGCAGGCATCTCATCTGTGCTTCTCATAACTTTTGTAAATTAATTAAGAGCTCTTAAATGAAAAGCCAGCAGAGAGACATGCTTGCAGGTGTCGGAGCAGGGTTTTCGCCCCTCAGGAGGGGATGTAGAAAGTGTTCTCAGCTGAAGCAACGGGGGCCGGTTAACAGCCAGAGTCATGGGTGGCTCTTTCAATGGCTTAGGATAATAAAACCCAGTTTTAGGGGTTTGATGTGCAGATGACATCCCCTTTTCTGAAAGTGGCCTGTGTGTGCAGTGATACTCGGCATGTGTTTCAGGTGCTTTCTGTCGGTCAGGGTAGGGTGAGCATACCTGACATAGCAGAAACGTGTTGATTTGATTAAAATCTGGCTCTATTGTCTGGCAGAAGCCCCGAATCCCCCTCTTACCCTTTCTGCAAGCAGAAAGAAGTGCAATTTTCATTCAGCATAGATGTTTCCCTTTCATCCCTGAAGCTAATTTTTTTTTTTCCTGCAGCAGTTTTGGTGAAATTATGTATCGCTTGTGATAATTCATTTTAAAAATTCCTGAGCTGTGTGGCATACTTTCATGAAAATTCATTTAGATAAAATTAGATATTATTGTTTAATGAGGTGGCATTTCAATTTAGACCTTGCATCATGCATATACCAAGAGTTTTTTATGGAATAGTTAGGTTCATTTGAGTAATAAAGGCTGAATCATGGGGGCTTTAATTCTTAATCGCTGTGAGGATTGTTATCTGTGGGATGTGAGCTGTCTTAGTGGTATTCAATCAAGTGTCCACTTAGCCGTGACCAGAAGTAATTGCTCCCAAGTGGGTTGCACAATGACCTGTTAATACTTGCTTTGACCCTCTGACCTTGTCTGCCCCATTGTTTAGGATTTTATAGCGAGCGAGTCTGCATTTCTGTGGGGTCAAGTAGATATCTGAGGTCAAACATTTTCTGATTACTCCATAGTGTACACTGTAAGTCTGCGGAGTTGTTGCATAGCAATAGTCACTGCTTCAGAGCAGGACGCGAAGGGTTGGGAAATTGTCTTCCTGAATGCATGTAAACAGTTTAATATTTTACTGAAAGAAGTTCATCTTGTAAATTAGGTATGAATAATACATTTGTAATTACTACTCATGTCTTTAAACACTTGTGTCTTAATTGGCTTGGGTATTTTTTTAATGTATTTGCATTTTGTCAGGGAAGTTAATTTTAACTTGCAGAGATGGAAGGCGAGCTGTGTGGACTGGGGATGGCTTCATCCTGCATCCCTTCAGCGCCTGGGCTTGTGTCAGTGCTTCTAGATGAGTTCAAGTGGGGATTGCTTCATCCCTGCTTCGGACTGCTGCTCTAGACTGTTGTATGTGCCTCTCTCAGCCTTCCACAATTAATTTGACCTACTTGTTGAGGACTGCGACCCGCGGACGGTTGGGATGTCCTACATTAATTTATTGGCCGTGTTTAAATGTTGCTGAAAGCGTGGTTGTATTGTGCAGTAATTTGCAGGGGGACTTTCCGTGTTGTGTAGCTGAAATGCGGTATTTTCTTAGCAGTGTATCTGGCAAAATAGCGCCGTTGTACAAACAAAGCCTTGGTATTGTTTGTAGCACTACTCCCTCTTTTCATGTCGTGTTTACCGAGTTCACTAGCCAAAACACTTCTGCGCGCTCTTCAGCCTTGTAGGTCAGCTTTGTTCTAAAATAACATATATGCCCATCTCTCAGCATTGCATCCTAGGGAAAATATTTTGATCGTTGTTCCCTGAGCCGGGCTCGTGGGATGACACAAAGCAGTTGGATCACGATACAGGTTGGGGACAAACACAGCTAGCGTTCCTGTGAGAGAAGCAGACTATAGTCAACTGAGTAAGCAAGAAACAAGTGCTAGAGGGAAAACTATATAGCATATGTGGGGGAGAAAAACAAAACAGTGTCTCTCTTTCCGCTGCCAGAATATTTAAAAACAAACAAACAAGAAAGCAAAGCAAAGCATGCCTTGTAATGAAGGGAACCTGTGGATTTTTCTTACTATACATGAGGCCCTGTGTGGATCTCCTCTTGCCAGAACGTCCTCGGGGAGGTTGAACTGTCCATTCTCCAAGACCACGTCATGGTCGGTGCAGGACCTCATAAGGCCACGTGTGGGTTGGCCACAGAGGCCCTCGAGAGCTCCTTATTGGTTTGAATCTTCATCCTGCATGAAAACTGTGGCCTCTTGTGTCAAGCCATCGCTGGTTCTCCGTTGTAAGGGTTTGGGCACGGCTGGATTTATGGAGCCGCCTTCCTTTGCAGATGTTGGTATTTAATCACTCAGGACAGCCCTGCTGTCCTCCACGGGCTGATGATATGTTGTCAGTGTAGGCCCCGGCACAGGCGTGTGGTCTCATTTTCCTTCTGAAACTGCGATCTGAAGGCACTCCTGACCTAAACCAGCCCTGGACATTATGGCTGTCTTCCTCTGGGCCATCCACCTCTGCCTCCCCACCGCAGCTTGGCTTAGGAGGGAGCATCTCCTTGAACCTCCTCCTCCTCCTCCCTGGAAAATGTAAGTTTGGGAGACAGTGCAGGAGATGAAGGGATCTTCACCTCACGTTGCTCAGGGTCTGGTTGCTTCATCAGATGGAGCAATCCCATCTTCAGGGGGCCTGCAGAGACCCCGGGTGAGGTGGAGCAGGAATCAGGAGCGTCAGCCTCCTTGCGCCGCAGGGCGGGAAGGGTGGTGAGACTCGGGGGGAAGGCGCCAGAAATGCAGAAGTTCTTACCAGGTGCATATTTTAGGGTTGATGGTAGTGAAACAAGTGTATCATTGCTTCTCTTAACAATTAGTCAGGACTGGGGCATTTCTCATAAAGACCCCATGACTAACGTTACTGTGGGAAATCCAGAGGGCTTCGTGAACTTGATTTTGAGGTTTTCACTGTGTTTGTTGAGATAGATACAGTTTTCACAAGAAAATGGTGTGCTCTTTACTCCCCTTTCTAAAAAAAGATGTGCAGCTTGAAAAACTGAGTACACAGCATCTTTAATGTGGTACTCATTGCTTCTTACCAAGCCCGGGCGCTCTGGGTCCCTTCTCTACTGCACTAGGAGGAACTTGCTTTTGGTGGAAAGATCTTGTGCCGAGTCCAGAATAAACAGAGTATTTCTTAACTTTCAAAAGGAATGTGAGCGGATGCCACGGAAATGAAAGATCCCGTTTAACACCGATACTGCAACCTTGATCTATTTTTTTAATTTTTTTTTTTTTTTTTTAAATGAAATGTGGGAAAACATCTAAGATGTTGCAGAGGGTTTTTGGAAAGCCTGCGTTTCCCACACGCTCGGGTCTGTGCAATGCCTTTGTAGGTGGTGTGTGGTTTGTGTCAATCATCAGTCAGGTGCTAATGGTGATAGAGCCGCGTTCAGCCTCTGAAACCGACACCGAGCACATTGATCTTTGCAAACACGTTTATACAAGCTGGGGGAACTGCAGGCTTGTAGCCACAGTTTTCAGCCATCTCCAGAGTTTCCTTTTGTAGCTCAAGAAAAGGCAGAATACCACTTCTGCAGCAGCCTCAGATGGTGCTGAGACAAGCCCTTCCTCTGCCTTGATATCAATTTAGCCATTTCATCTTTCCCCCAGCAGACTAAGCAGCGGCACAGATCGGCCGTTTTAAGTAATTTTGTGGAGGAAGCAAGAGCTGAATGTTCCAGCATCTCCTGGTTTTCACTCTGGTTGAAGAGGGCACTCCTCGTACCTGCTACTCTTCCAGTTACAATCCTTTCAAGGAAAATACGATACTTTTCATGGGACTGGGTATGGGTTTGGTGATGAAGTTTTAGGGGATCAGTGTAGCATCCTCCTTGGATGCAGATTGGGGCAGCTGTTGATCCAAGTGAACAAAAGGATTAAAAAAACCATACAACTGTCGTCAGGGCAATTTGTGCCCGTGGCCTTTTGGGCTCTTCCTGTTATGACTGGTTGCATCTTGCTGCTTTTCTGAATCCACCACCAAGAGCGCATCATAAGAAAGTGAAACTCCATGTCAGCCCAGTCATGTCAGCGTGTGATAATGGTGCCGTGCACTCTCGGGGACGTATGCCTCCTCTCATTAGTTTGTTTTTTTGGAAAGGTTTGTTTTTTTTTTTTTTCCCAGAAATGCTGTGTACCTATTATCGTGGTCCTAGGATGCCTTGCAGAGCTGCTCCTGCCAAGCACTGAACAGCCCTAAGAGTTGTTAAAACTTTAAACGAGAAGCAGAGGCACTCAGCAATTCTCAGAGGCGCTCGGCACCTTTCAGGATAGAGCAATTTAAAAAAGAAAAAAAAAAAAAAGCCACAAAACAAAAAACATGAGATGTAGTTATGCAAATTATGACCTTTAAATGCATTTTATATTTGGATTGAAGTTGCTAACGCATTCTTTCCAAGTTCTGTTTTTCCAGCGCGATTCTTCTTCAGGTGCTTCTCTTTGTATTGGTGGAGCAGAGCAGTGCCGGCCCCGCGGAGGGAGCGCAGGGACATGATGACTCAGAAAAGCAGCCACCGTGCTCTGGGATGGGTAGCGCATCGGTTAGCGAGGAGCCTAAATAGGTGGATTTTAATTTCTCTGGAGGGTCTGAGCACGTTAACTAGATGGCAGATTCCTCATTAGCTAGATGGATTAAAATCTGTATCACGGCTGATGCCTATCCTGACTAATACGTGTAAGTAACAGCTCGTTCTACTAGAGCTATTGGACGTGGCTTGGGTGGAGGAGAGGAATTGGCTTCTGCGGAGGATATTTGCAGAAAGTCATGTTTCCACCATATGTTAGCAGGAGTCTCTTTGGATGCAGGTTTTGGATGGAGTCCTCTGTGTTGCTGTAATCTGGTTTGTCCTTTTTCTACCACTAGTTCTGAATCATACCAACTACTTGGACTCTTCTGTGTGTTTCCTGGAGGACAGTGGGAACATTTCTGCTGGCTCAGCTGCCTTTCACCTCTTACTTCAT
The DNA here is from genome assembly GCF_000699145.1 of Aptenodytes forsteri. NCBI lineage: Eukaryota > Metazoa > Chordata > Aves > Sphenisciformes > Spheniscidae > Aptenodytes > Aptenodytes forsteri. Next base: position 73,264 of record NW_008795710.1, on the reverse strand, counting down.
CTTGATGAAGAAGAAAGTTCTGGAGGACTGAAGGAGAAATTTTGTGTCAGTCAGGAGTGAAGAGGGCTGCAAAAAAATCTGAAAATTCTGCCAAATTAAAAAAAAAAAAAAAAGAAAAAGGTATCACGAACCTCATCGATCCTGATTTAGGTCTGGCTTGTGACAAATCATTATATAGCAAGGGAAATATCCCTTTAATTTTTAATAGCTTTGCAGTGAAGTTTTATTAGGCAATAATCTGATTCCTGAGTGGATAAAAGATAAGGTTGAGGGCCAAGTAATTTTTCCCCCTCTCGTGCAGCTGGGAAAGGGAGAGAGGGGTCATGGCGAGACGGCTGCCTTCTGAAGCTCAAAGCAGCATCCTTCTCTGTGCCACAAGCATACCGAATGCTTCCAAATGGATATTTACAACATAAATATGTTCAGGATGTGGGTAGCGAGAGAAGTGTGGGAATAGACGCGAAGGTGCATGGGAGTGGGGATGCGAAGGGGGAGGTGTGAAGAGAGCCAGGAGAGTGTGATGCACATTTTGCAGATGACTTCTCTTTGGGTACCTCCTTCCAAAGCCTGGCTGCGGACTTTCCTGCTCCTACCAGTGTGTCCTGGGGCTTTAAGTTCACTGCAAAGAGGTTCTCTTACCCGTCTCTGCTAACGTCACCGGTCCCTTATTTCCAAAATGGTTTCTTTTCAGGTAACAGCAGCTGATAATAAGCCTGGATTGGTCAAGTAGCTTTGTTTGTAGTTTGGTGGTTGGTGGTTGGCATTTCTTCCAGTGTTTCCCAGGCACCGAGCGCAGTAGACATTTCACTGGCACTTAATAAAGCAGCGTAGGGCACTCCTCGATAATATAATCCTTATGCCAGCCCGGTTGCTAAACCCACGAGTCCCTCAGGCAGTAGTAGACAACTACACTTGGCGTTGCTGCTTGTTTTACTGTTGTCTCAGATGACTAGGCAGCATTTCTGCGATTTTAAGGCGGCGTGTTATTGCAGTATCGGGGATGAAATTACCACTTACAGATGTATAGGTGACAATCTGACTCCCTTCGGCTGTTGAGCATCAGTGACTTGGGGAGGCTGGTGGTGCGGGGCACCTTTGGCGCATCGCGCCAGGTACCAGAAATGAGCATCTGGCCCTCTCTTGTTATTTTTTGTTTCCCTTCTTTTTTGAACATCTGCTCGCCTGATTGTTTTCTATTTTTTTTTTTTTCTTCTTGTGGCTCTTTTAATTTGCGGTGAATGTGTATTTAATGTAAGTAAGATGTTAGCTTCTGTCTTGTTTTTCAGCAAGCATTCCAGTAATTACTGGAGTACCTTTGAATGCTACAGCTGCTATTTCTAAGTTAGAGAATCACATTTTCCAAGCATTTATAACTGAATTCACATGGGTAAAACTTGGCATTCAGATTGCCGGCCCACATATCTTATTTTGTCTTGATCCTTTAAGTTAGCATATCAGCTTTGTGTTTGATTAAAATGGTAAAAATGGCTTCTTGCTGCTTTGGGTGGGCTTGTAGTAGTGTTGTTTTATGAAATTGTTTTAATTTAAAAAAAATTATATTGGTTTGAGCCCTGAAATTATTTCTTTGCAGTTACTACTGTGGGCTGGTGTCTTTTTTTTTTTTTATTATTTTTTATTTTTCCCCCTCTGTCCTCCTCACCCCTTATTACTGTGAAACAGTCACTATTATTTTAATATTGTTGGTACATCTCTGAGGAGCTTCTGAGAATGTGGTTTGGTCCTCTCTCTGCTGATGTCAGGCAATCCCTTCGTGCCAAAGGACGCTGGCTAAGGCCAGGCTTTCCCCCGTGCCCTCAGCAATGTTAACTTGGCTTTCCCAAATGCTCCTGGAGAGCGATGCACCCAGTTCCTCTGATTTTAGAAAATTAAAAAACAACCGCCATGATTTGAAATTCACCTTATTTTTTCATTGCAAATAGTAGCACTACGTCTGCAGGATTGCGATGACCTGTGGATTGGCTGCACGGGCGGCAGTGCTTTGCTTTGCATTATTTGAGTGCAGGGTGGTTTTGAGGATGTCCCAACGCTGTCATCACAGCTCCAGCCCCGTGGCTGCTCTGCAGCATTAAGTGACTCTCTCTCCCTCTCTCCTCCTCCCCCCTTTTTTTCTTTTCAAGCTGTGAAGTCTGGTCCAGAGGAAATGTGATTTTTGCATTTCCCTGCCCAGAGAGGTATTTTTTTAATTTTCGAAACTGTTTTCTGGCACTTACAAGTTGAAAGGTAGCAAGGGGGGAAAAAAAAAAGAAAAAGAAAAAAAAAAAAGAAAAAAACAAAAAAAAAAAAAGGAAGAGATCTGAAATTTGACCTCCAAATATACTTAAAAGATTTGGTGATAATTACAGAGCTTTTCTTTGGAGGAAATAAAGTACAATGTGTGGTTTGTTCTATGGGCAGGTATGCTAAGTGTAGGGCAGATGAGCTGAACAATAAAAACTAAATTGATGGATCTGGTAGAGCTAAGTACTTAAGTAAATGATATTATTTAGTAACACAAATTTTGTGAAAAAGCCTCAGTGTTCCAAGAAAAGTCTGAGAATACCACCGGACTTAATTAACTGCCAATATTAATTTATGTCATTGTTATTGGCAATAGTTTTACTCGCATTTTGATATTTGAGCTGCTTAACTCTTCTTTGCCGTAAATGTCCCTTTAACAGGACATGTAAAATGAGGTTTCACACATAATCATGTGTTAATTACATATATTCAGGAGAGAAACATATCCAAACTTTGAGGATAGATGCTGGATTTTGTCTTGAACTCAGGTTTTATTTGCATGTTATAGGAAGCTGATGTTTATAGGCTCAGCAATACTTGGTGCTCCATGCCTCTCGCTTGCACTCTGCACAGCGCTTGCCCTGGGATGCGGATACGGGTGCGTGAGCGTGGAGGAGCGCCCGTTTCTTGCCCAGAGTCACGTGCGGTTGTTGCAGGGGATGACTGTCCCATGAGCCATCCACAGGGCTGCCCGTGGCCAGCATGGGCAGAAAATGACCCAAAAAGCCGTTCCTACTCCTCTGCATGGTGCCCGTGGGTGCGGCTCCCCCGCACTGTGCTGTCCTCTCGCCCCAGCTCCAGGACCTGCGGGGAGAGCATCCAGACAGGACTGTGGATTTTGGCTCAGCGGCATTTCAAGAATCGCTTAAACTCGAGGAATTCATAACTTTGGAATTCAGCAAATTTGCACAACTCCGTGCATCTGTTGCTCCGTCAGCACGCGCCGGCTTTCTGCCTTCTTTACCCTGTGCATCTCGGGCTAAATATCTTGTGATTAACGACCCAACTCGCAGGCTTGTGCTCGTGAGCATCTTATCAGCAGCCCTGCAGAATCCGCCGCTGCGCGGGGAGCGTGCCGGCCGGGGAACGGCAGCGCTGGGCGAGCTCAGGCCGGGGTGGCTGCTCTGTGGTTTGTTGTGTCTGGTTTGGTTCCTACTTTTAAAGTTGCAGTTGCGTTTGGTCATTCGAAGCTTATTTTCCTAGTCTGGCCAAGCCAGCAGGATCCCCGTGCGCTGCAGGGGAACATAAAACATCAGCCTTTAAGCTGGAGTGCTCAGTAGATAAGGATTTTAAGACTCTTGCATCATGCGCTGTGTCTTATGGGCTTACTTAGTATACTCCATTTGATTTAATTTAGATATTGAATAAGGAGAAACGCTTTAATAGCCAGAAAAAGTATTGTACATTGTAGCGCCTCTTCTTTCCCCAGTGCCTTAAAGACAAGATGGCTGGGAGGGCTGACTTAGGCTGTGATTACGTTTATTTAATTGTAGGAAGTAACAGGGTGTTTTCAGAATGCTTAAAAATGATGTTATACCTTATCTGTACTTTAGTGTGTTTCAAAAAGCCAACAAGAATTCACTGAGCTTTTGTTTTATTTCTTCTTTTCTGTGACTAAACGTAAAGAATAACTTTTCAACCTTTGCAAAGATTAGGAAACGTGCAAAATTAGTGGGTTATGTCGGTCGGGTGGCTTGGGGAGGGTATGAAAAGTCAGTGGGTGGCTCTGCCAGCGGTCTCCCCCTTCCCTTCCCCATCCTATAAATACCAATTAAAAATTGTAACTGAGTGGCTACGAACGCTAGCTTGCGTGCCGATAGGTAGCCGTTTATCTTGCGAAAAGGTTTGGTTTGCTGCTTGTTTGTATTGGCAGGACTGAGGACGGCTGGGGAGCAGGAGGTGCTGTTGGATGGCGTTCCTGGGAGATAAGGAAAACCTCGGGGATGCGGTTTGCTCCGCGTGGGGTGGCAGCGCTGCCTGCTTGGGGGGTCGGTCTCGGTGGCCGTGGCGTTGTCACCGCTTCGCAGGAGGCTATGACGAGTTGCTGCTAGCTGTGCACAATATAGATTAGAAGGACAAGAAATAGCAAACCTGCCATGGAGGTTTTACTGTAGCAGTGAATGGGGAGCTGGCAGGAGAAGTGAAATATTTGCAAGTCGTAAAGGCAGCGGGTTCAGAAGTTTCGAGGTGGGATTGGGATTGTTTGCAGAGATCCCTCGGCTGGCCAAGATGCGCACGCTGGATTTTGTTGCTGTAACAGGCTTGTGCACCTTTTACTAAACAGCACAAAAAGTGCGTTTGGATTATAATAAATTTGCAGTCATTTATTATTTATAAGTCTGCATTTATTATTTTATATATTATATATTTATTTATTATATAATATATATTTGCATTTATTTATTATTTATAGATAACCTTTCATTTGAGAATATTAATCATTGCGTGAGTCCGCACCACCCTTCAGTAATCACGGTTGGGTATTTTGTCTCAGTCAGTGAGAGCCCAGAGGATCTTCAGAGTGGGTGAAAATCATCCCAGACGTAGGTTTAAAAAAAGAAAGGGAGGAAAAAAAAAAAAAGAAAAAGAAAAGCAGGCCTCCCAAAAGCTGTGGTGGAACCTGGTATTAGCAAATGCTTCTAGGAAGTTTGACTGCGAGCCATATGGCAATGTGGGGAGTATTATCCATCGCTCCAAAAGTTGGTCTCTGAATCAGCCTATTGACTTCAACAGCACTTAATCATGTGTTCTAGTTCTTCTTTGAAAAGGCTCGCATTCCTGAATCATGTCCTCTGATTTTAACCGCTAGACGGTACTTTGTTTTGTGGTAGCAGACAAGTCCAGTCATATTTCTGTGACTAAGTTTGCAAGTTTTGACTGCATCTCTAGTGAAGTATGCTGATGAATATTCCCCCTCTTATCAAAATCCAAACATTTGCCGCTGTCCTTGAATTTTTAGGGTGAAACCGAGTGTCTTCCTGGGATGGAGTTGGTGGGGTGCTGCAGGATACTCTGTGATTTCGTATGTTCATCTGCAGAGCGTGGTGGATGCTGTGATGGAAATAAACGGGGGTGAAACCAGTGATCTCAAAATACTGCCCTGAATTCTGCTTTCAAAAACCCTGAGCGTTGGTGGTGACTGAACCAATATTAAAACAAGAACCAGTTGCGCGGGTCCAAGTTTGGATTGTACTTGGATGCTGAAGTACATCCTGGAGCCTCACACGTGGCTCTGCTGGTTCAGGGATGATTTGGATTCTCTGGTTGGTGAAAAAAAATGGTGGGTTTGTGCGTCGTTTGGGGATGTGCTAGTTTGTGTCCGTTGCATCCACAAGTCCCCCCTGGTGTTACCGCACAGGTAGAGTTGCCAGGTCCCAACCGTGGGTTGCAAGGCGGCACGGGTGCCAGAGGCTCCAGGTGGGCTCCATTCACAACTGCCACAGCATCAGAAATGCAGGGAACGTACGCTCTCCTCCCTGCCAAGGGAGTTCCCAGGGATTTCTGCTCCAGTCTGTCCCTTATTAAAAGGAAACTCTGGGCAAACCCCTGTGCCGCTACCTGGTTTGGCACGCAGAGGGGAAAAAATCCTGTCCCACCCCGTTCCTGGGGAGGGGGTGCATGGGCTTCGCTTTCATCCCTAAGAATCATTATATTTCAGCAGAATTTTTTGTCTCACCTTTCCGTGTTTTTACAGCTAAAGCAGTTTTTACTTCCCAACTTTCAACATCTGGAATTAGGTTTCAGTTTATTAAAAAAAAATTCAAAATCCGCAGTCTGGATGAAACACCAATGCCTTTGTATTTGCCCACGATTTTTAGCTTTAGTTTTGCAAATGCCAGAAGTCCCAAGTAGTTGCATGTTCAGTAGCTGCTGTTTTCTGCTGCGTCTTAGTCTTAACCATTTTTTTTTTTTAAATTATTTTTCCTGTTAGACACTTTTCTAATTGGGGATAATACCAAAATGATTAATCAAATTAAGCATGAGAGCAAAGGGGCTGATGCATAAAGCTGTGTATAGCTGCCGTCTTCTGCAGTGAGGTTGTCTCCCTGTTGCTGAAGTTGCTTAATGGGCCTCTTAGGCTCTATTTTTTTTTTTTTTTAATAAGGTACTGTGTAGATCCCATTGACTTCAATTGTTGATTGGGATGCCTGACAGCCGGGAAATTAAGCCCCTTCTTTGTGACCGAGTTGAAGGCCAGATTTTCAAGGATTTTTGAATGCTTAGCAGCCATAATTGGTGTTAGGTTTTTGGTTTTGGTTTTGTGGGGTTGTTTTTTTTATTTGGAAAAAGTTCAATTCTCATTTGGACATCTAAATAAGGGTGAGAAATTATGATACTTGTAGCGACTGGTGTTACTAGGATATGACGAACTTTTTTAGAAGAACCTAGCACCTAAGGTGCTAGTTACTTTACTGTCCAAATAAGAGCTTTGTTTTCCTGGATTTCTGCTTTGTTCGCAGACGCTGAGCATTTCTGCAAATCCTGGTCTTGGAGGAGAAACTTCCTTGCTTCTGCCTCATTTTTCTGAGTTTTCTGTAGCGATTTTGGGGGGAAGGGTGGGCAAAACGAGTTGAGTAAATTAGACAACTGTTGGAAAAAAGGGGGACATGCAAAATCAAGTGTTCTACTTGCGTAATCTGTTTAACAGCAGCAAGGCACGGAGCCTTGTGGGACATGGGAATAAAAGGAACATCTGTGCAGGCCACATGGCATGCTCCGGAGGAGCCCTCCGTCCCAAACAGCTCGGCTCTATTTGCAAATAAAAGCTCCAACCAACATCAAAAAGTTGAGGTGGATCCCAGCTGAAAGGGGAGAACAAATGTTACCTCTCGGTGCAGTGAAGTTCCCCCTGCAAGCAGCCTTTGTGGTCTTTTTAAGGATGCTTTGGGCATGAGTTTCTAATGGCAATTTATTTAAAGGGAAAAAAAAAAAAGAAAAAAGGAAAGGAAAAAAAAAAGAAAAAATTTATTTATTTTGGAAAAATTATGTCTGTATTGAAAGATTTTAGGAAATTGCTGAGCATCTCAAGCTACAATCAAATACAGGTATATGAGGTAGAAATAAGAATAGGGATGGTAGGGTTTTTTTTTTGGGGGGGTGGGGTTTTTTGATTGGTTTTTTGGGTTTTTTTTTCCCTCCCCCCTCCCCGGATATAGACATCCTGAGACCCCAAGGCTTTCCAGGCTGATCTTACTCCTCTTATTTTGCTGCTGGTGGTTGGTAAACAGCTCCATCGTTAGGCAGGACCCTGGGGAGCTGCAGCTGCTCGGGCCCCGCTCCCCCAGGACGCTCGCTGGAGGGGAGGATAAACAAGACAGCAGTACATTTTCTTTCCACTTACAACCTGTTAGAGTGGAGTAATTCTTGCAAGGATGCATCTAGTTTGGGGCTTGGCATTTTCTAGACAGGCTGTATTGTTTTTAACAGAGTCGTGTATCAGCAAGCTGGGTAGTCTGTATCAAGAAGGCACGTATTTTTTAATATGTAAATAGGAAAGGATGGTGTTTCATCTTTATTCCAATGTACCCAGGGTGGCAATAACGCTTTTTAAATCCCTGTGAAACAGATTGTATATGGCAAAATTAATGTCTCAACTCTCCAAGTATTTTCTCTAAAATATTTGAATTTTTGCATTTATTATGCCGCTTGTTTAAAATAGCGAGCGATATCAGCCGTGCATTCAAAGCTTAATTGGTGGAACACAGATTTATTCTAATTTAAAACAGTCACTTAAAAACAGTTTTGTATATATGTATACATGGGCACAACTTTTCATACAGTTGTCTGTTTTGGAGCGGTCTCTTAGGCACTGATGTACAAGTTGAACCTGTTTTCTTTTGTGCAACATGGCTTTGAGAAATCATTAGTTAAAACAGTATTCCGCAGTTTCATTGCAGTCAGTAAACAGCCTAATGCGAGCGGTGCGTAAGATGATTGAAGTTCTGCCTTTGATGAGGCTTTGAAATGTATTGTGCCAAATATAGTCCCAAGGTGTGCATGTGTGTATGTATGTATATATGTATGTTGGTGAAAGCTGCTTTCATGAAGATCAGGCCAAGTAACAAAATAACGTGTCCATCAGCATTTGCCACTGCAGGATGGTGATGGAAGAGCAGCAGCAGAACCGCAGCCGTGTGCTCATCCGTGTCGCCCGCCCCAGGCAGGGCAGGGGTATCTGGAGATGCTTTAGAATCATAGAATCATTGAGATTGGAAAAGACCTCTAAGATCATCGAGTCCAACCATCGACCCAACACCACCACCCACTAAACCATGTCCCTAAGCGCCTCATCTACACGTCTTTTAAATACCTCCAGGGATGGGGACTCCACCACTTCCCTGGGCAGCCTGTTCCAAGGTTTAACCACTCTTTCAGTAAAGACATTTTTCCTCACATCCAATCTAAACCTCCCCTGGCACAACTTGAGGCCATTTCCTCTCGTCCTATCGCTTGTTACTTGGGAGAAGAGACCGACACCCACCAATGGTGGGTCGTTTTCCTCTTTTTCAGTCACATTTGTCATTTGTCATTACTTCCTTAGCCACTTTCCGTTTTGTCCCACTCCTTGCCATCATTTCGTAAGGACTTTTCCTCTGCCACCTGTTTTCTCCTTGAAACTGGACTCTGTTATGATGCCACATCTGGTAGCAGTGGGGTGTTGTGCAGCTCACTGCGATGGCTATGGGGGGGTTTGCCGCACTGACGAGGGTTGGGCGCAGGTACCCCGTGCCAGATCCGCGTAGCAATCCCTGACTCGCTCCGGTGGAGCACGGGAATTTCAGATACTTTCTTGTTTTGCAGCCGCTTGCCTTTTTCTCCCACCGCACTTCTTTTCATTCCCCTGAACACGTGGTCACGTATCTGCTGCCCGTCAGGTTTGTTCTGCCCGTTGCAGAAAGCTCACTCGTACCCAGGCAGCCCTTTGCGTGGCGTGGCATTTCCAGCCTGTGCCACCCAAGCACTGCTGGATGCGATGCACTGTGCTGTTCCTTAGGTCAGAGCATAAACTCTTGTCAACTCTTTAGTTGCATCGAGTGCTGCAGCCAGTTTTGCAGTTTGATGTATGAAACGATGCTCTCGATTGCTTCAAAAGCCCTGGGGGCAGCTGGACCCTGGGGTGGAGATGCGTGGAGAGTGCTGGAAGCATCAGGGAAAGGTGAGGGTGGTAGGGCTGACCTCATGCTGATGAGATGAAGTCCATAGTGGTCCGCCAGATCACCTGAGCTGTGCGCCTCTGCCTTTGAGATTTAAATAGTGAATTAGTAAAACTTGTCTTTCAAACCTGTTCAGTATTACAAAGATTAATTTTTGTTGGGGGCAGATTAATAGGTTTCCTATTCTGATTAATACAGTGATAATAAAAACGTTGTGATTGCTGGAATTAATGAAGCCCAGATTCCTGTTTCAAGGTTTGATTGACTTTGTACTTCAGTTATGCTAAAGCTGCTGCATCTCATTGCCCCTTATGTAGCTGTAGCCTTTGGAGAATCTGTATGGGAGCAAGGCAGTGCAGGAGAAGGTCTGTGTTGGAGGTGTGTATTGGAGGATGCATCGAAGAATCTGTTGGGGGAGAAGTTTTGTCAAAGAGTGGTCAAGAGTTTTGCTCATGTTGCAGCGTTTATTAGAGTTTCTCTGTCTTTAACCCAGCAGGCTATTTTTGTGAAAGTTGTAGAAGAGGAGCGTCCAACTCAAATGTGTGGGTGCATCATTAAAAGCTTCAATTTGTCAATGCCAGATCGACCTCAAGTGCGTGGGTAGATCATTAAAGGCTTCAGTTTATCAGAACCGATCTATTATCTGTTCCTCTCCCTCCTCCGCCCTTCCCCTCAGCACTACGTGTGGTTTCCCCAGGCTCTCCAGTGTTGAGGTCCATGGAAGTGCCTGAGCTGCCTCCGGGCCACGCTGGACTCCCTCCTGGCACGGCTCAGCCTGGAGCTGGCGGAGTGCCGGTGAGCCAGCTGGCTGTGGGAGACAGCTGATCAAATGGTTTTGGAGGCCTCCAGTGGTGCAAGCCCCAGACTTCATGCCGTGAGAATTCGTGTCTTTGGGAGCGCTCTGCTCCCATTAATCCCAAGGGATTCAAAAGATGCAGGTGGGGCTGGGCACAGAAAGTACATGGTGATCACGTGAGCCTTGTTCCCTTGGGAAACCTGGCTGAAGAAATGTTTTGTGGAGTACTTTGGTGAGGTCAGTTTTTGACGGCCTAAGAGACATCCGTTTTTCCAGGGGCACCGTCAGAGTTCAGGCCAGGCTGGGGTGGGATGTCTCTACCTACTCCCAACACTGTTTCTTGTTCCTTGTGTAGAAGCTCTCCCAGCTTTCAAATCTGCTTGTTGGCACAAAGAGGCCAAGGTATTCCTTATGCTTGAGGAGGGATGTGAAGGAGAAGAGGGATCTGGAGGTGAGGACAGTGCTTCTGTACGCTGTAGCCCTCGTCTGCTGCAGACCAAATATATTATTTAGACAAGTCATTTTGCCTCAAAAGTCTCAAAAGAACATGAAAACTTTTGAGCAAGCATTAGCCAAAATGAGACTCAATTCCTTGTCTTCTAAATGGGGCTAATGATACTTTCCTGCTGTACAGACATATCGTGGATAAAGATTACTAAGCAGTTGAATACTGTGGTGCAGCAGGTCAGCTGGAGAAATCTTGCCCCAACATGTGTAGATGCAGCTTTCTTCTCGGCTACATACCCATCTGCATATCTGTCATCAAGCGCAGCAATAAAGCGAGCCTCGGATGTGTGTTTCTGACACTGCTCGGTTGTTTCTCTCAAGTGCTCTGCTCCTCATGAATAAAATACAACTGATGCAAGACGCAGGTCACTTTTGGTTTGCAGGTATTTCAGAGGCTCTGAGAAAGAAGTCATGTTTAGCATAAATGCTGTTTAAAACCCCCTTTTGGATCTATTTTTATTGTGTAGCATAGTTTTTTTATAATAGGGTCGCATAATCCCTGTATTTAGATTTCTGAACTCTTGTGATCTTCTTTGAGCCATTGCATTGCATTCAGCAAAGAATGGGAGAAAGCCCCAGGGCCAGAGAAGTACCTGGTTTTTGTCTTACGAAATTTCATACAGTTGTTGCTAAGACAGAATCTTCCAGATGTTCCTCAGGAACAGTGGGCTGCCAAAATAAACAACTCCACGAGGTTAATTTGGAGGTGGCAGTTCTTGCCATTGCCAGAGTGCTGGTAGATGTGGAAAGGCTGGGAGCAGCCACCGCGTTGGGGATGCTATGGAGGGGGAGGATTGGGGAATGAAGAGGTCAGAAGCACCACACGTCATTTTTGCAGTCCTATTTTTTCCTTCCCCAGTCCCTCAGGACATTTGCATCTGTTGCAAAGTTTGTTTTCTCCTCTGGGATTTATTGCTGCAGGTGCCTGTTGCGTAGTGGTCCAGGGAGCAGAGGCTCTCCCGGGGGTTGGTGCATCTGTCAGGGCAGTGAGTGCCTTGCTCCAACTTGGGCAGGCCCTGGAGCTGCTCTTTAAATCCTGTGTGATTTCACGGGTGTGATGTTTGTGCACCGCAGCCCCGGGAACACCTCTGTTCGTATTTCTGAATGTGAGTTTTTACTCAGTGTGGATACTTGCCAGTCAAGAAATTTATACATCTTATTTTAAAATACCCTTATTAGTAAAATGGATATTTCATTTGTACAGCGAGCAGCTTCCCCTGAGCTAAGCTTAAACTCAATCTGTGTTACTAATAGCTGGGGAAAAAACCCATACTAATTGGTATTTCTTGACTGATGTTTGCAAATTTTGCCTTTTCACCCTGAACATCAAATAGTTTTTATATGTGTTTTTCCTTATCTCGGAGGAAAGATTCTTGCTAACAAGAGATTCTACATTTTGTTAAGGTTGTATCAGGATGCAGTGAGTGAAGGCAGAGAGTAAATATTTCAGAAATTCAAAGACTGTTACATTTTGATAATGCAAAGTAGGTTAAAGTATCTGGATTTTGTGCACAGTACCGTGTTTTCGAGCAGAATATGGATTTGGATGGTGACACATTTTGGTATTTAGAAGGAACATAAGCTTGCCTGTCAGAGGAGCACGTTGCAAATGTGAAATGAGTGTGTCTTTAAAAACCTTTCTTAATATTGTAAGTTTCAGTTTTATTTAAAGCCAAATAAAGTTTGCTCTGTAATAGAGTAGTGTTTGATGCGTAGAAATACTCCTGTAATGCTCCCCCCACCTCCAGCGTTTATAACCACCCTTTATTTTCAAAGGAAGATGGTAGGCTTCGATATGATTCTAACTGAGTGAAGTTTTAAAATATGTTTTTGTCTTTCAGTCTCCTGAGAACATTTTTTCTGAGTGACTCCGGCTTCCAGACACATTTGCCATGATAAGGGTTTCGATCCTTTCCCATATTTGCCCTGAGTCATGAGTGGATATGTGTGATGCCTGCAAGTAAAACTGGTGAGTCGCCAAACCCGAGTTTGCAGTAACTCTCACTTATTCTTTCTTACAATCTCTCTTTCCCTCACCCTTTTCTCCCCTTTCTAACATGGTGGGGTTTGGGTTTCTTTTTTTGTATTGTCTGTGCTTAAAAGCAAGTCACCACTATTCTTTAAAAAAAAAAAAAAATTACCTTCGTTATAATGAAATAGCAGTGATAACAAATATTATTAACACAGAAAAAGTAGTCCCTTCCTTTCTTTCTTCTCTTCATCCCCTCAAATCGTATGAGCTATGAGGTCTTTGGTGCCAAAACTGGAGTTCAGTGATGCAGGCGAAGCTACTGCCCGAAACCGAAGCCTTGCTAAACATGCTTATGTGGGCAATTCGTGTCGTGATTAAATATGAATATGGAGAGGTCCCCTCTTCATCATGTGTGAGATGATGGACTCTCAAAGGAACCATTGCCAACAAATAATTAGCTCCACCGTTTGCTGCAGTTGCATCCCAGTGACAAAATGGTGTCACTGGTACACAGGAGAGCTGTCTCTTTGCTTGCGCTTGCCCTGTTCAGCGTGGCGTTGGTGCTGCGATGCCTGGCCTGGAGGAACACAGGCACAGAGAATTTAATAGCCAATTTTGGCCAAGGTGCACTCGATTAAGCTTGAGAGGGTGGTGTGGGGCGACCCCATCTCTCTTAATTCGCGGTTGCCGTTTCCCTGGGGCGTTAGCCCACCGGGAAGCCTGTTGGTCCCTTTTGTGCCAAACGAGTGGTGGTTGTGCCTTCCCCGGCTGTCCCTGTCCCCCAACAACCTGGCAAGGGGAGCCTTCCCCTGCCCTCTCTTCTTACCCGCCTGCTCCTGATTGCCTCTCTTATTTATTAACCGGGGCAAGAGGAGAGGCAATATTTCTTCATTAATCAGAAGAGGTTGGGAAAACAGGAATCATCTGATTTTACAGGAAAATTGGAAGGTCTATGTAAGAAAACTTTCAAAACTAGGAAATCTGCATAATTAAATTGTGTAGGAAATGGGAGCACAAGTTACTTTTTAAAATAAATTCAGGTTTCTATTATATATTTAATATCCCTCTGTGTGTTAGAAAGTGCATTTCAATTCAAAGATTATAAAGCCCAAGAAATTCACACATCAATGAATTGTGATTTATTTTTTTTTTAAAGTTTCCATTTTTTCTTTTTTTTCCAGAGGTAGCATAATTACCATGTCATTTAGCAAAGATTATAATAGCTGTTCAGTTTTTACCGACTGGTGTAGTAAACAGTTGAATAAACCCATATGGCAGCCTAAAGTGTGCATGCAGGAGAGAGATTCTTACTATTTCCTTCAAGTCTGAATTACCAACCTCGCTGATACGACTGAGATCCCCAAACAGGGACCAATTCCAGACTTCTCCAGCGATGCAAAAATTTCTCACCGCTCTGTCACATATGAATCAATTGATTTTAATCACGGTGGTTAGCTGATTAATTTATTTCTTTGTGCCTATGAAGTATGCATGGAAACCTTGGGGTTATATGCAAGGTAGGTGCCTCTATTTAAAGGAGTCTGTGCATTTGCTTAATACTTCTTTAATAACTGTATATAATGCCTGGAGTCCCAACCTTACTATCCAAGTCACTATTAAAGATCAAGGCCCCGCTAAGGCTGGCATAGGTTAAGTGCGACAACAGCGGGTCTTGTGATAGCCCCGTGGCACTGCCTGTAACGGGACTTTGTGTCTGGTCTCAGCGGTGGCAAACGGAAGGACCAGGGTGTTTTGAAGCATCTCCTTGACATACCAGGTTGAGTTACAGAGGTACGGAGCTGTGGCCAACCGGCATCCGGAATAAAGACAAAGTGTGTGAGTAGCGTGCCCTCTGGATAGCTTCGGTATTAAAAAATAAAAGCAACAAAAAGAAGGATTGTTAACTCTCTCCAAATGCTGGCTTCCACAAAGAAAAAGATCCGTGCTATTCCTCTTACATTCACTTACTTCCAGTTATCTTAAAATTTTCATGTCACATGATAGCTTTAAAATATCTTCTGAATGCATTAGACCCTGTAGGTGCTTAGAAAATACTGCAAAATAATAATATGAAATGACCAAGCATCGAGCAGTCCCACTGGAAAGGAGCAGTTGGCCAAAACTGGTGCTTGTGTTCATCTTAACCCTGATGTACGACCAGCCCTCCACCATAATTCTATCAAGAGATGGTAAGTTGCCTAGCAATGTGCTGACTGCAGAGGGTACGTGTTGAGCTAATTCAGTTTTTGTTCTCGTTTTCCTTGAGAGTTCAGCTTAAAGGAGTGATCCTTTCTCCGGCTGCAGCAAGAGCCACTTCTCGGCGGTCTCTCTTGTTCCCCACTTGAGTATCCCTGGTGATGTCAGGAATTCATTCACCGCCGTATGCGTTTTAGAAGTTTCCAGCTTATTGAGTAACCAAATGTGGTTTCTGCTGATTGTGTTGACTGAATACGTAGGGCCTTTCGAAGAGGCAGGAGTTTTATTTAAAGCAGAGCGTTTAGTTGTATACCATTTTATGGCAGGCAAAGGTCATCTAGGGTAAGCAGCCAGAACAGTGAATTGCCTCATTGCAGCACCTAGGAAAATGAGACAGAAAGATACGGTAAAAGGTTTTAACAATTGCTCATCGTTATAAATTTTTAAAGTCAAGGAATCGGCACTGTGTACGTTTTTAAATTGGAGATAACCATGCTTGTACGATAAATTTGAGTTAAGAACGGAACAAATCAAAATAATGGGGTGGTACTAAAACCTGGTTGTGCAGCAAGTTGCCGGCACAGCGTGCTGCCGGCGGGGCTCGGTGCTGCGCACGCCAAGCTAACGCAATGTTAGAAACCTGCCGTGTCCCTGCACGGCCGGAGGCATTTCCACCAGGCTTTGTGGTCACCTTTCCTTGCAGGGATGCCCTGCTCCTGCCAGAATCCTCTCCTCTGGTGGATGGGCTCCTGGTTACACAGAGGGCTTTATCTGCCCCTGATGCTTCTTGTGATAGCCAGGGAGCAAAAGCCAAAGGGGTTTGTCCACAGCTGTGGAGCAGGAGCGGGTTCCCCCGGGTCAGCGGGTTGTGCTAGCCCAGACATGTGTCGGTGGGACGGGGGGGGAGAGGGGCAGAGCTCCGGGACCCGAGCCCGGTGTCCCCCGGCAGAGCTGCACGGAGGGAGAGGTGGCAGCAGCCCGGAGGTGGCACTTCTATCCTCGCAGGATCTCCCTTGCTCCTTAAAGCATCAGTGGCTACAGAAAGACTTTGTTTTTCTGAAAGTTTTCTGTCCGTGGAACTTTCTCTGTGGCAGGGGGGAGGAGGGAAGAAGTAATTTTAACAATTTAATATACTACATAATATGTTTTATAAGCTGGTGTGAATGCTCCTAAGTATTTTGGTCTTTTTTCATAACACAATGAACCTAATATTGGTAAAAATACAGATCTTAGCTGCCACCATAAAGAGAGGCTAGATTTAATAAACAGTTATGAATGTTGGCAGCTGCCTATCAGATTGTATAACATCGGCTATGGCACATGAAGACAGTGTCAACTTACATTTTATCTCAGAAGTATTTTCAAAGCATTTATTTTGCTTTCTCTCGAGTCCTTAACCTAATTCAAGTTATATAATTGGCGGAATATTTTTTCCACACCGCTAATTGGCTGGGTGCCAGCGTGGAAACCATTGTCTGACTTGATGATGATCAGGAATTAACATGACATTTGCGTGGTGGTAATGGAATACATTAGTAATGTAATTCATGACTGTAAGAAAGAGACCATCATCTCCCACCTCTGATCAGCAGGAGGGGCTGGGAGGATGATGAAATGCTCCCAGCAGGCACCTCACAGCAGTGGCTGACCAATCTCGATGTCAAATTTAGTTTTAAATTCTTCAGACAAAGCTGTAATGCTTACCAATTAATTACTACAAATGTCAATTAAAAATCTACCAAATAATACAGTAAGATTAAATTTCAATTAAAAAAATAACATTTAACAAGGAAGATACAACATTATTTTAATGAATTCTGCTGAAGGTGACAGTTTATCTAGATATATTTATACCGTGTAGGTGGATCTGAATTCATTGGATGATGTTAACAATGTTACTCCGTGTACATATTAGTTTTGAAAATTATTTCCACTTTGGCTATGTCCTGGAGGAGATGGGGCATCAAGGGGCATTTCTCATCACCGGGAGAAAGGGGAATTTCACGCTTTCTAAGTACAAAAATCTTCTCACACCTAAAACGAGGGCTTCATTGTAGACTCTTACCCTGGCTGAACTAGCAGTATTTTTCATCGCTTTATATTTATGAAACCAAATACAGAATTTTTGTTGTGGTAGTAGAACAAGCCCTGACTTTGCTATGACTATAATGATTGCTTGGGACAATTTTTCAAGTAACCTGTTTTATCATACAAATAATATCCATTATTCCGATAAATCACTTAACAGGAAAAGATTTTGCTGTGTTAAAGTGGTGAACTGTGAGTCCTGAGCAGAGCTTTTATCTGCAAGGCTTCACCCCGCTTTAGTACAGTTTTTGAGTGCATGCTTAAATTTAATCCCTTAGTCGATACTACGGATGCTTAAAGATAGATTGTGAACGAGGGGTGGCCCGGCGGCGATGTCACGTAGCATGACGAAGTGCTGAGTTTGCGCGGATCACAAGTGTGTGTACAACAAACTCTTGTAAAACACTGGCACCACATCGGATGCAGGGTGTTAACAGTTGCAGGGCAGATTTTGTAGCTGGAGTTTTGTGCCGCAGTAACTGTGGTTTTTATTGAACAGGGCAGTTCTTACGCTGCTGGAGATGGAGCTGCTGGTGCTTTGGGAAGGTGTGAGAGCCTGCACTCGCTGGCGTGGTGCAGGGGCAGAGCTGGGGTGCGCAAGCAGCTATCCTCCTGCTGTTAAAGCATTTGTGAGCCAAGGCCTCTACATACGATCTGAAGAATACTTTCTGAGCTTCCTTGAATTTTTTTCCATGAGCTTTTATTATGTTTTCACACCATCACGTCTAAAATAGGTAAGAGGGAAGACATAATAGAAGAAACAGATTTTAAGTGTCAAGCCAGCACTGAGAAAAGTCGCTCTCAGGGACCAGAGGCTCCTTTTCCTTGGCACTGCTGTGTCTGGAGCCATTGAATTTCAGCAGGTAAATATAAAATTAAATTAAAATAAAATATAAAAAAATACAATGCGCACGCAGAAAATCAGAAAAGCCATACAACTACTCATGGCAGGTTAAAGTAATGATATGTTCTTTAGTAGACAGGCTTTGCTGGTCCCTTGGTTGCTGTTCAGGCGTTGCCCGTCGGTGGGTGAACGCAACGAGCATGATCTCTGTCTCACTGCTGCTATTCAGATACCTTTGGGTATTGGTAACAGCTTTACGGGATCATTCCTGCTTCGTGCTATTATCTGATAAAGCTATCATCAGCAGGAGATGGGAGACAGCCTTTTTTTCCATAAGGGCCTCAGGAAATGGATGCTGTGGAAGTGTAAGAGCAGCTGAAACATTTTCTCACCAGTCCTCACAGACAGCAAGGTGATGGAGAGAAAGGTAGAGCGAGGCGGACTCATTTCCTCACCAGCAGCCAGAAAGCTTTAAACAAGGAGGCAGGGAGGCACGAGTGGGAGCACATAACATCTTCCTGCCAGGAGATAATGGCGTGAGGAGGTTGTGGGTTTGGGGCACCCACTGGTCAGACAATTAAGTGGCAGCTGGAGCTGCTGCTCTTAAAAACCCATCTTCCCAGGGGCTTTCAGCTCTGCACAGGACCAGTCATTTTCTGATTTGAGCCCTGGGATGAAGCTCTTGCTCTGGTTGTTGTTTGAGAAGTGGTGTATGTGGTACAGTAGGAACTGAGCACCTTCTGTATCCCAAGCGCTGGTGCGTTGGGGTGTCCCATGTGAGGCTTGTGTCCATCGCAAGCACTCATGGTGGTGTCCGGTCTCCTCATTGGGGTGTCCCACATGAAGCCTGTGCCCATCCTGAGCACTTGGGGTGGTGTCCGGTCTCCTCCTGAGTCCTTACAGGTGAAGATTTCTGTCTTCGGTAGGGGAATGCTTTTCTCTTTCTGTAGGAGTTGGCCAAACGTCTTGAAGGAAGAGTGACTTTGGGGGGAAATATTTGTATTTCTTTGGGTAGTTTTTTTTTTCCTTAGTGTAGGGTTATGTCAGCTATATTGCATTGAGGGAACACTGAGGTGGGGGAGGAAACTTCAATAAGCTGCCCTTGTATTGCCAGTTTATTCCGAGCTTTCATCCACTGATTTACATCCCATCTGAAGTAAAAATACCCAGACTTCAGTAGTTTGTTTACCTTTGCTTATATTACTCTGGGGCGACCCGAGGAGATGTAAAAACTGTTCTCACTCTGACATTTGCATCAGCCGCGAGGTAGGGTGAGAGGAGGCAGACGCTGTGCAAAGTGAAAAGGCAACAGGGTTTATTAAGTCTTCGTCGTACTGTGGTTTATAATATTTAGACAAAAGCAAACATGGCCAGGGAGGGCTTATGAAATGAGAGACTGGAGAAAGCTCTCCGAGCTGATGGCAGATCCTGTCCTCTTCAGGCAGTCATGGGATGGTGGGATGCTGGCCGCGGGGAGGGGACTGCGAGGTCCGTCGCGTGGAGCGTGCGTACAGGGGGGTCCTGAAGAGCTGCTTCAGGAGGAGGATGTGGACTTAAAGTACTTGCGTAGGACAAAGTCGTCATATTGTCACCGTGATAATGTTTCTGGGGGAAATAGCCTGAAACACTCTTTGTCTTCATTAATACTCCTTCCCAGCAGAGCCTTAAGAGATCATTCTCACTTTTAGATATACAAGGAAACCAAATACAGAGTTGTTTGTCATGAAAATCCCATTTATATACAGCGGCTGTAAAATCCCAGATGCTGAGCGCAGAGAGAGGCTGCTCTGTCATCGGCCAGTCGAGGGGAGAGTCGAGTGTAAAACCGAGCTGTAACTCCCCTCTTGACAGGGGTGTGGTGGTTGTGTCTTCAAACAACTTCAAGAGTCTGCCATGCCAAGCCTTTATGGATTTTGTTCTCACAAGTGAGGTAATAGATAAGTCTGAGCAAGGAGATTTTATATATATATATAT
>NW_008795710.1:49777-53410 GCF_000699145.1 Aptenodytes forsteri | reverse complement strand
TATTATTTTTTTTATATATATATATATGAAAAGAAGACCTTTGCTCTAGGAAAATATCCATCATTGCTTTTTACAGCATGGTTCAGGATTGTAGTGCAGAGCATCTGAAGCATTTGGGGTCCTTTTGTTGCGAAGGAGGCGCCACGGGACTGGGGCTGCTCTTGACGTCTCGCAAGCGTTCAATATCCCCTTCACTCCGGGGCAGCAGGATGTGACCCTGGCAGAAAGACAGATGGCGTTTGGGGACTTGATGCTTATTGTTTTCAGCAGAGCTCTACTGGAACCAATAAAGTTGCTGCCACCGCTGCTTGGAGCAAAAGTGACTACAGCTGAACAGGAGAGACAAAATTATCAATTAAAAAAGCCAACGCCAAGCCCATTATTTTACTCCTGAAAAAACATCTTGCTTCCTAGTCTTTTTTTTTTTTTTCCCCACATGGAGTGAATCTTTGGGTTATTAATGTTCCACTGTCATGTTTGTTTAACATATTTTTTTGACAATGCCTTTTTGGGGTCAAAGCCTGAAGTTTTTCTCCATGTGTTTCAGCTAGGCAAAACTCCCAGTGTCTCAACAGGGCCTCTTCCAAAATAAGTGAAGACTAATTCTTCTCAACTTAATTGGGAGTTTCATCTGAATAAACAAAGAAAAGGTCCAGGCTTTGTTTTTTTTAAAACACCATGAAATGGTGTCCTGCTGAACAGCTAAGTAGTTGCAGGTGGGCTGGCTGTCGCCTGCAAATTCGGTGGGCAGAGCCCTCCACGATGGCTTGGTGCTCACCTGATGCCCTGGACCACCATGACCCCACGGTTCCCTGCCTTCCATTCCAACCCTGCCTCATCCCTCGCTTTGCCCGGACCACTGCAAGCCCTCGGGCACGGCTCGGTGAGCTAAAGACGGTGTCATTTTCGGAGATTTGGCCTTAACCTGGAATTTCCATGTTTTTGTGGGTTTAAGTCAAACCTTAATATTACTTCAGCATAATGTTTTCGTGGTTTAATGTTCTTACAGTTTTTTACAGTGTTTCTTTTAAATTCTGTCACTGAAGTGTATGAGAGTTGACAAGTGTAAATATGTAGTTAGACAATTTCAAAAGTGTATTATTTACTGATCGACCATAATGGCTCCAAAGGAGCCATTATACTCAATCATATCATGTCACTCTGTGGCACTTATTATGATGGTAATATGGATATGCATATTATTTTTTTTAAAGCATGAGAAGCGTTATTGTGCACATGTAAAAGCTGTTTTTAATTGTCAGTAATGCTCTGAGCTTTTTTTAATATCAAGAATTTAAACGACCTATGGCTACCAGCCTGCAAATTGCGGTAGCAAAAATCCATGTCTATAGGAGGATGGAAAAAGCCACGCTTGATATTTACAGCAATGTGACTATGCATCTCCTTAATATGTCTCTTTTATAGCTTTATTAGATCCGAGGGCAACCTAGAACCCTAACCTGAGAGCTTGGCAGGTAAAAGCTTTCCATTTTATCTCTACAGCTTTCATCTGCTCCTGTAAGCTCTTTCCCTGACTTCCTAATTGTGTTTGCGACATTAGCAAATGGCTGGTCTGAAAATACCATGCAGTGCAAGTCATGTTAATTCAGCGATCTTTTTTTTTAAGGTGTCACTGAAGATGTCTTTTTGTAGCGCCAGGGTAGAGAAAGAAGGAGAGAAGGCAGAATGAGAACATTGGACCATGTGAAATAAAAGAAAGAGACAAGCAGAGAGCTGGGAGTGCTAAATAAGCCTCAGCCTTTCGGTAGAGCTGGTTTCAGTAGAGAAAGAGGTAAGAGACCGTAAGCTTGCTTGCTAGAAAATGTCTTTCGTGGAGAAGATTGGAGGAGAGTTTGAGTTTTAATGAGTAGAGGTGAGGAGCTAAGGTGCGAATCTGGCATGGGGTACGGCAAATCGATTGTGGAGCAATAATTAGAGAGAGGAGGAGGAATCAGAAGTGTTTCTTAACTTAGAAACAAGGATGTGACTGGCTGCTGGCTGTTGCTACTCAGAGGTGGGTACAGAAGAAAGGAATCTGTTGGGCAAAGTCCTCACCGCAGAAGACGCAACCGAGGTGAAATCCAATTTGTGGTTGTCGAAGAGAGATGTGGAAGAGGAAAACCCAACGTTGACGAAGAGCTCTCCACCATTCGGCAGGGCAGTGGTACATCTGCAGGAGCTGCAGGGCTGGTCCGGGGGCTGAGGCCTCCCTGTGTGTGTCAGTGGGAGAGGTTCTCCCTGGCGTGGAGCTTGGGCAGGAGAAAGCAAGGTGGTCATTGCTGTTCGTGTTTTTATTTCAGTTGCAGAGTGTCAAAGCAGATGACTGCTTTGTCTTTTCTGTTCAGACTTTAGGACTAGTTCTGCTTTGTTGCTCTGTTATCAGAGGAGTTATTTACCCTGCTCTGAATGAAATTGGGCTAATTACCGAATTACGATTTTTTTCCCCCTTATTCTAAAGAACCTTCTGTTGGAAATGCATTTTGCTTTAAATATGGAAGATTAACCATAAGATGCTAGAATGAGCCAATTTTGAGTAGTTCAGGAGTGGAAGGACACATACATGTAATTTTGCAGATCTTGAACTGATAACAGTCAAATTTCCTCGCAACAGTTTTTAAATGAATAAAAGTAACAAGGTTTTTTTTAGCCAATTCTGTGTTAATTCTAACTTGTCTCTGCTTCTGAAATTGTATTAAAACCATTTGTCCTCTTTTGAAATACTGAACAAGAAGCATAGAAGCAAGTAAATATGCTTTTACTATTTCTGTCCTTGACCTACATAAACAACTGTATATTCAGGCTCAGGATTGAGTCTTGTATTTGTGAAAAGGCTAGGGCAAGTTAAGCTTAATTATTTCTTTTGAGATGCTTCCTATTTAGAAAAGTTACTTGTTGAAGTTTCATCACCCAAAATATGAATTGTTGGTGCTATTTCTGCTGGGATCATTAGTTTCATATTCCGAATAAATCGTGTAACTGCTCATTTGTGTAACAGGGTGGGATTTATGAAGCTACAGTGCATTTGTACACACACACGCACTAGCACACAACACTTGTTGATGATTCAGAGAAGGAGTAGAGTAATTCAGCTCTTGGACTGCCTCACGTGTGATTGGCTTCCTTTCTGGGGGACTTATTTTAGGGAAAAATCAATGTCAACTGAAAAACATTCCATTCTGAAAAGACAAAAATTCCCCTACTTGTGAAAATGTGTCTTGGCAGCTGATTTAACTTATGATACAAGATTTAACACTTTTCACTAAACATGAATATTTACCATGGCAACAGCTACGTTACGGGCCACATGTTGGAGACTTGCACGTTGTTGCAGAAACTTGTAGCTCGCCACATTTAGCCGAGTCCTTGTTTCCACCGGCAGAAGGAGCCCACTCCTGCAGCTGTTTGGGGCACGGACCTCCCGGCGGGGTCGGTGGGCATCCTGCGTGCCTCCAACAAGGTGCAGCTAATTGCTCCGTCAGGCATTTGCTGGTGATCAGCGCCGCGGTGCTGCGTATAGACAAAACACTTGACGACAGACTAACCTGATAAAAAGCGTGCATTCACCTCAGATTTGCCTTTCCAGCAGCGGGGTGGGAAGAGCTTTCTAAAAGTCTCACTTCTCCAGCCTATTTT
>NW_008795710.1:0-29750 GCF_000699145.1 Aptenodytes forsteri | reverse complement strand
CCTCCCTCCCCATCGCCCCCCCGGACGTAGGCAGATCAAACCCATTTTGGCCACACGGAGTAAGAGGTCTGCCATGTCCTCCGGCCGGTCTGCCCTCCACCATGCCCCCCTGCTACTGTCTCAACTCCTTGTCACCTTTCATTTGCGGTGTAGTGGCTTTTCAGGCGACGTTAATTGAATCACGCTCATCAGGGACTTAATAAAAGCGTGACGGCCAGGACGGAGCCCTGGCAGATGGCAGCTCTGGTTGACAAGCGGGATGCATGGCCGAGGCTGTACCGGCGCACCGGAGGCGATGGGCTGGCTCTTCTGCAGGGGCAGAAAGTTTGTGGCTTTGGAGTTGTGAGAAGAGCAAACCAACACAAGCAAACTAAAAGATGGCTTCAGATGATTTAGGTTGCAGTTAAGTGGGTTTTTTTTTTCCTGAAACGGGACTAGATAATCATTCAATAAAACTGTAAATCCTAGCTGCAAAGGACTAGGTGTGAAACAATAAGAGGTTTTAACTTTATAGGTAATCACAAGCATCTGCAGGTACCTTGAGTAGGAGCAGTTTTATTTAATTTTAGAAGTTAGGAAGACTATAAATTCTCTTGCTTTAGGACAAAGCTAACAAAGGGTTAGGCAGAAACCCATTTTCTCAGAGCTGGAAGCTCTCAATTCAAGTGTATCTTGTACCTTTCTCTGAAGTGTCTGGTCTTGGCCATCGCTAAGGAAAAGGCCTTGGTCTGGAGGGGCTCAGACCTTTCCTCTTCCGGGCACGGATGGGACCTTTGCCCTTTTTTCTTTCATTTGAAATACCCCAATTTAAATGAAGCCGGCTCTGCAAAGCAGAAGCTAAGCACGCAACCAGGAGCGTAGCCTGTGCCAGGCAGAGTCCTGGTGCAGTGACGGTTGGGCTGGGGATACTCGTCCCCCTCCATCAGCGTTGGGCTGTGGTGGCATGGTGGAGGGTGTCCTCTGCCTGGCTGGTGTTGCTGGTACCATGGTCCCCCGGCGCAGCTGCTGCTCTCAGCTGTAAGGCTGGTTTAAATCTTGGCCTTTACTTGGTGTGA
The DNA here is from genome assembly GCF_000699145.1 of Aptenodytes forsteri. NCBI lineage: Eukaryota > Metazoa > Chordata > Aves > Sphenisciformes > Spheniscidae > Aptenodytes > Aptenodytes forsteri. The sequence goes on along the minus strand of NW_008795710.1, from coordinate 28,695 downwards.
ATTTGCCAAGCTGCGCTGATCCAGAGCTTAAATAATTTGCTTCTCTTTTTAGCATCGTGTCTTTTAAAGGTGTTATATTTGTTTCCATTTTGCGTTAAATTAAAATTAAATGGTTCTGCTTTGTAGATTTAATAGTGTACAAATACATCTATTTTTAAATCCTTTTAGCCTATGTATATGTGACTAAGAAAAAAGCAACAGAGTAGGGGCCTCCGATTTTTGTTTTACTTGAATCAAATACCTTATTGGGATTTCAATTATAAGTGAACGTTACACTTGTTTGTTACTAAGGTGACTACGGTGTCAAGGTTATGTGGATGTTGTAGCATTATAAATGCAAAGATAATGCAAAAAAGAAAAATAGTTGTGTTGGCTAAAATCATCCTATTCCTATAGCATAAAGTTGCACACTGTCCTACATTTCAATTCTCTTTCTATTAAATTACCTGTTTAATAATTTGAATCCAGTGTTATTTTTATATTATATTGCAAATGTGTGACTGTGAGGTTATTTTTAAGATATATTTATTAAGGGAATGAATACAATAAGACAAGTCATTGCAGCCCACATACAGTTCCTTGACTTCTCATTTTTTGCTGTTTCAATTGCATATGATTACCGAATGTAAGTTTTAACTTTTATGGGGGTTCATTAGAGATGCAGCTGTGTAGAGAGAAATTCAATCGAATTTGATAATTTTTTTTAAAGCTCTGAAAGTGTAGTGAGATGGAGCAACTTGATGGAGCATAATTTCAAGCTTCTTACTTTGAGCTCGAAGGCACGGTTGTGGGGTCTTCAAGGGCTTAGCTGGGCTGCGGTGGAAATTTGCTGATGATGGGGAGAGGAAGGGCACTAGCATGAGCAGGGTGCGGGAAACCGGAGCATCTCAAATCAAAGGTATTTGCCTTTTTTTCCTGGGTAGGACACAGAGAAGAGGTGGTGTCCTTGGTAGGGGCCAGGACTAGCATGAAATACTTTTTGCTCCCGTGTGAATCAATGTTCTGGTGGAGAAATACGGTTTCAGTGAATCCGTGGTGTTCTCTTCTAATAGAGAATCTAAGTAAAATGAACTCCCCAAAAGCCAATATTGAAAGCAATCTTAGTGAGCAAGTGCTGAGAAAACAAATTTTGGGGCACATTTAAAGAAATAGATGTAGTAAATGAGTAAATCTACCCTGCGGTTAAATGCTGCAGTGCTTTGTGTGAATACTAAACAGGAGCATATCCCATCAAGTATAGTTTAGTTGCATAATTTATTAGCATAATGTGTTTGTTTTTAATGTATAGGAATGTAAACATCTATAACTGAATGATCATGTCTTTTAGTAGGAGGAACCCCATATTCAAAACTAATTGTAACATTAGCTGTTTATAGAAAACTTGTTTCACGATATAGACTATTTATTTCCAAACATCAACTTCTCATAAGGTTGCAAGCCAAGATCCAAAGCAAAGACATCCTTCTCCAGGCAGAAGAAGGGGAAGCATTTTTGTCCTCAAATTTTACTCAGTGATTCTCAGCCTTTGATGTGTTGGCGCATTGCTCTGCAGCCCTTCCTGCTATCCCAGCTGGCTCAGTCCAGGGCAAGCATTTCGTCTCCACTTCTGTTGCAGGAGTCTCTCCAATAGCTCCAGCAGCATGTGGATATCGTCTTAGCAGTATGTTTTTCTCTTTGTTGTCCTTCCTTATGGGAAGGGGGAAGATTGAACGGTAACTGCTGGGGTGTGATCTTGCCAGGATGAAACCCGCTGAATGGCAAGGGAAGCAGAAGAAGTGGGTGGGGGAGAGTATATTTCTGCTTTTGGATTTAATTGTGAGCTTTTTGTTTGGGCTGAGATTTCTGAACCTGTGGGCAGACGGCTCTGCAAGTGCAGGCGTGTGGAGCCCTCCCAGGAGACGGCTTTGCCCGCGTGGTGGCTGTGATGGTGCGGGGCTCCTGCGCCCACCCTGCTAGCTGCCACCCGTGTCGGGTGAGACGTTTGGCGTGTGCGTGGGAGCAAGGATCGCGGGTCACTTAAATGCAAGACTTAAACCTCTTCTCCAGTGATTAAAGCCGCTGCTGTGCATGGCGTCCTTGCTTGCTTTAAGTATTTACTGCTGATGGCTTCTCTGAGTAGGGACAAGCCTTGTGGGGTGAAAAAGCTGGATTTGCCTTGCCTCAGACTGCGAACTGTCAGCTTATTGGGAGTCTGGTCTTCGCCTGTGGGGAGTGGAGAGGAGGGAAGGGCGGTGGCACTGCATCCGAGCGGAGCACGGGTGGGTTGGTTTCATTCTGCCCTTAGAACATCATCTCCAGAGAAATGGTATTCCTGGGCTGTGCCACCTCCCACAACAAGGAAAAACAGATGAAAAGCAATGAAGCACACAATTACATAATGAAAAACAATAAAATGCATCTTCTAATATGTACTACTAGTGACCATATGACTTTATTATAAAAACTAAATGTGATTACATTTCCAGGTATTGTGCTGTGTGATAAACTCCGGGGAAAAAGTGAAGAACAACTTAGAAGGAGAAGACTTCTTGTTTAATCTAAACCTCAGACTTTGAAGTGACACATAGCAGGGAATAAATGTCCGTCATCTATCAAATGAGGTTTGAACGGTTTAGGTCACACTAGACAAACATTTCTCACCCTAAAACCTTCTTTTCATCTTCATTCATCAACACCACCTTAAGCTTGTGCCCCTCTTTTTCTTTTCCACTCTCTCAAAAAATAATAATCTACTTGATGCCTACAAATCACTTCTGGCTGGCATTCGTTAGGGGAGTTATGAGCTATGGCTGCTGCTGCTCCCATCGGCGCTGCCTCCTGTGCAGGGAGAAAAGGGGGTTGGAAGTTTGTGAAGAGGCTGAGGAGGGAGAAGTGCTGCTGAAACGGTGGTTGTAGACGTGGGAGGCGGTGAGCAGAAAGAGGTGAGAGAGGTAAGAGGAAGATAAAACTGGCAACAAGGATTCCTGTACGGCAGATCCCTTTCTTGAACTGCGCTGTGCAGTTTGTGTAGTTCACGTCTTGTTTCCCGCAGTGGTTTGTGCTTGCGGGGTGTAGGGCTGTGTGAGGCAGTGCAACCGAACCCCTGCAGACAGGAATGAACGCATCCTCTGAGGGTGGTGTTGCTGTACGCGTAAATCCCAACAGCCAGGTTTGGAGCTTTAAAACAGAAAGGTAAACCCCCATGGCCAGGCTGGAGAGGTTTGTTCTCTTCTGCAGATCCCTCAAGGTGGCCTGGGCTGCCCTGGTGGGTGCTCAGACCCAGAAGCTCATCTTTAATTGTATTCTCAGTCTGCAGGCTAAGCTACATCACGGTGCCTTGTAATTTCTTCCTGTCGCCTCCTCTGAGGTCTTTGGCTGTGCTGTGCACGAGCCGTTCAATCCCCATTTCCTGGTAGGAAACTCTCTCTCTTACACTAATCCTTGTCCAATAACTCCTAATTTTTATTCTTATCCTCTTCCAATTTATGGGACTCCTCTTGGATTAACTTCCCTACAGTACAGTTTTTCCCCTTGCATTGCTTGCTTGTTGCCTTCTCACCGGTTCTTCTTTTTTCTTTCAAAGATACTTTCCTGGCTCCGTCCACAACAGCCTGGAAGTGATTTGTTCAGCAGCGCAGTCCCCTGGTTTTCAAAGGCCACAGACTGTTTCCCCTCGTTTTCTGCCTTCCTTCCTTCTTTCTGTCATTCTGGGAAGCAGTCTGACAGACATGGCTTCTTTGCAACCACCAATTAATGTTAATCTGTGTGACTGCAACGGGCACGGGTAGCAGCAAAGATCTGTTTGAAGGTAGAATTTTGTGTGAGTGGACATTTCTGTACATCTGGCAAGGAGAACTTGTTGGGGGGGCACAGGCAGGCTGGGGGAGAGAAGTCAGCGTTTTAATTACAATATAAAAGTTGATTTTTCCCCACCTCCATTTTGAACGTTGCTTCGTCTTGTTCTAATGTGGGGTTTGGAGGATGTCGCCATCCGTGGTGATTTGGGCTGGCATCAGGGAGCGTGGGGGGTGTCTGTCACCCACCCAGCCTGTTGCTGGCATTTTGGAGTCACCGCCCCGCACTCAGTACCCCCTTGAGGTATTTTGAAGGGAGCTTTGGCTATCATTCCCCTTTGAAATTTGGCACAGTGATGTAAAATCGTGAGGGTACGGTTGGCGGTGGGGTGGGCTCCCCGCGCCTTGCTGTGTGGCAGGGAGCTCTGGCTGGGCAGGGGGGACCGGCAAACCTGCAGCCTCATTAACGGGGGAAGGAGGCTTCACCCGTTTGCAGGAACTGGTCACACATCATGGAGTATCACGAAGCAAGCCAATTTCCTACCCCAATACCTTCCTCTTTTCCACTTCTCTCCTTCACAGTTTGAAAACCGTAAATCACTTATTTGAAATGTATTTAAGGAGAATATTTTCCCCTGCATTCCCACTTAATGCTTTGTAGCGAGTACAGTTGGGATCATTCATGTGCTAAAGCAAGAGAAATATTCTTCTTTGATACCGTGTCTTCATTTTAGGCAGTTTCCTCTTTTACTCAGTTCTTAGATGGTAATTCTGAGTCCTTAGATGCTGCTTATTCTGCCACAAAAAGAAAATGCAAACCAGGATATTTTAATATTGCTAATAATGAATGTTTACATAATTAGCTCAATTACTCTGTTCACGTTGACATTTTGTCATTGTGGACCTGTCTTCCTCTCTCTTTTAAAGTACGTTAGTAGTGATGGGAAGCGCAGGGGTGGTGCTGCGATCCTGGTCGTGCCGAGCATCTCCCCGTAAGGATGAGGGCTTCTCCCCTCTTGCAGCGCCTGCCGCCTTGGGCAGACTTACCAACGTGTGTCCTTGCCCTGTACTCTGAGGGACACTTATTTGAACCTCATTAAAGTACAACTGCTTCAAGAAGTTTTACCTCTACCAGACCCTAAAAATATATTTTTTGCATGTAAAATGAAGAACATGTTTTTCACATGTGACCCTTAAGGTCTGTAGGAGATTGGGTCATTCGCTGGTCTAGAAATTCTCCTTTGTGAATCAACACTGTGTCGTAAGGGCGAGTTATTCATCCGACCTGTAATTGCTGTAGTCTGACTTACTTATTTCACAGATTTTGGGTTTACGTAGTTAGGAAAAGTGCTGTTCTGCAAAGATGTGTTTTGGCCATAAAGAAGAAGAGAGTGTGGAGGTTCTGGCGATACTGGAAAAAAACTAAGAGGGTTTTGTTGTTGGTGTTTTTTCTTAAAAGAAGCAGCAAGGATAACTGTGTTAAGCAGCAGGGTGCCACTGAATGATGGAGAAGCCGAACGAATGGCTCGTTTTCCTGTTATGTCACTGCTTTGGCTTTCTCATTCTTGTTCCTCTGTTTCTTCAGAAAGGCCCTGCAGCCTGCAGATAACAGAAATTAAATTAGTATTGATATAACATTAGACACTCCTATTAATATTGACAGTCTGTCGATACTGTTGTGCTACTTTTGTAATACGGGATGTTAACGGATAATACTTTAAATAAAAACACACTAATCTTATAATCACTGAACATGTAGCGGGGTCTCGACTCGGCTCACTCCTCCTCCGAGCTCCCCCATCCTCGTGTTTCAGCCGTGCCTGCCTGCCTGCCTGCCTGCAGCTCCCCTTGAAGCCCACGAGGGTTAGGCACATCGTTCCCTCCGGCCGTGAGCCTGCGGACGGGGAGGTGCGGTGGGGCAGAGATGGTCACTCTAAGTGGCAAGGCAGGAGTAGTGATGGGAATCTCCCCGTGGCTGCGATGGTGGTGGGGCCGGTCCTGAAGGCAGGTGTGTCCGTTGCACCCAGCTCTGGGAAGCTCTTTGGGGCCATGGGTGGATGCAGACCTGGCTGCAGGGTCGGTCTCAAAACGGTGGGGTTTTACTCCCGTGGTTGCTCATGGCTTTTGATGGGGTGCTGCCCGCCCTCGTTGCATGTGTCCACAAAGATTGGTGCAGGAAGCAGCGCAAGGACGACTTCAAGCTCTGATGCAAGCCAGCAAGCCACCAAATCCCTGTTGGACCGTGCTGGCTGAGCACGCACAGGCTGAGAACACGCGAGGTCAGAGCGGTGCCCTTAATCTGTGGTGCTTGTCTCGATACTTAGCACATGTTGGCAGCTCCGCACATTGCTTATGAACTTTTTTCCTTTTAAGTCTATCATGAAAATCACCATGTTCATCAGAGCTAAAGTTATTTGTTAAATGGTGTAAAAAATATGCATTAAACAATAATGATTACTTTGGTAAACACAGATGTCTTTGTATTATGCAGTGGGTTTTGTATGCGAATTTGTACATGTCTGTGAAACAGAATTTGCCATCTACCTTGAAAAATGGGAAACACAATACATGTTAATTGCTTCTCCCTTAGCCCCCCGCTCCACCTGCTGTGCTGCTGCAATCTGTTGATGTAGTGCTGAAATCCACGGCGCACGAGGACGGGCTCGGCAGCGAGCAGGTTGGCACTTGCAGATGTGTGCCCGTTGGAGGAGGTAGAAGGCAACAGTCTTAACTTCTGCCTCTTTGTTTTCTAACTAGGAGGATATTTTTAAAAGGGGGAGGGAAAAACCTTTATCTTGCTGAAAACCATCTAGTGATGATCAGTTATTCACCGCATTATTAATGCTTATTTGGACGTTGCTTGGACTGCTGGATTAAACAGCTTTCCCATTATGTATTGAATAAAATGAAATACATGTCACAACAGCGGTGCTATGATGCTGACAACCGTCCTTGGCTGTGCATCTCATTAGAAAGATATACATTTTTCTTTCTTGTGTATCTGTGAATGACAGAAGTTGACAAACATCTTTTAAGAAGTTGCTGTTTGAAGAAAGTTACCATTTATGGCACAGAAACCAAGAAGAGACTGATTCTTATGAAGGTAAATAATTATTTCCTACACGTGCGTTTTACAAATCTCCCTCTTCTGCCATAGTAATTACTTTTTACTTTATTATTGCGTATACGTTGAAGGAGATCCTCATCTGGATCACTTACTCTGAGAAGGAAATCCCGGAGGGTTCGAAGTTCAGTTTGTACTGAAACTTGCACTTAAAACAGGATTAAAATCCTTGTATTTCACAGTTTTAAAGACTGGATTGATTCTCCAAATGTACCACATCAACTCCCAGGAGACAACTGAATTTTTCCATAATGTTTTCTTGGGGACAAAGAGTTACTAACTTTGACAGGGGAAGGATACTCGGGAGGAGAAGTACCAGGTAGGGGCTCAGCTTGCTGTCAGCTGAACAGCGATGCCGTACTTTAAAACACCCATTTTCCAGATGCACGATATGTTTGCATAAGTTATGCCCATCAGCCTGCATTTCTGCAGGTTGCTGGTATTGGCTCAATTTAGTGCTTGCCTAACTTCAGAGCAGGAGCAACGACTCTGCTTGCAGTAACGGTGAGCACGTGCTTAGGGATCTTTGGATCATTATCGGGAGGACTGAGGGCAGTAAGAAGTTGAGGTTATTTGTTTTAAAGAGTACTTTCCAAAGTTAAGAATGAAGGTGTTCACCATCCTGGCTAAAATGGCTTCTGCCTATTCGTAATGGATCAGAAAAGACGACATTGCATATTCAGCTACATTTGCGTGACTCCCCGGATTTCACAGGCGTTGTACGGGTGCCAAGTCGGTGCCGTGTTGACCCACAGAAACTTGAGAACACGGTTGAGAAACCAGTGGGAAGAGGCAAGCGTGGGCTTGCGGGAGGGAGAAGAGGAGGGGAGGAAGCAGGCTGGAATCCCCTTTTCCCACTGTCCCTCTGCCTCCAACGTGTGATGGAGCGGCCTGGAAACATCTGTACCTGGTGCAAGGAAAACTGTTGTCGCTGGGGCTCGGTTGGTGATGCATGGTTTAGTTTTGGTTGTTTTTTTTTTTCTTTTCTTTTTTTTCATCTAGACCCGTTCACCTTTCAGCATCCTGAAACAGAGAACACAATCTCTGCAAGAAATCATCATTTGGGGAAAAGCCTATATTCAAGGAGTTCTCAGCTTACACTCGCCCTTGTGTCTGAAATTGTTTTACTTCTGTTAGAAGTAACACCTAAAATTGCCACTTAACCTTGCAGGCACTTTGTTAAGTCCGTGTTTTTGATTGCAGCAGCTGGGGTGGAGTTTCCTTTGGGAATTCAAGGAGTAGGAAGTGTTGTTTGTAGTTTTTTGTTGGGTTTTTTGCTGACTGGTGCTAATGTGTAGGTGGGGATGTGCTGCTGTTTTTGTAATACTTTTATTGTTTATGGAATTGTTCGTTAATTGATGGTAACAATGCCTGGAGCCTGGGAGAGGTATTCTTTTATGTTTGCTCAGATCAGAACAAGTAAATAATTTTATAACTTAAAAAGAGATTCACGATTATTCTCCATAGTTTATTTACCTTGCAGGTTTGCATCTGCTATTCCCGTACGTTGTTACCAGTTTTCCCCAGATTAATTTGTATTATTTCTAACAAAACAACAGATGAGAAGAATGATTTTTTTTTTTTTTTTTTTTTTTTAGGTTTTTGTGGGGGGTAGCTGGAGCCCCCCCAGACAGACCTGGGAGCTCAGGTGCAGGTGCTGCACCTGAACTTGCTCCCACCTAGTTGGTATGGACGTGGTGAGGTCTCAAGTTGACAGTGTCCCTTTTTCACTTGCAGTAACTTTCATGTGAAATCTAGCAGGCAGTAGGGTATCTGATGGATGAAAATGTATCTTTGAACTCCTGTTAATTGCTTCACGGTTTACTCAGACTAAAACCTACTTGGTAACTTTGTCTTCCACATTTATCCAATGAAATAAAATTCAAACCAGCCCACAAACTAGAGAATGTTTTTTATTTATAGGCGGTGTAGTTCCATCTGGTCCACGTTAAGGACCCCAAAAATATATGTGATTAGCTTTATAGTTCACTGCTAAAGGTAGCAAAGCTGGCTTTTAACATTTTTCAAATTTTCAGCTAGCATCTCAAAACATTTGTTGGCATTTCCTGACTATGATTACCAACCAAAGATTTTCCTGGTTGTCTTTTCACTTTTTAAAGTATGTTGCATAGTTTTCCTGCTTAAAATATCACTGAAGCCTCTGCTGTTCCCTTTATAACTCTTATGCATACTATCCATCTCTGTCAAGACTGGTCAGTCTCAAATCCCGAAGCTCGGTGTTAGGAAACGTCAGATAACATATACTATTAAAGTAGTAAAATTTATGGCTATCGCTAACACTGAGCTCATGCTCAATAAAATGAAATGCCACGCATTAGAAATAATACGAAAGGTGAGCTGTGCTGCTTCACAACAATTAAGGAGCGGGTTTAATGTATTTGCCAAAAGCCAGCTCAGAGATGCCCGCTGAGTGCACGTGGAAGACTTAACATCACCAACTTACCCCAGCTTAAATTTCAGGCGTTTACTAATCAAGTCCTGTATTCCCACTAAATGAGCGGTTGAGACCTTGGAGAGAAAACAAATATGTCTTTTTCTGCTGCATTTAAGCCAGGTTGTCTCCTTTTGCAGCCCTTTTGCAACAAATGCGTGTTTGTCTCTGGAGTTACTCCGCACTGGAAAGCACCCCAGCGCTCCCAGGAGGTTTTGGTGCAGCCTCGGCACCGCCACAACCCCCCAAAAAGGTCAAGAGCCCCAAACTAATGCGCTTGCAGGGTTTTTCTGCCCAAGGCTCCGTGGCTGCCCATTTCTGAAATACAATTTTAATAACAATTTTAGCGGCTGCAAGTTTTTCTTCCGGCCCTTAGTTCTCCTTCGCCCGTTCATTCGGCCAACCCGTGCTGTCAGCTGGCACTAAAGGCCTAGGAAACCGCCCTGTCTTCTGCAGAGAGGCGGGGTATTGCCTTAATGCTCTGCCCGTTTGCTGCACCTTAATGCTGCTGATGGAGAGCAAACGTAAGCACGGGGCGCGTGGACTTCACCCTCCATCCCCCTCGCATTAGCAGAAAATTCTCTCAGCACCTACCACGCAGCATCCGCCTTGTGTAACAGCCTGGGAGGGTGTTTTCCATGTGCAGTTTTCCCTGTGCATAGTAGTAATTTGGGGAGTTTTTCCTGAAAGTGCAGTATTTAGATCTCGAGGAGGCTGCCTCTTAACCTCAAGTATGTCCAGAAGTGCATAGCAAGAAGTGCCAAGGATTTTCAGGAGTTGAGCTGAAGGTGTTGTTTGAAGTTAACCATATTTTATTTTCTCAAACCCTTTCTTGGGACTTAATTTATATAGCGCTGTGATGGGCACGTATAAACATTGTGATCAGGTTACAGTATGAGTGAAAAAGGTTTTTCTTTTTCTTTTCTCACAATAAAAATCTAAGAAATTCAGTTGCTTACCCTATAAAATGCACATTTCTGTTACGGATTAGTCTTATTTTAATGAGGCTGTTACTTATACAGTAGTACATTAGCAAAGTGTCCTTTGATTTTTGTGTAGCAAATGTTTACGCACCAGTTCAGAGAGGCCTGGCTGTTATCCCATTCTTAAAATGGGGTATTTGGATCAACAAGCTGTCAATACGAGATTGGGACATTTCTGGGTTACACGCAGGTGCCTGTGAGTCGGGGAGCGGGTGCGTGCTCAGCTGAGCGGGGACCCTGATAGCTGCATCTGAGCAGCTCCGCAGCAGCAAGGTGGGGGCTGTCCCCAAGCCGGTGGGTGCAGGGGGCGAATCCTGCACAGACCCAGGGTGTAAAGAGGTTTATAAGTTGCTGGAACCCTTTTATTGCACCTTTTCTGGAAGAAGGCGGGCAGCAGCGGTGAAGCGGAGCAGAAAGCCCGACGGCGGGATGAAGACATCCTCTGTCCATCTCTGCCTGTGAAGCTGAACTGAAGCCTTCCTGTGCTGCTTAAAATTGTAATTTTGGATAAAAGGCTGTGTAATAACTTGAGAAATGTGTGAGAAGATCTCGTGTTAATACTGTATAAACCTTCTTTAACTTCAGGAAGCTTAAAATCAAATTTGGCAGAGCTTACCAGGGCAGTGAATGTGGAGCCACTTGGCTCCGGTAACCAAGAGAATGGGCTGACAAACCTGCAGTATTTTGATTTTTTTGCAGTGCTATCTGAATTCTTGAAAGTATTTACTTCCCTGTGAACGTGTGTAAAAATATGTATTTGACTTTACCTATATGTTAAAAATTTCAGTCTCGTGTTCCGTGCAAAGATTTTTCCCACCTCTTTGGGAAAACCGAACGAGGGGAGTATTACACTGCAATTTAGGTTCTCTGGGTTTCAGGTTTTTAAAAAAAGAGGTAATAAGGTAGGTTAATTGTGGAACTAGGAGGCTCCACTGACTCATCTTCTGAATAAAGAAATTCAGATGTGTTGTGACCTCAAGAAAGTGAATTTTTAGAGCAGTTGAAGTTAGAAATCTGGGATAAATTCGGATATTTGAAAGTCATGGTAACAACCATTTGTAAGAGGGTGTCACTCTCTATAGTAAGATTGCATAAGGGCACAGGATGAAGCATCTGATATTTTTTTTTTTTCCCTTTTGGCATTCTGTTTGTGACAATTACATGACTCTCTATTAACTGTGTGTGGAAGAAAGCAGTGTTATGAAATGAGGAGAGATTTCCTTCATCTGTTACTCTGTAGGTAATTTTTGTGCTTTTTCCAGTATTTAAGTACCTCTTAACTGCTTGCTGTCCATCTGTATACCATTCATAGTACTGTAAACTAGTATATGTAGCATGACCTTGTAACTTGCTTTGTTTGTGCATCTGCCAGTACAATATGTTGTCTTTCCTTAAAATGCAAATATGCTCCGCGCAGCACAGAGCTCCTTAGTCAATAAATAAATGGAGGTAAAAAACTGTACCTAATACCCATTTAATTTAAATTCATTTTATAAACATAAAGACGCCTTTTAAGAGAAGCTTTAATTCAGACTAGCACCTTGATTTGTGGTTGCCATGGAGAATCAAATCTGTCATTTGACAAGAAAAGTCACCCATTTATGACAGCACTTTATCTTGTCTCTCCAGGGGAAGAAAATGTCAAAAGTGAGAGCAGAAAAAAATAAAGCCTTGAAACACCAGAATTTCTTGATTTCATTTTTATTATTCAGCTATCATATCCTTTCTGATAATAGCAAGTTGGTGAAAATAAATAATGTTGCTACAGTAAAATCAAATATTTCCTATTGGAATGGACAGGGCTCTTTGTGATTGTCAGTGCTGTGAAGTCTGGCAAGAAATAGTGTTACTAGATAAACCCACAGTGCCCAAATCCCATTTTCTTTTCATTACAGTGTCAAAATAATTATACCTGTGTAATTTGGGTAAGAAATTGTAGAATAAGTAAAATGGTCCATTGGAAGAGATTGCTTTAAGCTTGTGTTCATTATAGGGTGGGGTTTTTACATGCTGAAGGAAAAAAAAAAAGATAAAAAAAATTCTATAATTTCATTTGAATAAAAATGTCTGGTTACTCTTTCATGTTCTTTGTAACCAGAGGAGACGGCAAGTGCTGTGTTCTGTTGGGTTTTTTACATCCATGCATCTTGTACAAAAGAGAGTTAAAAGAGGCAGGAGTTTTAACACTTCTTGATTCTCAGGTGAAGATCGCTGAAGAGTTTCAAAGACATTAGATAAAATTGATTATTATCTGAAAATTTTTTTGAAGTGTTTTTATTTTGTAGGATTAAGAAATGGTAAGAATCGGGTGTTTTCAGGAATATAATTAGCTATCGCAAGTGTTTACGCGTGTACGTTTAATCCATATAGACACTAAGTTGCCCTCAGGGGAGAAACACTTACTGTAGCATTGCATTACTTTTTACATAAATCTAAAAAGTGCCGTTGAAATAACGAGACTAAAATAATCCACTCTGCGCCTCTTTCTTGAGACGGCGTTTGTGCCTTTCACAGTATTGCAGGGTTTGATGTGGTTCAGGAGTAATCTCGTATCAATGAGATAGCATTATAATAGAAAGTCCTTTAGTGGTTTAGTGTAAATATTGGGCTGGTAGGGGAGCTGCTTGCTGGAGCGGTTGTGCCTGCAAGAGATTACAAAAAGGGAGAGAAAGGAAAGGGTCGGAGGCTCTTTTTTTTTTTCCTTGAAATTGGCTGGCGGTGCCAGATCCATAGCCAAAGCTAGTTGGGATCTGCTGTGAGAAAACAGGCAGCACAATAGTTCCCTATTCCTGCCTCCACGCAGAGTCTGAAGCCAAATCCTGCTCTTAAATACTTCTGTGTAACTCTGCTTGCCTTCACCAGGCACTTAGCATGCCTGTGCGGTGGAAGTAAGTGATGTGTTGTATCCTGGGGTTCTTTAAAAATGTATGTTGTTGCAAATGTCACCTTAGCGGGGAAATAGTTGCAATTTGGATTTTTTTTATTTTTTTTTTTTTAATTTAACACGTATTAACACCACGTCATAGGATGTGTGTTAGCATGGGCTACCGGAGTGTGATAACTTAGGGTTTTTTTGTGAGACCATCTGGAATAAAAGAGGGTGAATTAAAGATGCTCTCTAGGGTTATGAAATCTTAAAGATATTAAAGGGTTTGATTTCCATAATGTCTGCCTCTCCTTTTGCCCAACTGTTGATATAATCTGCTTTAAAATCGATTTGCTGTCATCGTGTAATCAAAGCCTTAATTGCATCATCGACTTCAGCATTTTTTGCTGATAGATTTGTGCGACTGATGGTGAAAATGTTGTGAAAAAAGAAACAAGTGTTTGAAATAATTTCGCTGGATGTGCTGTCTCTTGCATATGGACAATGATTTTCACAAGTACCTAAGTAATCCACGAGTCCCTGAATTTTAGTGAGATGTGAAAATGTTTTCCTCTGTTCGCAACCTTGAGGCTCGATACCACAAACTGTTTAACTTGCTGAACTCAAGACTATTCAAAGGAGTAATAAAAGATTGATCTTTAGCGTGGCTTTGTCAAAACTGTCTTTTACAGTATTTAGTCCGCTTCAAATTGTAACTTTCTACAAGTTGTTCTTAGAAAAATAATTTTAAAAAAAAGGGATGGTGGGGGTAGAGCTGCTTGTTTTCTCTGAGGTTGTTCCCCGAAGCACTGAATTACCTCCCATAAGCTCTGTCCGAGGGGAGACCAAATAGAGTTTAAATATTTTTATAAAACAAAAACTTGTGAGTAACTTGTCTCTCTGGTTTCCGACGGATGCCGTCTGAGATGGCTGATACCCTGTCCTGAAAATCACAGATGGAAACTTCATCTCAGCACAGTGCTACGGCAATAATGAAATGAAAGTAGCAGAGTCTCATTTACATTTCAGAAATAGTTCTCTGTAGTTTCCTGTTCAATCTACCAGATTTTCTTGCGTACCTGATGTTGGTTGTTACCCACATTTAAAGGCCAGCGCTTTAGGTTTGACCCTCGGAGAACTGCGAGTATGTAGGTGATGCTCTTCCGTTACCGAGGGATGCTGTTTGCTGCAGCAAGTCCCGGTACAGCAATAACTGAAGCAGCAGCGACTGTTTGGTGCTGTTTCGACAAAGGTTAACTCCTTCCTTTTGGCTTTCGCAGTTCTCTTTAGTCAGAGCAACTGCAGTGCAAGCTTTTCTCAATTGATTTTTTGCTGATTTATTTGAATTGCATTTTTGTTTTAATAACCTGCTTCAGAAATGTACTCGACTGAAAGTCTGTGATACAAAATGGCAACACTCGCATGGTGTTTCTGTAAGGGGGAAGTCGAAGTAAACGCATACTTTGTAAAAGTGAATCACATGCTTTGTAAAAGAGAATATATACCAGGTGCTAATAGGACTGTGTATTGACTGTAAATGCCTTTTATGGGAGTCTTTGAAAGAGCAGAAAGTGCACATTACTGGGGAGGATGGAGAACGCCATAGATCAGGGTAAAAATGCGATACTTGGCAGTTTCTGTGTATGAGAGCAGCCCCTTTCCCAGCACAATAAATACCATTTAAGTATTTAGCAAAACTGAGAGATGCCCTTTCTTTTGAACAACACCTGTGACTTTCTCTAAAATTTAGAGGGCCAGAAATCAAGGTGCTGGGCGTTTGGTAAGTCTTCTGAGAGCACCCATTGATCTCACCAGGTCTCTGAGGCTGCCCGAGCAAACCCAAATGGGCACATAATGGACAGGAATGACAGCACAGCTCGTCACCGTATAAAGAATTCTTTTTTAATGTATGGATGCATATGTATGCGCGTATGTATTTTTAACAGAGCTGCAGCGTCTCCGTGCAGGCAGTGTGCAGGAGTTGTCACTAGCAAGGGGAAGCCAGGGCAGCCGTATGGCACTCTGCCGAGCACGGAGAGTCCTGCCGAGGTGCGGTGGGGGAGGACAAGTCCCACAGTGCCTGAGCATCCTCCCTGTGCGGTGCCAGGTTGGGTACCAGGGACCTCGGTGGCACCCTGTATGAGCCCCCGTAGCGCAAAGGGGAAAGTCTTGCTGGCAGAAAGATTTCTGGCAGACATCGGGATTTTTTGCAATGGTGATGGTGATGCCACTGGTTGGCCACCTTAGCAGCAGGTACCCCGAGGAGCTGTGGGAGCTCCCGGTTTCTCACTGAGCCACACATTGCTTTGGAGTCACTTTGGAGTCCTCAAGGCACTTTGAGTTGTTTGAGGACACTAGAGCACTCCTTGTGGTCTCATCAGGGGAGACCCTCAGACTTACGGCTGTTGGAGTGATCTTCTCTTCAGAATTTGGGGTCGATGTCTCCACCCTACCTTGCCATCAGCAGCCCCCAGTGCCACCCAGCAGCGTGGTGCAGTGGCTGGTTATGCTGTTAGTTCTGGTGGTGGAGACTTGGGGTGTGCGTCTCTTGTTGGCCAAAGCTGCATCGTGTTGTCTCCTTGCTGCACTCTCTGGTTAGAGCTGCTTCTTGCCGTTGTTTCAATTCTCACTTCTTAAAGATAGAGCAAAAAATTATCAAGAAATGACATATATTAAAAACAGGTGTATGTGAAAACAACCTTCAAGATGGTATAATCTGGCACATGAGATTTGGGAAGCAATAGAGTTAAGGTGGTATAGGCCACCTTAACCAAGCCATATATGTTGTGAAACTCTCTTGACATAATCATGTAGTTTTGGGGGGTTTTTTGTTTTATTTTTGTCTTCTCAAGGAGCCTTGTTTGGGCTTCGGCACGTCATCCAAACCCAAGCGTTCCAAGCTTGCCATGTGGTTCCCCGTTCCTCATTTCTGTGTGCCCACCAAGAGACACCTGGGACCAGTTTTGCAGAAGTGATCTTGGGTTTGCAACCACAGCTGAGGCCAGTTGGGGCTGTCTGTAGCACATGGGGTTGTGAGTATCCATAAAGACCATGAGTCATGGTGGGCTCAGGTTGGTGCCTCAAGTTATTGGGTAACTCAAACCAGCAGCTATCAATAGTCTCCCTTTTGCTTTGTCTTGGTTTCCCACCAGTGACATGGTTGTGATGCCATCAAACTTCTCTGCAAGTGGAGGTGAGGAGGCTTTTATTAACATCACAAACCCTGATACTGCAGTGAGGGAACTGGGGATGTGGTCGAGAGGAGCTGGGTAATTCTGTATTTAGCTCTGGGTTTGGATAGTATGTGCTAAATAAGTAGTGCGTGTTACTGGGAGTACAGATTTTATAAGGGTAAAAAGAGATGCTTAATAACAGCGTGTTAGATGGGAGTCCTGTGGAAAAAAATATGATTGTGTAAGTGAAGACTTGATTGTAATACTCATTCCAAAGGTGTAAATCAAGATTGCATGCGGATGTTGCCAACTTTGTTGCCTAGTTTTTGCAACCTTAACGTGATTTCAGTATAGCTTTGGATGCAATTCTATAAAGGATGTACAGCAATATGTTAACATGCTGTGCCATCCTACATTTAGGGCTTGTAATAAGTCTTTTCTTTTTTTTTTTTAATTGTCTTTGCCAAAAAAAATAGCGACTTTTGAGCACTGAAGTATGTGTTCGTATTGCTGCATTTTTATTTGATTCTGGGTCCTGTATGCCCTGTCTTATCACAAGATCTCAAGGCTGTTACTCTTCCCTTTGTATCTGGGAGAAGCAGTCAGGGTAGTCCATGCACTTCACTGGGATCCCTGCTCAGGGCAGGGTACGTGGTGGTGGTGGGAAGGGCTGGAGGCAGAAGGACAAGCACACAAGAGGGTTATAACCACTTAAGTCAGACTCTTGCAGCTAAAATATAAATATTTGCTGGGGGTGGGGGAAGGCATACCAGGGTTAGATATTTTTGCCTAGATTTATAGGTTTGTTTTTGAGGGGGAGCCTTGTGAAGCTTTATTTTTTTATTGTCTAAGGAAAACAGCAATTCTCATGCTATGTGAAAAGTTTCTCATGATAGGGATTTTTTCACTAATTGGAAAGATTGCATGCATGGAATAGGTTGGTGGGGGTTTTTTTGTCCTTCCCGCCATCGATGGACATAGCTACATAGTCTCATCCAAACTGAAATGAAGATGGAAAGAAGTGTAGAATTCATCTCTCCAATTTCAATGTTCAAATATACTGGTTCAAGTGGACCTACAGATGAAAAAATTGACCGTATTAGCAGTTTGTGTGCCTGGCTTTCAGGAAGAAAGCTGTACCCTTGACGGGAGGTTGGTGTCCTTATTACTGCCATTCTCACCGGCACTCCGCACGTCTTGGGACAATGCGTTTCAACTCTCTCCGCCTGAATTTCACCGTATATAAAATTAGATAACCTTTACTGACTTTACAGGTTTTGCAACTCTTATGTATGCATTCAGGTGTTCCCAGAGTACCAGCACATGGCCCTGCATCCATCCTTCCCCCTGTTCCAGCTCTGCCAGCTGGATGCGAGCCATTCCTGAGGATTGGGCAATCCTGATCTTAGTTTTCTTAAGTGATCAGTGGTCCTGATTGAACAAGTAGGAGCCCTCACTGTCAGTGTCTGGGGAGGTGTTTTCAATGGTGGTTCAGGGGGATGTTCGCTTCCGTAGAAGCTCACTGGACCCCTCGGATGCGGCAGTGTTTCCCAAGGCAGTAGCTGGCGTTTCTCTCGCACCCTGGGATGTGCCGGCTCAGGGCTGCCCGTCCTTCTGCTCTCGCAGCCTCTGGGCCTCAGGGCCTCCTCTGGGTTTCTTATGCTCCTCTCCATGTGAGGCTGAATTTAATTATTGGGGATAAGGTCCTCCAGAGCAGACCTTTAAAAGTCCTATATAAAGATGCTGCTCTTAAGTAATTCAATATTTCAACTGCTCTGTGCTGGATTGATTGATTGATTAATGGAGGAGTTCATTTAATTAATGTAGGGCTTCACTAAGTCACATGTGTTACAGTAAATACTGCGATGGTGGTGATAAAGGGGGCGGTTGGGAGCTGCGGCTCCTCGCTTGCCTCTCTTGTCCCTTTGGCTTTACAGCGAAGCTACGGGTGCAAAGTCACCATGAATGACTGAGCGGCACCGGGGCTTGTGCTAGACGAATCTTGTTGGTTTGCTATCTATAGGCTGCTAAATGTATTTCGGATGGCAGGCAGATGTGATACTTTGTCACTTCCTACAAGTGTGCATGTGGAGCGAGACGTTTTTTCCCCCCTTAGCCCTAGCACATGCCCGAGTGGTTTGCCTCAAATTTTGGATTCTATAATGTTGATACGTCATTGCATATTGACGGGGACAATGTGTCCTGTTCCTGAGTAGGGTCCCTCCGCCGAGTGTCTGCTTATGTTTTGTTTGCTCTTTGCTGGCCAAGTTTGGTCCTTGGGGAGGCTCAGGGACCTTCCTGACCTGGGGGCTGGTGGACGTGTTCATGTGTGTGCTGCCGTGGTGCATATGCATCCCTGTATGTGTGCAGCACCCCAGGGAGCTGTGATACTGGCTACAGAATACCCAAACCCTGCAAGTTCTAGCCCAAACCCTGGTGTCTTGGCCACGGAAGAGCTGTGCGTGGAGCTGTGAAGCCTGCTCTGCAGGCTGATGGAGGCTTCATTGCTCCTCACCCACCTTCCCCAGCCAAAACCCTCGCTCGTCCCCCTTGCTATCCTTAACAGGTGGAGGTTGTGTTTTTTTCTGAGGGTTTCCGTGTCGGCTCCAAGTATGTGAGGCTTTTGGGGACAGGGCTGTTGTGGGCAGCTGTGCAGGAACTCCTCTGGGGCTTTGGTGGTCCCATAACCCAGTCCTCCGTTCATAGAGAAGTGTTAGTCTTGTGCAGAAAGATTTCTTCAGGGGATTTGGATGGGAAGGGGGTGACTGAAATGGCAGTGATCCTGGCACCCTGAGATTTCCCACAAATGTTCTCAAATCTGGCATTGTATAATAAACAGACATAAAGGAGACATGACTGTCCCGCCACAAACCGCTGCTGGCAGGGACGGGAACTCGAAGCTGCATCTCGTGGGCCGTCTCCCGGTGCCTGAGCTGGGGGCTGTGCCTCTGTACTGGAGAAGTGGCGGTCGGTGCCTCCGGGATTGGTCACCGCTGTCACCTTTGCCTGTCCAGGCTTTGTACAAGTAGATGTAGCAATAGATTAATAGACACACGTAGGATGCACACGCAATAATCCACGCTACTTCTGAATGAAGGCTATTAAAAGTCCCAAATGCTGGACAGCCTCGCGACTGGGTTTGCTTCGACATAACCAACGCGTGGGTAGTTGCACAGCAGCTGAGCGCGCTTTTTTTTTTTCTTTATTTCTTTTGAAAAAGGAGTGAAGCCTTGATTCGTGGACAGGCAGTTTTGTGCTGCTGTCATAGGTCGGCGGTTTGTTGTGTGGTTAGCTTGGTTCTCCGACCTGTGTGTTGAAAGGTAATGGGGTTCATCTTGAAGAGAGCTTTTTCTCGGCAGGATGTCTAACTATGTGTTGCCTCTGTTTTCTCACTTGCTAGTCTTACAGAATTTAGTCACGGTAGAATATTTGATGAATAGCCTTTGATAAAAGACGCTTTTTTTTTCCTCTTCTTTTTTTTCTTTTGATTTTGGTCACTGTTGTAATACTGTGAAATGCTGATGGAAAGCCAAGTGAAAATGATCGCTAAACGCTAATGCGATGGGCGATATGTTAACCTGTAGGAGCGTCGCATCGCTCGTGCCGCCGGTGGAATTTCGTGTGTGCTGAGAAGGATGCTGCTGCCGGCCGTGGGGGCTTTGGGCGAGTTTGCCTGTACCTGGCTGGGCAGCGTGCGTGCGGGTGGACCCCTTCCCTCTGGTTCACGGCTGTGGCTGCTTCCCAGCCCTGGTCATAGCACAGGAGGGAGCCTCTTGACACTCTCTTTTTTCCTCCAGCCCCCAGGGAGCGTTGGATGGAAGTCCCTGCTCGGTTTCGATGCTCTCTCTCCCTCCAGCCAGGCTGTACAGGAGCTAGCGCTAGCAGGAGTTTTTAAGCTGTTGGATTTGGAGTCGCTGCATTGTTCATCTGATTAAATTGTATTTAATTAGCTTTGTGTTTTGTCCTTTTGTTTCAGTGCGAAGATTGCAGGGGGGAGAAAAGATAAAAACTGTCTAAATGAAGCTTCATCATTTAAAACACATATAAAAACTCTGTGAGATGCCTTTTATTCCTCATCCTTTATCTTCCCTCACAAGCTTTCAGAGAATGAGTAGTGCATGTTGAGGTTTATCTTTGCTTTTATGTGCAGTAGCCACATGCTTAACATCGAGCACGTTTGAGTTGCATTTCATAGGGCTTTCGCAATCCCTTTGTAAAGGGACTGATCTGCTAACATCACCCTCTTTAGATCTAGCAGGCAGGATGTTCCTCCATACAATGAAGTGCTCACAGTCTCTCTTGCCAGACCAGTAAGTGAATGATTTCAAGCCTGGTGGGCAACGCTTGTGTCCATGCGTAACACAGGCAGACCACAGTAGTAGGCAGCTGCATGTAATTTTGAACTCCACTCATTGAACTGTAATAAAACAATATAAGCACTGCTTGGGGGAAAGATTGGATGCAGTTATCCTTACACAGGACTTGGGCATATGAAAGCAGCGCTGGCTGACAAGAGGATTTTGAGATTTGATTTTGATTGAATTGCAGAATTGAACAGGCCAGGAATGTCAGTGGAAGGCTAAATGCCTGTAGTGCCATAAAGTTTTATTCATGTGAGCCTTTCCAATATAAAGTAGATGGATTATTGGAGAAGGTGTCAAGGGACATGAAATAGAAGTGCCCAAAACATAAAATGTGGGTATAAGGATAAAATTACTTCTTGCTTAGTATATAATTAGCTCACAAAAATGTTTTGGGTAGTTGTTTGTTTATTGTTCAACCTTTTTAAAGCTAATTCATTACACAATATAAAGTAATAGTCTTTGGTTTTTACTTCAGATCTCTCTGTGGCTGGAATTCATACTGCTTTTACTGCTTTTAAGAACAGGTTTTAAAAAAAAAGTAAAATAATGTCTTAATTTTTTTTTTTTTTTTTTTTTTTTTTTTTTTTTTTTTTTTTTTTTTTTTTTTTTTTTTTTTTTTTTTTTTTTTTTTTTTTTTTTTTTTTTTTTTTTTTTTTTTTAATTAAAAAAGGGGGGGTGTTAATTAAAAATAAAGGGGGGGGGGGAAGTCCACAGGACAGAAAGGAAAAGGAAAAAAAAAAAAGGAAAAGTCCACAGGATATGAACACTCGGCAGACACTGAAAACTATTATGCTCAAAAACAAGAGTGGGATGTGTATTCACATACCACAACACACTGACTTATTTCATAGCTCAGTAATGCATACGTAATTAGAGTCAAATTTGCATAGGACAGCTGATATCCAAATTTGTATGGCATTAGAGACAGCTTCACTCGTTTGCAGTGAACTATGAACAGTAAATAAAGTTGCATAGAAGACTGGATGGGGGTTAGCAGAAGTGTGCTGCATTTTTGTGCCCCAATTCTTTATCCATTTACAGACCTCTGTCTCAGTTAACCTTTTCCCTAAACATACTCTAAATCACATATATTATTACTGTAGAAAAATAATCATAGCTTTATGCTACATCCATTCACTTAGAATTCTAAAATAAACAGTAAAACAGCCTTCTTATTACAAGCCCTTTTTTCTGTTTTAAATTGCATTTTTTGGAAAAGGGCTTGTTCTGTTAATCTGGCTTTAACCAAGAACACGAATACCTTTCTATATGTGTATTTTATAGCGAGGTAGTGTGCGGTGCGTGCAAGACTGTCTAATTGGGATCTCAAATTACCATAAAATATAAACTTATGAAATTGTATTTAAAGGTATATTTAAAGAACAGCATATATTTATATTTTCTGAACTAGTTGCCTGTGAGCTGCATGTTCTTCCATTTCAGTCCCTCCTGATTGAGCTCACATGCATGTTTAGGTAGTATTTATATGTAATTGTCTTTTTTTTTTTAGTCCAAAGGAAACACCCAAATGGTTGTTACCGTGCAGATTTTAATTATTGGTTTTGAAATCTTCTATTGAGAGTCTGGATTTGTAAATTCTTCAGGGAAAGAAATGCCACGTTCAGTGTTGGTGGTAACTCCCCAGGGATTTGTTAAACTTCTATTTACCACATGTTCTACGTATCATTCCTTCATGGTATTTTGGGTTATTTTGTCATTATTTAGGTTTGCCAAAAGTAAATGTGCTGAGAATTTGCCTAATTGAACAGCAGTTTATTTCTGATTAGTTGGGAGGGGGGTGTGTGTGGGGGGGGGGGGGCGGCGGGGGCGCGTGTGGGTATCGTGGGGCTGTGACTGTGAGGATGCTGAGGCCTTTTTGGAGCTGATGCAGAAGTTGGGAAAGCGCTGCCTGTCCCCCATCCCGAAATAACGCCCTTATCCAGCTCTCAGTCCTCAGTCAAGAGTAACTCTGAGCAAACTCTGGCGTTTCTTCAGACGGAGGAATGAGTCGTGTGGCCTCGCGAGTTCGGGTTTTGTTGGTTTTTTTTTTTTTAACTCGTGGGCTTTCTGGTTTATTTTACCTAAATGGCAGCTCCTTCACCGGCAGACGCAGGCGGTCGCGGCAGCTCGGCCCCTGCGGATGGGGCTGCCAGGGCTCGCGCCGCCCCGTGCAGCAAAGCCAAAATATGTAGTCGCCCAGCAGCAGAGAACCGAGAGCTCTGAACCCAAGATACTAAACCAGCTTTTTTGAGTTTTTCAGAAAACCAGCTTTTTTTAGTTTTTCAGATTATCTCTGAGTTTTAGTTGTTTCTTAAAGTTTAAGAAGGAAGTGGGGTTTCTTTCTCTTCTGTTTGCTTCTTGCACTTTATTGACTGTACTAATTATCTCCTGCTTAATATTTAGGCAGTTGTAAGTTATTGAGACCTGCAGGTTAAATAGGCAGGACAAAATGGCTGAGTTTTAGACTGTTTTAAAATATTACTTTTATTTAAATTCTTTTAAATGAAACATTACAATCTTTTAAAAATACAATATTAAAATGGTAATACTGAAACTGGCCACAAATGTATTATGTTTTAAAAGATTAAATGCAAAATAATAATCAGCTACACTTTTCTGTTGACATTTTAAAGAAAAATCAGCCCGAAGACCTAACTGTGAAGTTAGCTCTTTCAGTTATGTTAAAGTATGTGAAAATTGGTAAGCTTTGACCTCTTCTGTAGATGAAGAGTTTGGTTTCGGTTTTCATTGGGATGGGGCTGAGCAGTTAGTTTCAGTAATTCCTTTGGTGATTCAGTAAAAACTGAGAAACTGGTATGGAGCTGAAAAGAGGAAACCTTGTTCTCCTTTTCCGATCTAGGAATAAAATAAAGGTGCGGGAGGGTGAGATCTAGTACTGCTGAGATCCTAATTTATTCAGTTTTCCTACAACAGGTCATGTTCAGTAAATGTTTTGCATGCATAGATGCATAAACTTACTATGTATCCAGCATATTTAAGTAACTTTAATAAATAAAAATGTTTTTCTCATTTTGTTGTAGTTCCACTTTTCAACCAAATGAAGATGGATACAAATAACAAAATTACTAACTAATAAAAATAGTCATCGCTTGTAACACAGTCATAACCTAAAACTCAGGGATACAAATGAATGTGAAAATAACATATTGTCTTGTTTAGTAGGAAGGAAAGTTAAGCTTAATGAAAAGGTCATATTTTATTAAGTTGCTAAGCAATTAGAATCAATCTATCTTTAAGAAAATAAATATAAAAGTAGAAATGTAAAACAAGATTAAAATCAATGATTTAAACCATGTTTCCTGCTTTCTGATATAAACCATGATTAAAATCGGTGATTCAAATCGCTTTGATTTAAATCAAGCTCATGCTCGGGGTGGATTAGCTTGTGGTCACCAACGTCATCTCTCTGAAGATACAGGCAGCGAGTCCAAAATGCCTCCTCGATCACTCGGCCTCAGCTGTGTATAAGAGAGATCCATGCTCAATTAAATGGGCAGGATTCCCATTATCGCCCCTTGCAGCCCTCGGCTCCTTTCCGAGAGGATCCGTCCGAGTTTGAGGGCTTGTGGCAGATAAGGTGGAGCCAAGTCCCCTTCCGAGGGGGAAAACCAAGGCTTTAGCTCCTCGGTTATGGAAACAGAGGAGCTCAGAGCCAAGTCCCCTTCCGAGGGGGAAAACCCAAGGGGGCTCATCGGTTATGGAAACAGAGGAGCTCGCACCCCTTCCCCCTGTGCATTGCGTATCCCTCCTGTGCAGGCAGCATCTCTGCCGCTTTCTGGCCTCCCTGCTTGCTCCTGGAAGGATTTTTCTCGCCGTTGCCAGTTGTGTTCAACTTTCCCCGGCGGCTCGGCTCTCCCCATGTCTCTCAAGCCTGTTTGAGGACATGGCACAGGCACCGATTTGCATTAGCTCCCAGAAAGTATTTTTGGCAAATCTGTTCTCCCAGGTAAAGAGCAAGTATTGAGGCTTCTGTTATCTTTTCCTCAAAAGCTCCCATTCCAAGGCTGTGTCCCTTGCAATGAGCTCTCTTTCTTGCCCAGGAGCCACGGTCACGCTCTTATTCAGACCGTAGTGAAGCCCTACCCTTCCCACCAGCTTTATCGCCAGCTCTTTCTGGTTCCCTTCTGGGCATCCTGCAGGAGAGGTAGGAAAAGCGTGAGCTTGCCTACACAAAATCCTCAGGAAGAGCAAAATAGGCGTTTTTTGGCCAGAACTTTTTGGCACAGGGGCAGCAGCGGGGATTGGTAGAGCCCTGCCTCGGTGGCTGATGGAGAGGAGTTCATCTCATAACAGCGTAGATCACATCTTCCCTTGACAGGGTCTGAATGTTAAAGAAACCCAACATAAACCTCGATATGCTTTGGGTCAGAGATGCCGAGCAGAGCAGATTGCATTCAAGTTGGACATAAATTATTTAAAATGCCCATAAAGATGGGTCAACAGTCCTTGCGTTGGTAGAAGTCAGTTTAAGCTTGTATGCTGTAATTGTTTCCATGTGATGGCCTTTTTGAACACACAGAGTGGAAATCCTTTGCAATGTGTAGAAGTTGAGAGAAACACGTGGAATTTATTGTAATAATGTTTCTAGTTGGAAATTCTCAAAATAATTAGCTTGATTTAGCGCTCTCATTTCTGCCTGTATTCCAGACTATGTCCAAGCCTTTTATGGAGCATAAATAGTTCTTTCGAGTAGTGTTGGCAGCCAAATACTCATGCTGTAAGAATAAGGCAGACAGAGACCTTCCACCAGCGCTGGATGAAGTCAGCTCTCGTGAAGGAGGCAGATGTTTTGGCAGAAGAACGTGCCATGTGTTTCTCGAGTCACCCATTGTAGATTTGCAAGCAGTTGGTTCTTAAACAGAAAGGTTACTTTTTTTTCCTTATATTTAGGGATAACTAGTAGTGGACTGATCCTATTAGTTAGTGGTATTTAGACCATATGACTTAATAAGCCGCACAATTACGAGCGAATGAAATTAATGTCAGTATGTGTATTTTAACACAGTCAAGTTTCCTCAGCAGGTTTTCTCAGGCTTAATCCATGCTAATTTACTCTTCTTACATTCTGACTGCAGTGACTACCTCGAGACAAATCAGATGAACGGGGTCAGATTTTTAGCTGGTATAAGCTGACACAGTACCTTAATTCTCCGGCAGTCGGTGGAGCTGTGCCGATTTACACCAGTTGGGAACTGAGGCTGGGGTGTCTGCCTAGATGTCTGCCACTTAGCTTAACCTGCTACTAGCTGGTAACTAAGTTGGAAAAAATCAAGTATGTTTGTACTTGTAATATGCTGGAACAGGAAAACATCCAGAGAAATACTAAAAAATGGGATAAGGGGGCCCCGGGCCTGTGTGGGACAGGAGCTGTATGGACTGTGGGATGCAGTGATGTAGGACTGAGTCCCAGGAAAATGTCATTTATAGAGCTGTGATTTGTAACTGGAAATCAGCTGGAGATATTAGTGCATCCACTAAGGTATCCACAGCTGATATTTCAGATCTGCTCTGAAACGTTTAAGGTTTCTTTGCATTAAGAATGAATGCTGCTTGAGGTTTTCCTGCACTTATGAATAGGTATGTAAAATAAACACATAACCCAAGCACAAAATATAGATGTATGGAGCAGGTAATAAGACGACACGAGAGAGCAATCTCACCTAATCAGGGTGTGAGCCCATGTGATCTGTGTTTTGGGGTGCATCCCCTCAGGGAAGAAGATGCCCAGTTGCATTGCGATGCGGGTTCCTGTTCTTTAAGCAGGTGGTGTTGCCTGCTTGGCCGTGTCTGAAAAATCACCCTCCAGCGGTGTCTGGTTGGGCTCTCGGAGCCTGGAGACTCTTCTGACTTTCTGGTTTGGCTGATACCTGTCGATTTGTTCTTGAACGTGTTGGTTCTTTCTTTGCAAATGGCTTTCTGTGGTTCGGTCTTAGCACTGAGCTACTGCTAACTGTTGGGATGTTCTTACTGTGATATCCATTACCTCCTGGGGGTTTTTTGGGGGTTTTTTTGTTGGTTTGTTGGTGTAAAGTTTGCAATGAAGCTGGGCAGTGTTGTGGAGACCGTTCTGAGTGTTCAGCTCCAGTGAGATGCGAAATACATCAGCCTCATCAGAGCAATAACTTTATTGTGGTTGCTTTGGGAGGCAGGCCACTAGCTAATTCGTGTGCACTGTGAAGGATGGGGTGGGTGCGTGTGGGTAGTAAGTGATTTTTGGCATTCGCTCTTTGCTTTTGAAGTGAGCCCACTTCGGTTCCAAGTTCAGAAATAATACACCTAAGCATAAATAACCACACTAAAACCAGAGATCAGTTGAAGAAAGCTAAGGTGGCAAACCACACCAGGTAAACTTTGCAAAAGGCAGCGCAGAAGTTTTAGTGCTGCTCTTAACTCTTCAAGATAAAATCTTGAATATTAATCTTTAGAAAAATAAACATTCTCTTGGAATCGGCGATACAAAACCTGCGGTACTGGCTGCAGTATGCTTATTTCTCTGGAGAGACTGTAGAGAAGAGGGTGACGATCATCTGAGCAGCTTGAGACCCCCACAGCTTATGTAGGTCTAACGCCGGTTCATTTGCTGAAACAAGCTGAAAACTGCAGCAGAGGAAAGCCCTGTCTGGAATAAGATTTCTTTTTTAAAAAATAAAAAAATAAAAAAAAAAATCAAACTTCCCCTTTGTGATTTATGATCCCTCTAACAATGCCACTTTCTCAAAGCCATGCATCATACACAAACAATGGGCCACATAGAAAAGCGTGCTCCCCGGAGTATTACCAAGCATGTAATTTTGTCTTTAAATTCTTCGGAGTGAATTGTAAGAACATGACTTCATAGGAACCTTTGAGACATTACGGCTTTTAATAATGCTTTGCTGCTACATGTAATACTTTATTTTTACTTTTATTAATTAAATTGCTCCTTGCGTGCGTGTGCAGTGGGGAGGGGATCCCATGCATCCCGGCACGCCCAGGCGGGCTGTGGCTGCCAAGGTCTTTTCTCCCCTCCCGAAGGCGAGAGGGCTGCTCTCTGCTTTGGTCTGATGGAGGTTCATGAGGGTTTCCCCCCAGTTTTCGGCTCCCGGACAAGCACACCCCTGCAGACTACCCTGTCCCTCCATCCCTCGGTGCCTGCGGGTGCCGGTTGGCGTGCCCACGAGGGGGTGCGCACGAGAGGCAGCTCCTCTTCTTCTCCATCATCACCTCGTTCGAAATACCGTGGGGTGTGCAACGTTCCCACCCCTCGCAGGGCTCATGTGCACGGACTGAGTTAGCTCCCGCTTGCGCTCTCCTGCCCGGGATTGCTATCCTCTCGCATCTTTGGTCTTTCCAAATTTATATATATGTTTTTGTAAGTTTTCAGGAAAATTGAGGTCAAACTTATTTCATGCTGTAATCCCTTCACTTAATCCCCTCACCCCCCCCCCCCCATACACTTTATTTTTTTTTAGCAGACACGTCTTGCATTATGTAAAACATAGGTGAAAACACATCTTTGGTAAAATCCAAGTTGCCTTTCTGTCTGCAGCACCAGGGTTTGGATCTGGCTGCTTATCTAATAAAGGGTGGAAGCTGCACTTTTTAAAGCTTTTTGTAGCACAGTTTGTGGGCTTGCCCATAATAATACAATTATGAAGGTTAACAGGAAAAAACTGGGTCCAGGAGTGATTCCAGGCAGCTGGCAATGCCGACGAATTGGAAGCGCACCACCAATGAAAACTGCAGTGAAAAGCAAATTAAACCTCATATCTGCCATCTCACTCGCTTTTCTCTGCTTTCCTGTTTGGACTTGAAAGGTGATTGGAGCCAAGGCAGTGACAGTTGACGGAAGTGCTGCAAGGAGAGAGTATTTATTTACAGTGAATCGTGGTGATGCTTGTTCAGGATGCGGTTTCACGCAGGATGTTCTGTCCCCACCCCCGGTTTGATCATTTCTCCA
>NW_008795709.1:5138645-5145204 GCF_000699145.1 Aptenodytes forsteri | reverse complement strand
AATTACTCTTATCTCTAGAAAAGACTGCTTTTATAGGTCAGGACTGAAGTGCAGTGGTGCAGCACAAGGCAGAATTACTAATAGAATAATAAAAGGATTTTGTCTCTAGAATTTCATTAGCAAAAAAGGATTATTGTGGAATTCTTAAAGTTTCAGCATCAAAAAGAAAGGTAGCACAGAAATAAGGAACACAAAATATTTTCTAACAAATATTTAGTATCTAGGAAACTCATTTTCCTAGGCTTTTCCTGTTTGTGTCTTGAAATTGGTCGCACTGGTTCAAGTAGATTTTTCAATGTCTCATATGGTTAGCACATAATTTCAGCTGAAGATCTGCTTTTTTTTTTTCTTTTTTTAGGGGAAGAAATAGACTCTTTTTTTTAGCCTATACGTTCTGTTCCATTGTTCTGGTGCCTTTAAGTAATTAAACTCATTTTTAGATAGCATTAAAGCTAAATTATGTTAGTAATTATAGTACAATGATAAAACTCCAGGCTATTGATCCTGGTGATATTTGTACTGATCTTTTGTTCAGTGCACTGTTTGAAAATGATTTATTATTACTTCAGGCAATCGTTAGTAAAATGAAAGCTCTGAACTTAAAATTTCCATTAAAACCCTTTGGTGATCCACAGGTCTATCATCTATCTTTGCCTTGAGACCACAATCACGCATGTGAACGAATGTAACTGAAAAGACATTTGACCCCACTTTTAACATATAGGTGGGGTACAATAATTTATTTTTCTCATGCAGCCTATGTGTAAACAAAATTTGGCACTTCAGGAGAAAAGAAAGGAAGTTACGTAAAGTCACTGACAATTTCTATAACTTTAATTTGTGCTGGACAAGGGAAGCTGGAATACACATTGATAATATAGATGATTTGTCGGTCTTCTTGCCATTGCATATGTTTATCTTGCCTCATCAAAACTTGCATATTTTGACTTGGAAGTGAAGGGGTTTATCTCAAGCATGTATTCCCAATTATAGCATTTTACTGCCTAGGTGAAGGAAAAACACGCTCAAAAAGTCTGTATTTAACAAAAGTAGTAACACAATGCATTCTCAGATAAATGGAAACTGATGAGCAAGTTGGAACAGCTTTTGCCAAGAGGAAATTTCAGGTCCCAGTAAAGCTTGTTCTCTATAAACAAAAATGTTTTTTCAATTGCGTGTGAGTGAGAGGAGAGGGAGAGACAAGGATAAGTGAAACACTGGCAATACTTGGCAGACATCAGATCTAGGATTTGGTTGAACCCAAGCTGAAATCTAGATGTTCTCATTCCTCATTTCACTCAGATAATAAACCCAAATGTTACATTTCCCAGAGGAAAAATAAAAGTGCTGTAACTAGAGAGTAGTCAACAACAGAAAACTTTAGTAAAAATAACTGGAGTACAAAAGAGTAGAAACTACTAGTTGCAGAGCACAAGGCAAGGAGAAATATAAAAAATAAAATAAATGAAGAAGTCATGACTAATACGTTCAAATACTGAAATGGACTGTATTCAGACAACAGGAGATATTTCTGAGGCCTCATACTTCAAAGAGGTTGTAACTCCCAGGGAGGTACTGGAAGTGCTCCTCCAGGACAGCTTCTTATGGCTGAAATTGCCCCGTGCTTCTGGGGTCTGGGGCTTCACTTGCTGCCATGGTTCAGGAAAAACATGGCAGTTACAGTATTGCTGTCAGTTATCAACACTGAGTGACTATATAACCCAAAATATAGAAAAAGATCTTTGACTTCAAGTAGGAACAGTAAGATTCGAAAAAGGGTAAGTGGGTCGTAGTTGTACAGAGGTGCAAGCACAATCAATTGTTTAGTATAACTGAAAATTAGCAAGTTCCAATTAGGTTACTTGGAAATCTTTAATTTCTGAAGGCCCTGTGAGTAAATGGTTTCAGGTGACTTAAGCCTTTGATTCCACCTTAGCTGGAGAGGTTTTTTTTTTTTTTTTTTTTGAGAGGATCTGGAGGATTTGCCTAGAGGATCTAGAGGTAATTCATAAAAGATAAGACACCTAGCTGAGGCTTTTTTTGTCTTAGAAATGCTTTGATTAAAATAAATAAATAAAATCTAATGGCATGATTCTTTTTACCTAAGCTTGTGCATCTAAAATTCAGGTACCTAGACTAGGCTTGTCATGCAGAATTCTGGAAGCAGTTGAAAGAGAGGTCCAAGCCAGAAGGCAGCCCATTCTGCCGGAGGTCAGTGACAGTAATTTTCCTCTGGAAATGAGTTTTTTAGACTTGTGCGGTCTTGCACACCTCTCTCTTAATCAACTGAATCCCTCCTAAGTGACTATTTTGCAGCACTAAGCTTCTGGCTATTTAAGAGGATTATCATATATTTGTGGATAGTTCTCATTTAACTGTTCCTATACTAATTTTGATTTTCCTGAAGTGATTTAAAATAAATTACTTCTGATGGCTTGCAAAATAAGTTGCTAGGTTTACAAAGACTTGCAGGTTGAAAATTATGATGTAATTAACAACTTTGTTATCACAGTTTTAATCAGATTCAAAATTCCTCACTTTGAGAAATTAATAAAAGAATATTTTTATAAAAAGAGGAAAGTAAGGAGGGGATAAATAAATAAATAAATAAAATCAACCCTTACTTCATTTTTCCTCTTACTACACTAAATAACAACCAAATACATTAGTGATCAGTGTATTTAGATGGTGAATTCCTTATACATATAAATTGCAAATAGTTCTTATGGCTTGCTGTATCTTGCAACAAATGTTACTTAAAATGTTTTTTTATGTTTCTCAAATCCTTAGCTGGAATGAAAGCTGACTAAATCAGTCTTCAGCATGCGACATGGTCAATAAAATACTGGTTTTAGAGTTTACCTGTTTTCTGGTAAGCAGATTTGAGACAGAAGGCAGTTGCAATCAACAAAATTAAATTAGTGTTATGTTCAAAACTAAATGAGTGAGAATGTCTTTGTGCAGTTATATAGTCATTTGCAAAAGTATCATCGTTACGTTCCCAGAATAATAATATGCCATAGACAAAGTTACTCTTAATACCAGTTTTGCTGAAAACAAAAATTTGCAATGCTACTTTTGTAAAATGTTTCCTTTTAATTTAGAAGGGGGGGAAAAAAAAAATCTACTTTTTTTTTTTTAATAAAAACTAGAGAAAGAGCAAAGAAGGGTATTCCTGGTTTACGTGCCGTTCTGATTCAGTTTCCCTGTAGATACATTTAATCAGTTGAGCTGAAGTACTTTATGAGAAGCGGGGAAAGAATGTCACTACATTTGCATTGTATTCTTCAATATGATACTTGGAACTAATGCCTGTTCATTTCCTCTATGAAGATTATGTTCTAATTTGAGTTCGTTGCACTACATTTTACATGAAAAAAAAAAAGGGTAGTATTTTTTTCCTTTTGAGGGGTGTGGGGGCAGCTTGCACAGAAAAAACTAGCTAAAGAAACAATGAAATTAAGATTCCCTACAGTGGTAGCCACTGAGACCATTCCCTTCTCCTATCTGACAAATGGAAGAAACAGTAGCCTGAACTTACCTCCTTCTCTGCTGGAGCTTTTTAAGCTTTTCACATGTTGGGAGCTTTAGAAAGAGAAGAAAGCAATACAGATATAAGTTTAAACCATTCACCAGAAATGTTTTGGTTTTTTCAAACTTCACTTTGTTTTCCTGAACTTGCATTCTTCTGCCTCTGTATTTCAGACAAAAATCACAGCTTCAATCTCAAGAAGTTTTATGGTTATTCCCAAGATCTCAGTGTTGCTATGCATTGTTGTTACATGGATGTCACAGAAACTTTAACAGTAACAAAGAATGAACACATTGAAATAGTAGGTAAAGGTGATTTAGATTTTTTTTTTCCCCAGTTTACTTTTAGATTGAAATTAATGACTTGTATTTCTTTTTGTGACAAGCTAGATGATATATTCTAATAGCTCTTTCTGAGAGCTGTGCTAGGCATGAATAGAATTAAATAAATCCAGGAACTGTAACGAAGCCTGATGGGAACAATGTATTATTGAGTTACCAGTATATTGTTCCTAGGGCTAGCCTTTGGCTTACATTTATCTGCTTTAAGAGATGCTATTAGTTGCTCTTTATGTTATAGGAGTGAGTTTGTTTATTATGAAATAATAGCAATGTCCTTAGCTATCATTAATTTCATTATTTGTTATCACTTTTGACAAGATAAATAAATGAAAAATAAGTGGCTGAAGAATACGGACTGTGGAGTATGCTTTTTTTCCTTCAACAAAAGTTATTCATATCCAGATACTGTAATTTGTTGTGATGTTTTTCATACCTATAGGGAAAATATTTTATAAACTATTTTTAAGCCAATGTGAATTTAAAAGGCAGCGGTTCCTCCTTAGGAACCACTGAAGTTGCTTATAGCAGGAAGATGGGGAAATGTTTTGAAATGGCACCAGATAACAAATTAAGCATGACCCAGGAATTTCATTGCTTATTTTTAATTATTTTGACCCAGTGTTTATTTTAAGGATTTAATACAAATTATAAAATAATATTTGCATATGTATAGCATAAATTTGGGCCTATCCGTATGCAAATAGAGTCTATCTTAGTTGGTGAAAATCCTTAAAATGGAGAAGGGAAATCTAATGATACAGACCTAATTTGGGAGGCTATGTTGATGCTAGTCCTATTTTATGGCTTGAAAAATTAAAGGTAGACGATAACTTAACCAGGATACTTGGGGTTTAGCCGATATATAGGGGTTGTTTGCTTGTGTGTGTAGGGTGGGATTCTTTTTTTATTTTTATGGCAGAGATGAGAATGTTTGCAGGTAACGTGTCAAATATTACCAGTGTATGTGAAGAGCCTGGAAAAAATAAATGATTAATCAGCAAAAATGCAGTCTAATGTAACAGGACATACACTTCATTAGAAAATAGTCAAAATGTGTAGGTTTCAGACTTTTTATAGATTCCTGAGTACATTAATATAACACTTGCTTTTCTAAGCATTTAATTGGTGTAACATTGTAATTGGTGTAACAGAGCTCAGAACTTGAATTCTGTATCCCTGACTTTACCTTAAGAGCAAGGAAATTTTTTCCTTCCCCAGAACTGTCCTATAGTTTGTACTCAGGTCCCAGATGGAGAAGTGAAGGAAATCACTTAAATGAGTGAAAACTCAAACCAAGTTAGTTTGTTGTGGTTGTGGGTTTTTTTGTGTAACATTGTAATTGGTGTAACAGAGCTCAGAACTTGAATTCTGTATCCCTGACTTTACCTTAAGAGCAAGGAAATTTTTTCCTTCCCCAGAACTGTCCTATAGTTTGTACTCAGGTCCCAGATGGAGAAGTGAAGGAAATCACTTAAATGAGTGAAAACTCAAACCAAGTTAGTTTGTTGTGGTTGTGGGGTTTTTTTGGGTTTTGGTTTGTTTTTCTTTTTGACGTGCAACAGCAGACATTGGGCCATAGCTATCATTTCAACAACCTGCAATCCTCTTTCAGTTGCCTGATGCCTTCTTACTCCCTAACCACTCATTCCTCCGTTACAACCACACTTCAGTCCTTGTTGACCATCCTCCACAAACTTCTTCCCCTGCTGTCATCCCAGTTCCTTCCTAGTAGCATGCCTGCTGTTGCATCTGATACGCTGTGGTATCAGTCACCTTGTGTTATATATGCAACGCATGCATATGTTGTGCTTTGAAATTTTGCAATTTCAGAAATCATATAAAACATAAGAAGTAGGATATCAAAAAGTAGCATTCTTCCTTTACTGAAGGTGGCTCATTTTGGTGTTGAAGTATTGGCATTGGTCAGGTGTTGCATCATCCTCTCCAGTTAAGGATGCTGGAGTGATTCTTTTTTTGTTCTCCCTTGGTTCTCATTCGGACTGTAACTCTCTTGCATATTTCCTTATCTCTTTTGTATTATCTTTGTATTGGGCTGTTTCAAATGTATTGGATATGTTCTCATATCCTGTAAAGCTACTTCTACCCAGCTGTGATATGTTCTCATATCCTGTAAAGTAACTTCTACCCAGCTCTAAATATTACATTCCTTTAATGACCAGTAACTAAACTTCTTAGCTTGTGTTTTTACCCTTGGAGATCTCTGCTAGCATCCTGGGCTTCTATTATTAGGGATTTCTGCTAAACTAGTATTATTCTTGTCATTCTGAATGGCCAGTGAATAACATCCCATGTTTACCTTCAGTGGGAGTAACACCGTGTCCTTTTTAACCTTTTGTCATGCTCTTGCTTCCCCCCCCCCCCCCCCCCCCCCCCCCTCTCCTCCCCCTCATATATTTAATTTAGAAGTCATTCTGGCAATAAGAAGTAATCTTAAGGATGTCTCCAAAAAGGGCTTAAAATCAGTACGTTAGGAGAGTGTCATAGGAATGCTATTCCCCTGTCATGGTTTAACCTCAGTCGGCAACTGAGCACCAGGCAGCTGCTCACTCACTTCCCCCCCCCCCCCCCCCCCCCCCCACGGTGGGATGGGGGAGAGAATTGGAAGAGCACAAGTGAGAAGAACTTGTGGGTTGAGATAAAAACAGTTTAATAATTGAAATAAAAT
>NW_008795709.1:5128463-5138513 GCF_000699145.1 Aptenodytes forsteri | reverse complement strand
GCCCCCTCCCAGCTTCTTGTGCACCCCCAGCCTTCTCAGTCGGTAGAGCATGGAAAACTAAAAAGTCCTTGGCTAGTGTAAGCATTACCTAGCAACAACTAAAACATCCCTGCAATATCAGCTTTGCTCTCATCCTAAATCCAAAACACAGCACTGTACCAGCTACTAGGAAGGAAATTAACTCTATCCCTGCCAAAACCAGGACATCCCCACAACAAACTACTTGCCTGTACTCCAAGCATCGCTGTCATGCAACAGAACCTGTGACATATGGACATGCTGTTTTACTAGTATGCTAGAGGAATAAGACATCTTTAGACAAAATAGGAATATGGTCTGTGCATAACTTAGGATTTACTCTATTCTTTAGTCATTTCCACAGGTGTGCAATATATACACCTTGATTATTAAAACCAGTATTTTCTCCTTTATTATTTTGTTATACCTTATTGAACTGTTTTCAGCTGCAGCTAATGAGAGAAAGTAATCAATAGGTCTCAGAAAACTTGAAATTGATTCATATGAGGCTCTTTCTATAGTAATTTATTTTTTGAGGTATGATAAAATCCATAACAAGCAGCAAAATACATTTGCAGAATTAAATCCCTCTATTAGCATAACTGTAACAAGAATTTAACAATGACTGCAGAAGCATAGCTGTAAAATGATTGCAGTATCTTGGATATTTTATTTTCTCCTCTCCACTGAATATATGTGTTAAAGGTAGTTGCATTTTTATAGAGCAAAATAATTGCTTACACTTTGCTCTACCAGTGGTGTTCTCTATGAAGACTAATCAGTCTCAGTGAAACTTATTGTGCTCTTCCTGATCTCAAGCAGAGTGAATGCTGCAATACTCATTAGATGTGCATTATCTACATTGTTCAATACTGTCGGGAAGAAGTAGGCAAAGAGGTAGCAATAGTGTTTTCCTACATCTCTTTAAGCAGTTAAAATGGTTTAAAAAGGAAATAGAAAATATACTATTTCCAAGAAAGACTTGGATTTTGTCTGTGCTACACTGCAGGAGCTTCTGATTCTGATGACAGTGCCATAATGCATATCATTTTAAAAGTAGTTCCTTGCCGTGATACAAACATGACAAAGCTATGGAACCATTCTCTTATTCCTTGAAACCAGTCTAATAATATTCTTTAATTCATTAGGTTGGCCGCTACATGGGTTAACTACATGGTTAAGCATATCAAAGACTAACAGCTGAAACAGGCTTTCAGAGCCTCCTGTTTTCTTCCGGTCATCAAGATAGATAATAATGTAATTCAACATGGTGATAGTCCATAGGTGGATGTCACTGTCATGTTTCATGATCCACAGTTTGTTTTTTTCCTTAGTGTATAAACCAGAGTTTTGGTGGGGTTTTTTTGTTGTTTTGGGCGGGGGTTTTTGTCACTGGGAACCTTAGTGATGAAGTTGCAACATCTTCCAACAATTTTCAGATGTCAGAAGATGGACACTGACATTCAGGGGATTTACCATTATCAGTCAGCACTACATGGCCACGTCACTATACAGAATGTTGTACTGTCAGCTACATCAAACTAGGGTATAGTTTCCTTAAGATTTTACCCAGCATCAGTGGAAATAATTAGGTATCATTTTTCTCCTGCCGTGGTGGTGATGGTGCAATACACAGTTAATATAATGATGTATTTGAGCTTTAACAGTGCTCGCTGACTCCAAACCGTGGAATTTAATGTGAGTAGTGGTAGCTTAGCATCCTGAATATTAAGACTGCTCATATATAGGAAGAATAAGGAAATATGACATCCATGAGGAAGTGTGTTATCTTCACAAGTAGGAAAAGGAAAAAAAAAAGAACACCCTTCAAATAAAAGATGTTCTTAGAAAGGATGAGACTATTGACAAACGACTGCATATATTTATGACACCAAAAATATCAGTTAGTAGGAGGATCTTCGGCATGACAAATAGCTCTGACATTGATATGAATATGTTTCTTTTCCATAGCAGACAGGCTGATTTAGATTGCTCCTTTCTAAGAAATCTATAGAAGTTAAATTGTGAAAAATGTAGCAAACTTGAGCAATGGTTATTTTTTTTGTACCTTTCGTTCTTTAATAATTTAAAATGTGAAATGCTCAGTAAATTAAGTCAGTGATTCCTAGAGTATGTTCTAGCTGAGTGGATTTAATTAACAGTTGTTATTGTAGTAAAGTAATGTCAGAAGTCTGTGAAACATCACTATAAGGAATTTGCATTAGTTGCCTGTTTACTCCAGAGTCTTCCAATCACTCAGCAACAATGTACAAGTGGTTATCTTCCCAAAATCTGGTAAATGTTTAATCCTGGTTTTCAAGATCATTCAGAAATGCCACAACCTGCTGATCTTGCAGGTGTAATTCCACTAAGAAAAATGGTTGTGAGGAGGATATCAGTTGCAGACAGCTAAACAAAATGGAACGAACAATAAACCTGTCAAAAACACGTTCTTCCGATATGTATAGAATTTCTCTAAGGACTATATGAACATAGATTTAGAAAAATATAAAGATAGATGTCTGTCTGTTCTAACTCACTCAAAACATCCTTTCAGAGAGTAGTAGGCCCCTGCCATAACCATGTAGCAGAGAAAAAGAAGAAATGTGTCTGCCCTAGTGCTGAATTACTCAAAGTAACTGGGTTTTCCATACTGCCTATAGGCATCACAGCAGTGAGGATGACTGTACAGCAGCAGCTGCTTTTGCCTCTATGCTGCCTTGCTGTAGGCCAGTCTGACTCCTTACTGCCAGTGTTTTACCTGTTGGCAGTGATGAGACCTCTAAGAGTGAATGAGTGACTCTGCACCCTGCTCCTGCCATCCCTGAGACTTTATTCCTCTGTGTAGTGGAGCTGCAGTGGTGTGTCTGCAAGGGAGTTTGCTGCTGCTCTGAGCGCCTGTCACCAAATGCCTTCAGTTGCATGCTTATGTGGACACAGCTGAAAAAATTGAGACACAAACTCCACCCTTCTCACCATTTTGACAGAAAGCATATATCCTTCTGTTATTTAAACCATAGCATTGTCATGCATCCCAATGAAATCAGCAATAGGATGATTTATTTATACACCATGCACCTTATTGAAACATTCCTGATAACAGAAATACCTATCTGTTTATTGTTTGGGCGGTTGTTTTAGAATGCTTCCCTATTTTGGCTATATTAACAAAGTAGTTTTTTGCCTGATAAAAGTTTGGATTCCTCTAGAAGAATTTTAGACAGAAGGTCCAGAATGGTATATTTTGAATGTCCTGTTGTGTTACAAGTATATGCACAGATTTGCCTTTCATCTGTGGGTAAGAGGTGGGGGGAAAAAAAAAATCATTTGAAGTCTTCCATGAAACTAAATTTTCTTGGTCATCTTTACCTATTATACTTCTCAACATTTCAAGTAAAACAGTAGAAAATTGTGTAATCACCCTGCTTATAGGAAACGGAGAGGAAAAAACTCTTCACCTTTTATTTTAGTAGATTTCAGTGCCTAATTGAAATAAGGTAACAAAGAAATAAATGTTCCCATCACATTGGAGCAGATGATACTGCCCTAGGGGCTGTGGTGTCTGAATGAACTGTTTCAAGTTTTCAGCAAGTGAGATTTCTGTGAAATAGTTACAGCCATGGCTAGAGTTCATTTCTCTCATTTAAGACCATAATGCAAGACATGGCCAAAAATCATCATGCAAGAAAAATATATGCACTATTCCTTTCAGTGAAAAAATAAAAGTAGGCATAGAGATATTCTTTTGCCTGGGATAAGTAACATTTGCTCTGGACACCAGCAGCTTTCAATTTGTGATGATAACCTCCTTTCTTAGTGCCAGGACTCTGCTCAAATGTTCTAAGCAGTCTTGGCTTCCCTGCACCCTGGAGAAGGTAACACAGTTTTAAGCTTTCCCTGAAGTCTCTCTCAAATCAGTTTTCGTACTGAGTATGCACAAGACAGCTGCTAAGTTAAGTAAGTTTCCATGATTTCTCCCAAGCAACTTAGTTATAAGCTAGTTAAACACCTTCCAGTAGAACCGTGTGAACCGTTGTTGTGGTTTAACCCCAGCCAGCAACTAAGCACCACACAGCCACTCGCTCACTCCCCCCCACCCGGTGGGATGGGGGAGAGAATCGGAAGGGTAAAAGTGAGAAAACTCGTGGATTGAGATAAAGGCAGTTTAATAGGTAAAGCAAAAGCCACTTACACAATCAAAGCAAAACAAGGAATTCATTCACTCCTTCCCATGGGCAGGCAGGTGTTCAGCCATCTCCAGGAAAGCAGGGCTCCATCACACGGAACGGTTACTTGGGAAGACAAATGCCATCTCTCCGAATGTCGCCCCCTTCCTTCTTCTTCCCCCAGCTTTATATGCTGAGCATGACATCATACGGTATGGAATATCCCTTTGGTCAGTTGGGGTCAGCTGTCCCGGCTGTGTCCCCTCCCACCTTCTTGTGCACCCCCAGCCTACTCGCTGGTGGGGTGGGGTGAGAAGCAGAAAAGGCCTTGACTCTGTGTGAGCACTGCTCAGCAGTAACGAAAACATCCCTGTGTTATCAACACAGTTTTGAAAACAAATCCAAAACATAGCCTCATACTAGCTACTATGAAGGAAATTAACTCTGTCCCAGCCAAAACCAGCACAACAGTCTTCTCAAACTTCAGATGCCTGCAAAAAACAACAAAAAAAAAGCAACAAGAAAAAAACCCAAACCAAAAACAAAACCTCAAGAAAACAACCCAAAGCTTGCTGGATAGATGATGAAATGATACAGCCATGCATCTATTATTTCAAAGTCATTCTCAGCATAAGGAAGAAAGGGAGCTGAAAGTACTACTCAAAAGTTGTAGGAAAAGAATGTGTTTATTCACACAGGTGTACCTGCACATACCTTGTTCCATGTATTTATGTGCACGTGTATGCATTTTGTTGCTGTGCTTATCTATCTTTTTTGCCTAACAAAACAGGTCCTCATCTGTTAACGTAGTCTCAGAATGGCCTCTGGGAGGAGATTCTGCCTCAGAGCCCCTAAGGCAGTCCGTGTAGTTCTCCCACGAATACAGTTAGTCATACGAACTGGGTTGTGTGGGTTGGTGGACTGGGCAGGTACTTGCAGCATATCAGGATGGGACTTGCCTTTGTGGTGTATGCAGCAGGGGAGGGAGAGCGAAGGGGTCTTCCCCTGTTTGGTTTTGTGAAGACCTTTGTAGTAGCCAGTGTGGTATTGCTTTAACATCATTGTCTCGCATCCCTTGACGAGATATTACTAAGTTTGTGTTCCACCATCACTGTGTTTAATACATGTGATCTATGCTAAAATGGAGAAAAGATATAGTTAGATAGGTATAGATATATGAGTGTATACAGATAGATAGATGAGTGAGTAATGAGTGATTTTTTTTTCTTTAAGTCCAGGGCAGTAGCTGCCTAAACACAAGTTATAATTATAGTTCAGTTCATGACAGGCTATATCTACTGTAATTTGCCAGTGTATAACTTAAAATTTCAAAGTTATGGAAGACTACACCTTTAAAAGTCTGAGGCCACTGATCTCACCTTTTGAGGAAGAGGAGTGTTTGCTGGAAAATCAGGCTGGAGAGCAATAAATCCATTGAAAGCCAAGAAATGCTTGGTGCTAGGAACAAAACTGAGGGTCTCATTTAGAATAAGTAGTAACAGGGGGGTGCTTCCACCTGCGGGAAGATTACATCCTTTAAATCAACTTTTGTTCTTAGTGTTTTTTTCCTGTTTGCTAAGAAGCAGGATTCATTCTAGACCATATGAAAACCCTTCCTGCTGTTTTGATGTAAAGCCTTCTGGAGCTTATAAATCACAAATAACTTTGCTGTTTCACTTCATAGCTCCCACATCCACAGTTTCATGTATTCAGTATGTCATTCAAGGTGGATAGAGTTTCATCAATCTTCAAAATGTGCAATGGGATAAATTCCCAATGTTTAATTTTTCACTCTGTCTAAAAACTTCAGTCACAGAAGAAAAGACAAGCCCATAAAACAGATGCCTACTTGGAGAATATAAAGAGAAATCTTTACTCAGAACCAAAAGAAGCAAAATTTTAACTAATAACAGAACATGAATCTCTCTTGTACCTCATGTCAACTCAGTGTTTTAAAAGGAAAACAGATCTTTGGCTTTAAAAAAAAAAATCAAATGAAAAACAAACAAATGCAAAATAACAAAGCCTTTGTAGTTGTGAAGCTTCTTGTAACTCCTTTTGGAAGCAAGCTGTTTGATTATTATTTCTTTTTCTGTTTACCTTTACAAGATTATTTTTTTTTATCATTTAAGTACCCTTCACACTTTAGAGAAGCTATGATCAATGATAGAACAATATTATGTGTAAAATAATTAATTTTAAGCTGTTAAGAAGTTTGTTAAATAGATAGTAAGTAACAGGGTACTAGCCTATGCCACAGGAAATACTTTCCAATTTCTGTAAAAATACATATTTCATTGTCCCTACAATTGGAAATAAATTATGCCTTTCAGGGACTCTTTGTTACTGAGGTAGTTCACTTCTGATAATATAACAACTTGTCTCTTTGCACAGACAAGTGTAATATCTATACCAAGAGGTAACACTGCCAACTTCTGCAGTGGCGCAGAAGAAAAAATATGATCTATTGTCCCTTCTCTTTGTACATAGGGTTGCTGAAACCAGGTATTAAAGTGAGAATACTTATTTTATTTTTTCAAGAAAATCATGGAATGAAGCGGTTATACTCTTTTTATAAAGCGCTGTAACTATTGCCCGTTTTATAGTAATAATTTAGCTTTCCCATTCCTTTGTATCAAAAGCATAATTTCGTAAACGACTACACTACTTAGCTATTTTGATATTTTAGTGTTTCATCTAAAAATAACTTATTTTGTAATTAAAAATGTGTATTATTTAGAAACAGTCTAAAAATCTATTTATGTTCTCTGTCATACACTCCATCATCAGTAATTGTTATTTTATTCACACAGCCAAGGCTTCAGATCCAATCCAGCAACAGTTGGTGGTATAATCTGTTTTCCATATTAATCTCTATGACGGCAAACATTCTCATTAAGGCATCATGTCATCCATTTGCTCCCTTGCTCACCCACACATATTAAAAATGCTTGTAACAAGTGAAATCTTATTACAAGGATTAGAAAAAGTTTTAAACAGATTAAAAACAAACAAACAAAAACACAAAACAAACAAAAAAAACCCCAACAGACAAACCCCCCAAATTAGACATGAGCAGACTTTTAGAGCCATTAGTTTTTCAAACACATATTTTTTCAAGATATTCAGCTTGTGAAATTTCTCAGGATGGGAAAAATGAAATAGTGAGCACTGCTCTGCTATTACAATTTAATGATGCAAGAGGAACAGAACAGGCATAAAACATATTCTTTAGGTGTTCAGCCTTGCTTTTGAGTCACAGGAGCAAACACCCAGAGCAGGACCCAGATAGGACTCCCGGGTGTTAGTCCAGCTCTAGGACTGTTCTGATTCTGCAACAGAGAATGGATTACTTGTTTTCAGATTTTTTTTCACTTTAATGTTAGAGTATCAAAGAAATTCAACCTGCACACTGTATGGGATAGTTTGTGGGTTTTATTATTTTTTTTTTTTTTATAAACGTGTACTAAAGTCTATCAAAAAAGTTCATATTGTTTTCTTGTAGGAAAAAAATAACTTGCATCTCATGTTTTCTGAAACTGATATGTGATAAGAGCAGTGTTATAGCATTACTGCTGTTTATAACAGCTCTTGGTTTGAATTAACTTTAAATTTTATAAATTTTTTTTTTTTCTTCCAGTTAGTGCTAGACACTTCCTGGCAAATAATAACAAAAGCTAATAGTCTGTGGCACAGATAAACAACTTTAATTATTGTTCTATTTTCAATATACTGCATACTGGTTTTGTTGCAATAGCATCAGTTTGGCTTGTTTAAAAAAAAAAAAAGTTAAAACCAAAACCAATCAATAAAAACCTTCAGCAAATAAATCTTTTCTTGTATTTCTCTCTTCATCCCAAAAAAAAATCCCAACAAACAAACAAACAAAACCCCAAGCAAAATATTATATCACCATATTTTTCAAAATTTAAGGTCAGAAAGTACTGTTGGATTATCTAGTCTGAGTTTGTGTATCAGAAACCATTGTCTGTCTTCCTGTATGGAGTCAAATATCTTATGAATATGTAAACAGAATCACAAGATCAGACACCTTTCTGTAAATGACACTTTGCATTATAATTTCCATAAAGCTACCCAAGACTTCAAAGGATGGTTAATCCAATACTTTTCTGATAGTTTGCTCTAATCATGAGCCAAGTTTAATTTCTCTGTTCTAACTGCACTAGAAGCTTGAACTTAATTTGCTTCATTCATTTTTGGCTTTTTTGTATAAGAGGAAAAAATACCCTCGAGTCTGAAAATTGGCCTTTCCCTCAGAGATAATCAGTGTTCAGTTTTAGACTTGAGAGGCAAACATTTTGGTATTTATGATGGTTATAACTCTTTCCAAGTTATCCTGATCAATTGAGAACAAGACGATGACAGTAACACTCAGTTCGGGGTTACAGCAGTAAAGAATTGATTACTGATGCCATGACACAGGTAAATATTTATTTCACTACTTGAATATCTATTTAAAGATATTGACTTCCAAGCAGGTGGCTGGTTAATCTTGAAACTGTCATAAATGAGTGTAATGTGAAGGTGAGTGTAGTGTCTTCTGTGTTTGAAAATGGATACTTTTAAATGATTAGAAAATGCTTAGTCTTATTACTGATAGTTTAAAACTGTATATCTCCCAAATGAAAGTTCCTGCTGCCATCGCAGCTCCAAAATCTGCATGTTACCTAGAAAAGGTTGCGTAATAACACAGCTTGTTCTCTACATAGGTTTTGGTAGTCTCCAAGAGCTAAAATTTATCATCTTCTCTG
This sequence comes from Aptenodytes forsteri, assembly GCF_000699145.1. Taxonomy (NCBI): domain Eukaryota; kingdom Metazoa; phylum Chordata; class Aves; order Sphenisciformes; family Spheniscidae; genus Aptenodytes; species Aptenodytes forsteri. The sequence continues at coordinate 5,129,557 of NW_008795709.1, read as the reverse complement.
CTTATATTGATTAACATGGCCCATATACTTTAGAGATCTTATAAACACTAGTTATTAAGAATTTTATGACTGACAACATGCAGTGGTAGTTTCTACCTCTTTTACTCAGCTCCTTCTGCTCAGAAAGTCAGTTAGTAACGATTTTAACATTTGTCCTGCAAATCATCTGGCCCACTTCCAGTGTTGGCAATCCACGTCAAATGAGCACTGAGCCTGTTACCTGTTATCCCTTTACTGATACTTTTGAACTAAACCAAAATCCTTTCATGTTTTCTAAGACCTTCTTTAACGATAACAGAATGATGCTTTAACCTGGTTTTGGAAAACCACTGACGTTTTAATGCCAGTAACCACACAGGTATGATTTTGATGAGAAAATTGTTTTTATGAGAATTAAGATTCCTGGGGGCTCCCTTTACGTAAACTAAACTACCTGGTATGAGCCCGAGCAGAAAGCTGCTGTCAGGGGTGAGCATTGCAAGGAGCCCAGCTCTCATCTCAGGTCTCCAGTGGAAACTGTCAGCTACACAGACCTGGAGGACAAAACATATTGTCACTGCCACTTCACCAAATGACTGTAGAATCATAGAATCATTGAGGTTGGAAAAGACCTCTAAGATCATAGAGTCCAACCATCGACCCAACACCACCATGTCCACTAAACCATGTCCCTAAGTGCCACATCTACTCGTCTTTTCAATACCTCCAGGGATGGAGACTCCACCACTTCCCTGGGCAGCCTGTTCCAATGTTTCACCACTCTTTCAGTAAAGACATTTTTCCTCACGTCCAATCTAAACCTCCCCTGGCGCAACTTGAGGCCATTTCCTCTCGTCCTATCGCTAGTTACTTGGGAGAAGAGACCGACATCCCCCTCGCTACAAGTAGTTGTAGAGAGCGATGAGGTCTCCCCTCAGCCTCCTCTTCTCCAGGCTAAACAACCCCAGTTCCCTCAGCCGCTCCTCATAAGACTTGTTCTCCAGACCCCTCACCAGCCTCGTTTCCCTTCTCTGGACACGCTCCAGCACCTCAACGTCCTTCTTGTAGTGAGGGGCCCAAAACTGAACACAGGATTCGAGGTGCGGCCTCACCAG
>NW_008795709.1:5118864-5128145 GCF_000699145.1 Aptenodytes forsteri | reverse complement strand
GTGCACTCGATCCCCTCATCCAGATCATTGATAAAGATATTGAACAAGACCGGCTCCAAAACTGAGCCCTGGGGAACACCGCTCGTGACCGGCCGCCAACTGGATTTGACTCCATTCACCACAACTCTCTGGGCCCGGCCGTCCAGCCAGTTTTTGACCCAGCGCAGAGTCCACCTGTCTAAGCCGTGAGCCGCCAGCTTCTCTAGGAGAATGCTGTGGGAGACGGTGTCAAAGGCCTTCCTGAAGTCCAGGTAGACCACATCAACAGCCTTTCCCTCGTCCACTAGGCGGGAAATGACAGAGAAAGCAGAGGAAACGTGCCCTCTGTCAGAAAGGGGTAAACAGATCATATGCTCAGAGAAATTAGAAGTCGGGAAAACACGAGACCCTTCCCTGCACCTCAATCTTAGAGAGTAGTTGACTGCTGTGAGGGAATGTTAAGCACTGTGCCATGCAGCATTACCCAGGCCACAGAAGTTACTCCTTGTCTATGCAGCATTGCAAATATTTCAATTCATGCAATATAATTTTAAAAAACAAACCAAAAAGAACACTCAGAAATATCTGTTTTGTCAGGATTCATAGATTTGTTTTTGCTATATGTGATCCCTAATATAGGCCAAAATACTGTCCTCAAAACATCTTAAAAGTAATTATTTTTTTAAAATAAAAATCATTTAATGGTGTTACTGAAGTCAAGGGAAAACTCCATTTGATTACAGTTGGATCAGGATTTCACCAACACATAGCTTTTAATATGCTGGATCACAATATGATGTTATATATGATAGAGTCAGCATGACTGCCACCTGCAAAAATCCTGATGATCATGTGTTGTTAAATTCAGCCTGCATTCTAATGCATGGTATGGATGGAACAACAAATATTTTCAAAGTTTTCTCATTTTCCAGATCATTTAGTTACTCTTTGCAGGGTACAAAGGAATTAGGCTCCTTCATAAAAGTCTTTGTTTCTTCCTGTACAAAAGTCTTTCTTTATTCTGTGCTGTACTCCAAGTTACCTGCTGGTACTTATGCTACAGAACTCTGGGCTCTCAAAAATTGGCCACTAAAATAAATCATGAGCTCTGAGAACAGTACTTGGAGTTACTGCCAAAATAACATGTAGTAACTTCTGAAAATTTTGAATATTTTAAATCTTTCTTACCTTCAGTGATGCAGCTTCTAAGAAAGGGCAACAATGCAAACACTTTAAATACTAGAATATACCACAGGAGTTGGAACATCTGTGAATATTTTTGTTTTGCATCTGTTAGGCAGCACTTGTAAGGTGTTCGCACCTTTTTTTAACCGTATATAAATAATACGTGATATGTAGTACTTTTAAAAATACAAAATTAATATATACCTATCACTAACGTATGTGCAAATACTTTATAAGTGCACACATTCCCCCCACCCACCCAATACGTTTCTGTACTTGTGCCACTTAACTGTTTTCTCAGGTTAATTTCTTGTGGCATGTCTATAGTGTGTATTTTATGGTATCATAGAAGCAAACTACTTTAGAGGAAGGGAAAAAGTAGCCACAGCGACCTGACATATCATGTTCCTGTAATTGCACGCTTCCCAGTCCCCATTCTAGCTTGCACAGGGATAGTTTAATTTTTTTACAATATTTTGTCTTACATGCTGTGACCTGTCTCTGTGCTGTCACCTGGGTTTTTCAGACCTTGAGAAGAACAGATGTGTTTGCTTCTTGTCTGTTCCCCTCTCCACCAATATTATTAGTGTGAAAAAATCTGTGTATGTTTATGTATAGCAGTATGATAGATATCTATACAGAAGACACTTATATTCGTCCCATTCTGGAGCAGGTTGCCTTTTTCCTGTATGCTTGACTTTACCAGGTGGAAGGTGCACACTTTGTTATTTGGTGAACATATTCTCTCTTTAAGTGGGATAAAATTGTGATTTTTAGGGTTTTAATTAAGGTATCTAATGTTGCTTTCTTATTTGTCTATTTACGTTCTGTTTTTCACTGTAAGAAAATCCAAATACAAGGCAAAATTGTCCTGTAGCATACAAAGGTGAGCAAGGACCCTAGCCTTGGGTTAAGTCCTCAGTCTGGATGTCTGAGGCCCTGGTAGGCTGACACAGACAGTAGCACACACCCACTTCATGGAGCGAAGGTCTGCCTAGCCGCTGTGTGTCTCTAGGAGTTGTTAAAACGGGCTACCTCAGGAAGACTATAAAATCAAGTCAAGCATGTAATTCTACTGATACTCTTAGCTTTCTGGAAGATTGGGATTTCTGTATATAGAGTAATCCTGGACTGTTTTGCTTATGTCTGATCAAGAAAAGACTTAAGTCTTAAGATGAACTCTGGAGCTCTGAAAACAGAGACCCTGAACATCTTGATGTTGCTTTTCCATAAGCTTGCTTGAGTTGAAAAGCTTGGCTAACAATAGTGTAGTCCACGAGCAGACAGCCATGGCTCAGTACTTCCAAAGCATGTATGGGTGTTTAGCTGCAGGAATATGGTGAACCTTAGGGTTTCCCGGCCCTGGCTCTGCCTGTCCTCAGCTCAGTGTTGGGATGGGAGGTGGTGCCCTGGATGCTTTTTATCCATGGATTTCTGTAAGGGGAAAAGTTCAGGAACAAAATGAGGAGGATGTGCCAGGCAGGTCCCCAGTCAGGGTGATGGGTAAGTTCACGTGGTGGAGCACATTCCAGTTTGTACCTGAGACTTATAACGAGAATGAAAAAATGTTTTGATATAGAATTTATCAGACATACTGTGCATATTTTCCGGTAAGGAAGCTGAAAATATGAAACAAAAGTCCCCCAAAAGTAGGTTATTTTTCAGAATTCTTATTAATTAGATATTAATATGTAGCTTTTTTGTAAAGAGCTCCTTCAGTGTTTTTTCTCCTGATGTGTGAAATTTTGGTTGTTTTGATCAATGATATAAATAATGACATACAGTTTCTGTTCTGTTCTGAATATATCTTAGGATCCAAATTATGTCTCAGGTGTTCATCACTGTAAATATAAGATTAATTTAACATGAGTATTCTGCAAAATTAATTTAAACTATGCTCTTCTCATGAATTTTCCTGTCCTTTAGTAGAGTCAGTTCTTCAAACGTCCTCTATATAGAAAAACACCCTTAAAACTATTTGAACACATTGTTAATAAGATTACAAAATAGTTTTATTAGAGAATCGAACTTTTAATGATAAAACCCCAATTAACTTGACTTCCCAGGTAATAATTACAAACGGAAGACTTTGGTACTTTTCCATACAGTAAACTTTGCTTCTTTTACTACTGCTTTTTAGGCAGCAGAAAATTAAAAGTGTAAATTAGATTATAATGTACTTCATAAAGACTTTTTTTTTACATAATATTACAAAGTTGACCTGTTTGCACGTTATAGACTAAATGTTATATTTTCATTTAAATAGCAGTGTTCTTAAATATCAGGTTAACAAACTAAACTAGACAATGGTTGTAGATGTCTTAAGTAATCTGTTTTAAAAAAATATTTCAGTATTTTTTTTTAAATGCTAACTTATGTGACAGTTTGTAAATTGTAGTAATTTAAACATATGGGGTTTAAGTTTGGTTTTTTTTTTTTTTTAAATAAAAGTAGCTTTATTTTAAGGTGGAGATAAACTAAAAGCATTAGAATCCTCTGTGTTCAATTTTGTTATGGATGTTCAAGAAAATGTTAGCACTGTGTTTCTCTAATTTTATTGATGACAAGGTTTATGTGAAATACAAATAATGTAAAAAAGATATAGTTTAAGTAAATAAGATTATAAAAGAATAAAGCTAAATAGTTGCAGTACAGCTGGTATTAGCTAGTAAAACTGAAAACCTAATGTCTTTAAATATACAATTTATATCTGTGGATAATGTTATGGAACTAAGAAATCAACTGAAGAAGAAATTATAGCGAGGGAAAAGAGCCAAACTATATTTCATGTAATATCAATTTGAGAGTTGATTAGGCAAGTTATAGACTGGCAGTTGCAAAACAGATTGTTCTAGTTAACATACAACATTAAAAGGAAGCATTATTTGTACTAGGGCAATTTTATGCTTTCCTTGTGCGCTGGTAAAAGCAGCTGTGTGCATCATGCCCAAGATGCCCAGTTTGGGGTGGGGGGTTAAAAAGCATAAGATTGAAGAAGTCCTTTTTTCTCTCCTCCCCCCCCCCGTATTTCTCATACTTCTCACCTACCAAAAAAGGAAAAAAAAACAACTTACAGAACACATTTCTTCAGTCTCAGCCTGTGATGACAATATGTATTTTTAAAAAAGGAGTAGATCCCATTTTGTTAAAGAGAGTAATAATCATTTAGAGTAGACAAAAAAGGAGTATTTTCTATGACTCAGATGTGAGTACATTTTGTACTTGGAATGCACTTATTTGGCATACACTGTATCACCTAGGTATTACTAACCTTTGTAGGTTGTTTCTTTCTTAGTCCTCAGTTTTAATATATTTGACAAGAAATGAAATTTGCTTGTGTAAACCTGATACAAAATTTCCAAAGAAAAATCTTGGTAATGTTAGAACAGGTTGCAATTCTGTATGTAAAAACTCCCTCTCTCTCTCATACACACGCAAACACAAGAAAAAAAAGAAAATTTGTAAATAAGATAACGTAGAAGTTAAACCCCTACATTTTTTGGTGTTGTTTGTCTTTCATATGTGGAAGCAAAGTGGAATGCAGAGTTGTTCCATCTTTGCAGAGTGTCTTGCACTGTTTTGGCTCTGGGCCTCCTCTTGCTGCCTTTGAATTCAGAAACTATGTGGCCAAGGAAATTAGGCTGTCCCACGTGAGCTGGAAAGAGCCTGAGCATTTGAGGAAATCCCACTTCATGGAGCAAGCAGCCATAGATGCCCTGAATCTTTTGTCAATCTGGAGAAGATTTCCTTTCCTTCCTAATTCATAAAAATGAGGGCCCTGAAAGGGTCTGGAAACCTTAAAAGCCTTAGCTTGAAAGATGGTTCCCTGCCTGTTCAGGGTCCCTGATGCAGAACTAGAGCACCCCTGTCTCCTGGGCTCCGCTGCAGGACACTGCTCTTGCTTTTAGTTATCTAATTTATTTCACGGTAGGGGACTGATACCTGCTGATCCAGAATGCTCATTTCAGTTAAACTGCATATACCTGAGGTTCAACAAAATGAAATAGTACACTTAATTTAATTCGAAACACCCATCTGTTGCAGCCTGCTTCAAAACGTTGTTTTCTTAACTGGTAAATACACACAACCAAATTGTTTGAAGCCCTGCTCCTTCGAAGATTCATGCTTGTGCATAGCTTCAGACAGTTAGTAGTCCTGCTGAAATCGATGGGACTGCTCTCTGGCTTTCATCCTGGCTCAACAGAAGACGATTTCAAATTTTCCACTGACTTCAATAAGGCCAGGCTGCTCTCAGAGTATTTCGTAGAATCACAGAATAGTTTGGGTTGGAAGGGACCTCTAAAAGTCATCTAGTTCAACCCCCCTGGGTCATTGACATAGAGGGCGACACCTCCTCCTCATCTCCCTTGCCTGTCCTTCCTGAAGAGCCTGTATCCTTCCATCCCAACACATCTCCGTGATGCCAATAAGGTCGTAGCCCTGCAGGCGTGCGCACATCTTCAGCTCCTCTTGTTTATTCCCCATGGGCTGCAGGTCCGCTGCAGACTGTGCTTGGAACCAGCTATCTAGCTCCTTCTCTGCCTCCCTGATGTTACGCAGTTTTCTCACCCCCTCCTGCAGCTCAGCCACCTGCTGCTGAGTGCAACGGGACCTTGCAACGGTCCTCAACTTGGGCACACCTTTTGCAGGCAGGTCTGCTGCCTGTCCCTGCCCCAGGAGAAAGGTCTAGGCACTCCCTGCAGCCTGAGGTCTGCACTGCAGCCTCTCCCTCCAGCAGTTCTGTCTGCATGGAGGCATCGGCTACCACTGGGGTAGATGGTGCAGACCCCCCAGCTGGAGCTGCGGCCTTTACCCTCAGATGAGTGCCCACCATTCTGCCTTGAGGGTCGGGTAGGATGAGTGCCCTTGACCTGTGCCCAGTTTCTGGGTTATGTGTATGCCGAGTCACCCACTCGGCCCATGGAATGCCCCTCCATCGAAGAGGCACCCTCCCTTGCGAACTGCCGCACCGCGACCTGTGCCCAGTTTCTGGGTTATGTGTATGCCGAGTCACCCACTCGGCCCATGATACCCCTCCCTTGCGAACTGCCGCACCGCGCCCTAGCTGACACACCACGCCCTGTTTGCCCATCCTGTTCTCAGCTCCCTGGGGCTGCCTTTAGTGGGAGGGGGGATGGCAGCCATTACTCCTGGCCCCGCTCACACCTCATCAGCTGCCCTCATGAGAGCTGCTGGCTCCTGGTGGGCCTCTGCGCTCCCCTGTGGGTTCCCTGGCTCAGGAAACCCCCCTGTATGCCGCAATCCACCACTCCACTGCGGGATGTGTCTGCACCGGAGCTGATCGCCTCTGTGAGAGGCAAAATTTACAAATTCTTTATGTAAAAGATGCTTGAGACATTATAACAACCAATAAAAAATTTGATTGCAATTTTGAATAAAGTGAGCTGAAGAGGTAACAAAGATGATTTATATATTTACTTTTACAACTGAAACCGAGGGGCAAACAAGTTTGACTCAGACACCCTGTATTGGTAACATTAAAGAGTCTTTAACGGAAGACAGGTGCTTAGGGTTGTGCCACATCAGGTTTTTGGAGTTAATATTGAAAGATGTCTCTCATTAGCAAGGTTAGTCTAACTGTCCAGGTAGAAGCCTGGTAGAATATAGGCATGTCCCATGGCACTCTACCAGGTCTACTGACTGTCCAGGTAGAATGCCTTGACACTAATGGCATCCATTAGTATAGAACAATTCACAGACTTAAGCTAAAAGTTACCAGGACTCAAGACAGAAGAAAAGACAAACTAATTACAAATATAAGTCTTATGATCTTTCCACATATGCTGTGGAAAATATCATAAAGGCAAAAAGAAAGTCCCACAACCATCAATAAAAGGATGTGAAAAATTTATGTTCTGATTTCATAACTTCTCCAGTAACAGAAGAACTAAAGATTTATACTTGAAACAGCTGAAGTTTGTAGTGTGGTTTTTAAGCAGATACTTTTGTACTGCAGACAGAAGCTGCTGTCTGTTCAACTGCCTTATTTTAGCAATGTTACTAGACAACAGCCAGTCACCTTCTAGCCAGAGTGTGAAGTCAAATGTAGTAGAATCCCTGTCACAGTGCTGGGCTCCTGAAATATTAAGCAAGGGATTAATTTTAATGTCCATTTGCAAATGCCTACTATAAGCAAGAACTTCATGAAACAAGGAATACTTGGAGTTTAGTTAATGTAGAATCCTGCACTTCTAAGAAGCATGGAATGAGCACGGTAATATTTGAGCACAGTTATCACGATGTGAAAGAGGAGGGAGATGAATCTCCATGGACATAGTTTAATATTTATCACGGTATACTTTAAGGAACTAAACATGTAGAAAGCAAGCTTGTACTAGAAAAGTTTTCTCATGTGGCATCCATTGGGGAACCAAATGAAGAGTTCTGTCTCCCACCAGAAAGTCTGCATCATTATAGCACCTGAGACTGCTTTAAGCACATCTACAGTCTAGTGAGACAACTCTAAAGTAAATTTGTACTCACAAAGTAGCTAACAAGTTGTTACTTGGGTATTGCAGGGGGGTGGGTGGGAAGAGAATCAAATTATCCTGATTAAAGAATATGAAAAATTATTTATAGGCATGATCAACTATCTTTCTGAAATATGTACATATGTACATACAGAAGCTTGTGGGCTAGGGAGCTGAAAAGAAGTGTTTGATGAAGAAAAATCATAAACCAGATTCCTGTCCCCAAATGTTAAAATGATGTAGTGCTCATGCAGTCATTTTGTGATGCCCTGGCAAGCAACATTAGGATCAACACCTAATGCATAGCCAACATTTCTTTGTAGTAACTAATAGAGACATGACAGAGATAGACAATGATTATGATCAAGTAGAAATGTACAACTTGCTGCATAAATTTTAGGAGTGAAAAATTCAGTTTTCACCTTTGGGGCAAAAGCAGATTAGAAGTTAAATTGCAATCCAAAGATTTGTGATGAAACTACTGCTTAGTTGACCAAAACTCTGCAACATTCCCCACACGAAAAGCTGAGGATGATAAGGTGGTCACCAGTACTAGAAGATGGTTCGAATAGAACATACTTTACAGTATATCTATGCACAAAGAATAAACCATCAACTTGTTACAGTATGGCTGCATGTCTGATGGAGGTCTTGAAGCAATCCAATAAAGCACTGAATGGGATGGCTTGCCACAGGCACTTAAAGAGTCTTATTCCTGGGAAGAATACTTGCAAGATAAGTACCACCTAGGCTATGTTGCAAATAGTATTCCATTTATAGGAAGGGTACCAAGGCCTAATTTCAGGAGATTTAAACATGACAACAAATCCACGGTCCAGACTGTAAAAGGAGTATTTCAGAGGTGAGAGCACAGATGCAGCATTTTCAGAGATGAAATCAAAAAGGACACTTCAACAAATGAGGCGTAGTCCAAATCTAGAAGAACTTGGACAAAGCCTCACCTCCTAGGCTGGCTGAAGAGGAAGGCATAAAAAAGGGGGAATAAGTAGTACTAATGGTATAAACAAGAAGAGGGACTCTGTATTGAAGAATTTGAATTATGAATCAGTTGGGTCATAATGTGATGTCAGAGCCATTTCCCTCAGTAGGGAACACATCTTTTATTAGAGGAACACAAGACAACAAATCCCTGTACAAAAGACCAACAGCAAAACTGTTAAAAAGAAACAACAAGCAAGGCACAGTACAGGTTACAAAATTAAAATGATGGAAGATGTACCAGGGCCTTCCCCTGTATAGGTTTATTTGAATGCTACACAACATCACAGTATCTCTGGAAAACAAAAAAAACCCAAAACACACTTCTATGATAAAAAGCCTAACTAGTTTCACAAGTATGGCATCCCTTTGTATTATTAGCCAGCATGCAGCACATGAAGACCCGGGGAACTACAGGCCGGTCAGTCTCACCTCTGCGCCTGGGAAGATCTTGGAACAGATCCTCCTGGAAGCTATGCTAAGGCACATGGAGGACAGGGAGGTGATTCAAGGCAGCCAGCATGACTTCACCAAGGGCAAGTCCTACCTGACTAACCTAGTGGCCTTCTATGGTGGAGTGACTACATCAGTGGACATGGGAAGGGCTACAGATGTCGTCTATCTGGA
>NW_008795709.1:5082051-5117434 GCF_000699145.1 Aptenodytes forsteri | reverse complement strand
TGTCCCTGCCCACGGCAGGGGGGTTGGACTAGATGACCTTTAGAGGTCCCTTCCAGCCCAAACTATTCTATGATTCTATGAATTTCTGGTTGATTTCTAGTTATTTTTAAACTAAATAAAAGAAATCTCCATTTTTCCTTCCCTCTCTTTTTTTTTTTCCCATCTCCCTGACAGCTCTTAATGTTTGATGAAGGCTTGATTCTACATCTGTCACAATATGTTTTGCTCCAAAAACTCCACAGCCCTCCACAATACTGTGCTTGAGTTTTCCAGATTTTCTTTAGCTTTTCTTCCCCTGTTAAACACATTTGGTGGTAGTAGTACTCACTGGTCTGACAGAAGATGTCATGCTTTATGTATCTTTCAGTGGGTGAGAACATGAAAAGACTATTTGCTTATAGTATTAAATGGTCTTTTTAACAAAACATATGTTCCCAGGCAGGGATGTTGTAAGTGCAGCTAGCATTCTGACCATGTGCATACAGGTTGATTTCCAGGTGTCTCTTCTCTATTTGCATTTTCTGTAGCGAGTAAGAAGCTGTAAGGCTTTTGCAGGATTAGGATTTACTCTAATCAGAGTTCTTGTTTAGGTACAAGTAGCAATATTCAATAGAAGTAGGGGAAAAAAAAGACAAATAGTGGAAAGAAAATTCTAAACCAAGTGCGTTAATTCTTTTTTCCTTTTTCATTTAATGTCCATATAAATAGTGATGCAGAAGTATTATGGTAATAGGTATGTTAAAATACTGCAAGTAGACACAAACAAGTATCTTTTAATTATAAATTAATAATTTATCTTTTCCTTTTCCCAAATTACTGTGAAGATTTAGGGGTCTTATCATTGCCTATTCCTTACAGAACAGGTGCTGTTCTATGCTTCTAGTGGAAATTCTTCCCCAGAAAACAAGAGGTGCTGCCAGTCCTCACACTGAATCTTAATTTGGTTTGGCAGGATGCTACAATAACTTAAACAGTGCCTGTGGTCTTTAAATCCTTTAGAGCTATACATACATGTGACATGTATACACCATTTGATTTCAATTTATTGACTCTGGGGAAATGTGCTGCAGATTTATTACCTTCACTTATATGCTTCTCTATCACAAAGTGGTCTGTGGGTCAGAATCAGCACAAAATTATTTTAGCAAATCAAAAGATTGTGGTCTTAATTATGAGGCTGGAAAACAGATTATGAAGAGAAAAATTAAGTAGTAAAATTATCAAGAAGAATTCATCTTGGCTGTTCTGGTATGCCTCATCCAATGTTATTGAGACCTGTCCTAAACAAGTATTTTTAAACTTGGGGATCTCTACTGTTCTTCACTACTGAGCCCTAAGGTTTTTTTAAGCAATTGTTGAGCAGCTCCCTTTTAGCCCCATCCTGTCTGCCTGGGGTTCTCTCATGGATTCTGGGTTCTCTCCCCCACACCTCTTTTCCAAGAGGGATTTATGGGTCCCTTAATTTCAAGCTTTGCATCTGTAGTGTTCAGTTGCTAGGAATGCTGTTCTGGTGGTTCTTTTTTTGGTTGGTTGGTTGGTTTGTTTCCTCTCACCAGCAATGGTACATATACAGAGGTGGTAGCTGAGCCATTCTCCATTAACAGAAATAGAGAATTCAAAGCTTATCTGGGAAATGTTACTTTGTTAGAATAATTTTCATACAGAAATAATACCATATGTACATTGTTTACACACCATATATAATAAAATGGACAAAACCCACAGCCTTTCCAAGCCACTGATTTTCAGCACGGTCTTAGCTCAAAATGCACCATTACTTAGAAATTTATTCCAAGGAGCTGATTGTTGCAGATGGTCATAGTGGGTAGCAATAATGTGTCTAGGATTTTTAAAGTGTCTTTCCATGATGACAAACATTAACAAACAGATTAATCTACAGCTTAATTGTAAGAGGTTACCCAAATAGCATGCCTTCAGAGCTGTCTTTCCAAGCACAGCCCGCTACAGAACAATTATTTTGGCCAGCACACAGGAGGAACTGGAGGCTTCATTCCATTTGTGATGCTGGGATCAGCCTGTGGTGATCCTACAACCGTTGCTTAATTAATCCTATTTTGGCTTTAGACTTGTATCTCTGTTTGGCACAGCAAATACAGCTGTGCTGTGAGTATTACTGGAAGCAGAGATAACTATGTGCTATGCACTCAGAAGGTTTTCATGCTGAATATTTATTCTTTTGACTAATTTCATAGTTAATATGTGCAGGCATTTGTGACAGGTTGCTACTTGCTGGCTGATTGGCACAATTAATTTCCATGTTCCAGTTGAGCTACAATCCTGAAATACAGTTTGCTCATACATTATGGGTTATTACATATAAAAGGGGAAAAAAAAAATCTCTCATTTGAAAACTGACCTTTCCATCAGAGACTGTCAGTCCTCCTGCTGAAATTTTAAAATATTCAGGTGCCGTTCTACATGTTAGTTGGGTAGCAATTTTGAGAAACAGATCCATATCCTCAGTGGGGACTAAGAAGCACGCAGCACAATTCAGATTAATGAATTTGGATATCCAATGTTGTTAAATACACAGAGAATGCCAGTCTGTGTTCTACTGTTTTGGTTTTGTGCAATCCCCTGTAGAGCAATATTAAAAACATTTCTTAGGTGCTACATCATGGCTGTAAGCAGGGCTTATTACTTCAAACACAACTTTGTGTTAATGCAGCTGCCTGACTTCTAGGCACACTGATCCATTTCTGTTCAACTTGGAACATAGACAGGGCTTATTGTGTTTCTCCTCACATGATCTTCATTGTTTCCAGATTTTACAAAGGAGTAGTAATGCCACTTTACAACTACAGGAGTCATGTTTAAACTGGTGCTTCTTGCATAGTGAAAACAAGAACGAAATACTAGAGACTGTAGGGAGAACGTGAAAATAAATCATAACATGTTATTTGCTCACTGCTTCTAAAAACAAATATCTCGAGTTTAGGAGAGGATGAAATAGATGGTGGTTGCATGAAAGTTAAGTAACTATCAAATAATAATTTATAAGTTACCTGCTCTGAACTTTTGAAACCTTGATATCAACTGTTTTTCTTTTGCTGTCTTTTTTAATAAGGCTTCTTTATTGGAGATTCAACTGACCAGTGTTCTTTTGGGCCAGACAATGCAGTACAAGAATAAAAATCCCTTCTAATGGACTCTGCAAAGCATATGATTTACCCATAGTATTATTTACTCGATGAAAGTGTGCCTACTCCAGCTCACGAGGTGACCAAAACAGCCTCAAAACTGTAACAGCTGCAGAAACAAAAAGTTCTAAAATGCTGCTTTAGTCACTGAAACTGATTTTATATGCACTATTTTGCTCATAAACTTAGCATATATACTGAGAAATTTTCAATCTGGATCACTTGAAAGAGTTAATTCTCTTATTACTTACTTAATAAAAAATAATACTTGAATGTTTTCTCTATTTTTCTCCTAATTAATATAATTACGGAGAAAATGTAATATAGTTACACAGAAAATGTAATAGATTATGTAAACAGAAAATGATACCTGTCACATGGAACCTAATCAAGATCAAGCAAAGCATAGGCTAATGTCATTGTTTAAACAAAAATGTAATCTTAGTGTAGCACAAATGAAATTTCTGCATTGCGACACAACACACAGGAATGATTAAGCCAGAATTAAACAAGGAGTTACCATACTGTATAAAGCCAGGTACTGTTCTGCAGACCTCTAGGATAGAAATAAACAGCTTAATAAGTTGTTAATGAGGTGCAGGCAACCATTCAAATTTGAAACAGAACTAATGTTTACAGGGAATTTTGTACCTAATAAGAAATACTATAGAACAAATAATAATTAAAAATATGTAATATCATATAAATAAATAATATTCTTTCCTGTCTCATTCAGTGGGACCTGTGTAAGACGGTGACTCAGTGTCCTGGTTTCAGCAGGGATCAATGGATAACAATGTCTGGGTAACACTTACAACGGGTAACAATTACACTGAAGTAACTGTAGCTCACATCCTTATGAAAATCTCATAACTTCTTTTTCTTAGAATTTTAGACTTACTTCATAACTGTATATTCCAGGGATATAGTTAGCATTTTACTTTTTTATTTTATTGTTATTACTGTTAGCAATTCTTTTTTTCAGGAGAGGTAATGTAGAATTGGAAATTCTTGGATCTGAAACAGCCTTTTCAGTCCCAGTCATCCTTTTCCCAAAAATATACATCAGTTTCAAGGCAGCATGATACCAGCTTCACCTACTTGTGCTGTTCTTTGGCTCCCCTAGGGCTTCCAGATCTTTGCAAATGAGTCATTCCTCCTACATCTAACTGGGTTATGGGTTGGAGTTGTAATTCTTATTACTGGTCATTAGAGATGACAGTGGTATCTCTTTGTTGTTAAGACTAGCACCTCAAAGAAGAAAGTGACTTTGGCTGAGAAGCAAGTAATAATAAAAAACTATTTGAAAGAAAACATATAAAGGATGGATTGGATATGGTCTGAGGTAGGGTAACAATGTGGGAAAATTTTTAGCACAGTTCTTTGCAGTCTTTTTCTCCTCCTGCTTATCTCAATCAACTAGTGATTCTTCTTAACACATCTTGGTGCTAGGAATCCCAATGTGAGGGTGCTTTTTCCATCAGTTGTTTTTCATAGTAGCTCACAAAAGAGGTATGTCTTGTCTATTGAAAAAATGATGTATTAGACTGCAAAATTATCATGGGGAAGAAAGGCTAAAGATGAGTTAGAAATGGACTGAAAGCTAAGCTTAAGGAGTACTGAGAAGCATGAAGTATAGATCATCACCTCTTGACAGTTTTCTCCAGAGAAAACTGAAAGCAAGAATTCATGCAGTGCTAGAAACTATTGTTAAAGTTAGTGGAACAGGAAAATGTATAATCTGGGACCCAACATCCTTCATTTGTTGCAGAAGTCATGCTGAGTAAATCTATGAAAGGAACCAGGAGCACTGAGGTGGTGTTTTGTTTAAATGGTCTTTCGTGTAGGAAAGATCCACTGCAGATGTTCTATACTCAGCAACTGTGAGTTTTTCCAATGTCTGGGAGCAGCAAATAGCAGAGCTGATGATTACGAGGTAATCCACAGGTCCAAAGAGAAGTGCAGGGCATGCTGAAGGCTAACTGATCAGATCTCAATGATGTCATGTAATTAACAAAGTAAATTTAAATATTTAAAAATGTATGTGATCATAATAATTATCAAAACTTATGAATGTGTTGTGGAAAGGAACAGGTGGGGATTGTTCCTTTATAAGCCTCTGACATGAATGAGTTGGAATTTACTTTTTTTTGGTGTCTTACATTGTGTGCTGCTAATCAACTAGAAAGTAGACAGCGGATTAAGAAATCCTTTTCCGTGCTGCCAGAGGTTATGAATGGTTTCTGACCATGTTCTCATTAAAAAGGTTCATTACGTGTTACATGATATTAACATGATATGTTAATATCTCTTACTATGTAAGAGCTCCTAAAATTTAGTTTTGGAGGATATATCAGCATTAATTTACTACACTTTTACCTTTAAGCTCTAGTCTGAGCCAAGGTCATCTCAGATCTTAACAAAAGGGCACATTGAATCAATTTTTGGTAGCTTCTTATGGAGTAGTGATGGTATGTCCCTGTTCCTTGTAAGCATGTTTCAACCTACTAGGCAGACTCAGTAGACATACCAAAAATTATTCAACCTAGGAGGACCAAAATATGTCTGTTATTCTAAAAGCAAGTGCTCATTTCAGGGTTCAGTCAGCCCAGCAGACAAATATTTGCTCCTTCCTTTTAGATAAGCATAGCTTCAAGTACTGATACACTGACTCCGTTTAACAGAAATAAATCCTCATGGTACAAAAGAATTATTTAAGGAATTGTAGAAAGTATTATTCATAGTCTTGACTCACTACAATTACGTCCCTTTCCCTTGTGACTGCAGTGGGAGCAATACATTGTATAGAAACAGCTTTCAGACTGGCTATAATCTTTAATTTCTAAACTTTTCTGTTGGTTTCCTTGCGGTCCCATTCTCTGAGTTTTCTCTAATTTTCAAGAGAGATGGTTAAACTTTTTCCATCTAGTGCTCATTAGTGCAGATAATATTTGGACTTGCTAAAAATATGTCTTATTTCCTGTGTTCTTTTATCTCTGAATTTTCATTTATCATGTTCCCATTTTTTTCAACTTACATGTATTAATTTTCTGCCTAATCCCTTCACTCTTTTTAACATATCTCTTTGCTTTTCCCTGTCCATTTTTTTTCCTATATTCTTGTTCCAATTTTATTTGGTAATACTGTTTTCCTGCATAACTTAACATAACTTACTGTAAAGACCAAAAATCTTCAAAATACTTGTGACATAATTTTGAAATATCTTTAGGAACAGTGAGTCTTACACAATTTTAGATTCTGCACATACACTGACTAAACATGTAACTTATCTGATACAAATTGATGTAATAAGCCACAGAGAATGTTAGTATGAGATTTTTCGTTTGAACTGACCGAAAACCATGAATGCAACTAGCTGCAAAATTGGCAGCTAGTTTGACAGCAACTCCCCCAAAAACATAAATAGTTTTTCAAAATTCTTGTCAAGCTTGCTTTGTAGTAAAAGAAGAAACTCGAAAGCCATCATCCTCTGGTGATCTAAACAATGCGTCTTTGTAGTCTCTTAGAGCTACTTTTACTAACACAAAGTCATCTCCAGTGGGAAGGCTGTTTGAAAATATATACTGTATCATAAAAAATGGCATCCCCTTCCTTCCCTTTTTGATTTGTGACTTTTGATGTGACTTTGAAGTTTGTCTGGTCCCACTTATGGCTGGAATCTGTTGGAAGACTTCACTCAGAAACAAAAGCCATTTTGTAATTCTGTGGTATTAGAATTGCAATGCAGGAGTTAAGAAAACCCAAACAAAGGAACACCAAAAACCCCACCAAAAAACCCCTTACCAAACAAAAAAAACCAAAAATATTTTATTTTTTTCTTGTTTTCATAAATTCATTAGAATTCTTTCACACTGACGTTAAGAACAAATACGTTCAGTTCAGAACTACTTATAAGAATAAACCTATGATGATTTATAGTCATTTTATTTCAATTGAAGATTTAACGTTATCATGATGCATTTTGGGGCTCATGTTTTACTGATTATAGACAGTTAAGGGGTTAGTCATTTATTCTTTATTTGCTGTGCCATATTGGGCTACAGCAAATAATAACTTTTTGGACAGTCGTCATTTTCATTCTTCCAGACTAATGACATGATTAAAAAGAAAAATTGTTGTGTTTACTTTTTGCTTTCAAAGGCTGTGCTGTGTAGTACAGTGCTAATGTCAGGTATTGCTCAAATACACAAAACTGACATTGCAGAGACCAGATAATCGTTTTTGCAAACAGTACTATGTGTTTGGTAGGGTTTTTTTTTTTTTTTTAATCATAGAAAATAGACTGCCTGGTAATATTTTAAGTTTTTAGATATTTCCTGACCCATAGACTCTTTTGTGTCCTGAAAAGTATGGTGGGTTTTTGCTGATTCGGGGGCTTTTTTTTATTGGGGAAGACAAGTGTATTGTTTTCCCCTTTCTCTGGTTTATATGAAAATCTTTGATGGGAACTAGGCAATAAAGGAATTAAGCAGAGATAAAATATGCAATTACTAAAGCAAAACAGCAAGCAGTAGGTAACAAAGATAGCAACATATTGACCTAGGGCTGCAAAGCTTCCTTTTGCTCTTTATTAAACTTAATGTGCACTGTAATCTCTTTTTCATCTTTCTAGCTGTAAAAAAAAAAAAAAAGTTAAAAAAATTGAGAATTTATAAAAGGGCATATTTTGGTAACATGATATAAAATGAACTAGATAGTTATATGCTATATCTGAAATTGCTGAATGCTGTAGATGCCACTCAAAGGGCAAATTTCTGTCCTCCTCAAACAAAGCTGTAGTAAATGAACCGGGGGAGACATTTATTTCTAAGGTTTAACAGGGTTTGCTTGCGTAAAACTTTAAATCCAATTTAAATACTCTAATTGAATAAAAGAGGACTGAAATGGGGCTAACGGGGATCTGTTCCTTTTGTTCTTGAGAGAGAAGTTAATCTTTTGCATAACCAAGACACAGGGTTTTGTAGCTGAGATGAAACTGTCCTGCAATCATACCTACATTATGTTACCAAACCATATTCTTATTTGATTTATACATCTGCAGTGCTGCAAAAATAATAATAAAAAACATCTATGGCTAAGTGCAGACATGTCTCCTAATCTACTCTACCTCTTCACTTAAAGAATATTTGAAAGGCAATTAGAAGAAGCACATCTAAATCCAATACCTGCAAGCTGTTCCCTCTCTGTTTTTTTTTAATAAACATTTTTTCTTATTCTTTCAAAATTGTTCTTGAGGACAAAACAAGGGGTGTTTTGCCCAGCTTCCATAAAAATCGACTGTTTTCTCCTGTGCATTTATCTGTATGATACAGGGCGTTTGCCTCTGAGATTTGACAGTGTTGCTTGTTAACTTGATATTAATTGCATTTTGAACAGAATAAACATTAGAAAGAAAACTGAGTTGTATATTATCCCAGGAGATGCATATATCATTAAATTAACAGGGAACACTGTCAGAATTTCATTGTAAAAGGTCCCTAGGAAATTCTGCAAATTGACTGATCAATAGCCATGGCAGCTTTCTATCAATATGCATCAAAGCTTTTTCTGTGTTGCTTTCATTGTTTTAGTAACTTAAAAATAGCAGGTGAAAAAAGAATAAAGAATACAGAGTAGGTATATGAAATTACATTGATATAGGTGACCTAAAAAGAATGCATTTAATAGAAAACAGAAGAAATAAAAGGAATGAAAAAAGGAAGAACAACATGGGTCAAACATTGGAGAACGGAACCATGTCAAAAGCTTTCCGAAAATCCAAATTAATGTTATCAATTAATCAATGCTCATTAACTCTTTCAAAATAATCTGATAGATTTTGTGGGATTACTGCCTCTAAAAGCCATGTGGAGTTTTACCAAATATTTCACATTTATCTATGCATCTATTAATTCTGTTCTCTCTCATAATTTCTACCTATTTTCCTGATGCGTATCCAATTTACTATTCTGTAGCCCCCTGAGTCATTGCAGGAGTCGTTTCTCAAGAGTTGTATCTCTTCAATTCAGTCTTTTATTTCTCTTGCCACAGTGTCTGATTTGAGCAATAGTTTGTATGCCATAGTTGGTAACTCAGCAACTTCATACTAGACTTCCTTCACTCTTGAACAAATTGCCTGGTCTTGACAATTGTTACTGTTCAATTTATTAATTTGCGCTAAACCTCTTCTATTGATGCTTTTTTTTAAAAACAGTTTCTCCATCTCATCCCGTGTGAAGAAGGGAACCTTCCTGACCTTCTCCATAGCGAACACTGATGAAAGGATTCACTTATCTTTTCTGCAGTGGTCTCACCTTTCTTTAGTGCTCCTTTTGTACTTCGATAATCTACTGGCCCCACTGACTCTACAGTCGTCCTACTTCTTCTGTGTCTGAAAACATTTTTCTTATTATCTTTTATGCCTTCTGCAAGTTTCATCTTAAAGTATTACCTGGTTTGCTTTACTGTAGTTTTACATTTAACTTGCTAGCTCTTTTTAATTTTTTTTTTTTAATTTGAAAGTGAATTACATTTTTTATCCTTTTGGTCTGTTCCATTAATATGCTGGGCTTTTAAAATTAATCTGGTTATTTTTTATTGTTGACAAATCTTTATTCAAAGATTCCAGTGTGTCGTCATCACCACTCTTCACAGTCACCCCAACATATATCTGACAGAGTTGTGCTGCATCACTCTCTAAAAATCTATGAAATGGAAATTTGGAAAAATCTAAGAATCAGCAATCCGAGAGATGTGCATGAGTTAGCAATCCCACACATCTTCCTTTGGGTCATGACGAGGTACAGAATTAGAACTTTTATATTTTTGTGAAATTTTAAACAATAGATGGGCACTGAACAAAGTTATTTCAGGATTGTACTTCCAGGTAGTTTTTAACGTGTGTGACTTTTTCCTTTTATTTCAGTTTATTCTCAATACCTTAGTCCTTCTTGGTACCATTTTCATCTTTACAATGAGGCATATCCTTAAGTTCTTGTCTAGATATGGCTCCTTGTACCTATTATTTTATATGGTCTGACATTATTTCTTTCATCTAGTATGTGTCTGTGGTACTTAACTTCAGTGGCATTCTAAAATCCAAGTCTTTTCAACATATATACTGTTAAGCACATTGGTAAAGATTTAGATAGGAATAGAAATTATGAGCGGTTACAAATTTCCAATGGATTTTGGGGGGATTTTTTAAAAAAATAAAAAAAAAATCTAGTGATAGTCTCTGGCTGCAAGTTTGCAATGTCTGTTTTATCCATATTCCCAGTTTGTGTGCAGATGGTATTACATTATATTTCTACAGTTATCTTTCTTCCTAATGCAAATGATCATTGTAAAAACTAAAGAATTTAACGGTACAAAATGGAAACCATTGTAGTAACTGAAGATGAGAATGTTTTAGCTCAAGTGTATCTTGTTGACACTTAAAAGTGCACAATTTTCTCATATCATTTTCATTATGTAGCTAAGCTAAATTGATTCTAAATTGATGCTATGAAAAACCGATTTACCTCTTCCTTTCTTTCCCTTTTTTTATAGCAAGATGTAACAGTTTTTTCTGGGAGGAAAATACCATCACTACTATCATTTATTTGTTTAGATTTATGACTATGCAAAGCAAAGTGCCTATCATATGCTCTAGGCATCATTGTAGAATTACTTTTCAGGAAATTAAAAAAAAAAAATCAGCAGTTTCTCCAAATCTACAGCCCAACCAATCAAAGCCAGTGAAGACTATGTTGTTTGTCAGTAGTTGTTCATAATGATGCATTTGTTGGCAGGATCAGGGATGTAAATTATATGTTTTACAGCACTCCTTTCTCAGGTGCTTCTCTTATTTTTGCTGTATTTCTTCATCAGAATAGAATTTCAAAGTAACCTCAATACTTACCTGTTTTTGAAAATTGCCTTACTCTCTGTCACTGAAATTGTTCATAAACTTGTAAGAATGAGTGGCAGCAAATGGACTCTCAGCAAATGTCAGGAATTGGAATCTCAGGGACTAGAATCTTAAGGACCAGAGAAAGAACAAAAGAATTATAGTCAGAAAAAGACAGAATAACTAGGAACTGTGAAATGAAGCTCCCAAATAAATATAGTACAGAGCATGCCATGGATAGATTTTAGTTGGTATGTGCAGAAATACCTGGGAATTTTGCCTGTGGTTACACCACATATGAATTATTGACTCTTTCTTCACTTGTGAAATAAAAATCATTTATAGAGTGACATTTTCTATATAAGTACAACAAAAGGCTGTCACGTATACCTGCTTACAGTCCCATACAAGAATAAATGTGCAATTAAAAGTAATTTATATTGAAAAATCCTTTATGGGACTGAAAGAGAAACCTTTTACTGCTCAAGAACATGGTCTATTTCTTGAGCTAAAGGTAAAGCTCTGCACAAGCACAGTCTGCAGAAAATCTCTCATACTTGATCTGTAGTTCATTTCTTATCCAGCCCCAGTCTGCTATTATTCTCCAACAAATGTTCTTGGGCTAAGATCAGCATTGATTTACATTTTTTGCACTTCCATCAACTGTGTGGGGAGTGCTCCATGTAAAAAATCTACACTGAATTTCATCATTCAATGGAACTTTTCTTATGGCTAGATATAACATGGCTCAGTTCTCCCATATCACAAGCTTTAAATAAAAACAAATGGTTTGGGGATATTGCTATGCAAATTTTTTTTTTTTTTCCTCCATTCTAGCATTAAAATAAGAAAGTAACCTTTTCTACCTCCTATGGATATTGCTTCCCACCCTTCTGTACAGTTTATTTTCCTAGCCAGAAGAAATGATTGGTTGGGAAGGAATAATTAAATGCTTTAAATAAAAAGCAGTAATCAGAAAATCAACAAACAAAAACCTAGTTTCATTTTGCTTGACCTTCACATTATAAAGTAAGGACAGTTTTCAGAACTGATACTCAATAAGAATTTTTCCCTGAAAAATAAAAAAAAAAATGTAATTAGGATTACTTGAACCAAACATGATACATGCCAGACAAATGCATGGCAATTTAGCATAAGGCAAGTTTTAATCCAGTCTGGGCAACCTTTCTTTCAGGCATATCAAGTTCAAAGTGTAGTCATCGTATGCCTTGATTATTTTTGACAATCAAAAAGAAAAAGGGGAAAATAGCAGTGAAGAGCACAATACCTTCAGGTCTAACGTTTAGGAGGTACAGAGTCAGTAGCAGTTTTAAAACCATATTAAAAGACAGTTCTTACAACAGGCAGCTTCTAGCTGAACAAGTCTGTTGGATGACAACATATGACAATAAAAATCATCAGCATTAAATTTTTTTCATTTGTGTAACACCTTTTTATGTCATTTCTCCTTTCCAAATTTATGCTCATATGAAATGTAGCTAGTTCTGGGGTGGAAGGCAGAATGTAAATACATAAAGCACTTGGAAAAAGAAAAAATTATACTGGAGAGATTTAAGAAAATAAAGTCTATGTAGGCCACCGGGATTTAGTTGTCATTACCATCATATTGGAATGATGCTGGGTAAGAAACTATGATGAACTGCCACTGAAGCGCACCCGAGTTTGGCATCATACTGTTTTGTCAACATTGATTTCCCTTAGATAACAGTGTATTGTGAAGCCCAAGAGGAAATTTAGGGATGCAAATGAAGGGGAAAAAATTATACAGTGAGGAAAAGTAAGTAGTAAATACACAAGCTCTATACATTTAGTGAGCAGGTATGGTTTATATTTGTTGTTTTATATGTACCTGTTTTATTAATGTATTACTAGCTTGCCCAGAATAATTAGAGAGTACAGAATTTCACTTTGTAATTCCTGTCTGAAGCCCATAGCTTGCAGTTGATTTATACATGAAGAGAGAATCAGGTTCTGCTGTTTAAAGTAGCCATTTTACAGAATGGTACTGGCTGTGGGTAACAAGTAAGCAGAAACATGGAATATTTCTTGTGGGAAGCATTGGAGTTTGCTGTTTCTTTGCCATGTAGTCCCTTAACAGAAAGAATGAACATGCACATAACTTTTTATGGTTCTTTAGGGGCATCTGCTTCTTTCCAAATCATAATCTGACTAATTTAAAGATTTCTGGAAATGTTATTGTCCTCTTAAGACAAGGAAAAATATGCCATCACTTGTACTTGAAGTGACAAATTCATTTTGTTGATGGAAACCCTTAATGTGTGTACATTTTAGTGGTATCTGATAGAATTACTCATACATGATTAAGCAAGAAGGAAATCATATGATCATAGCTATTCTATAACACACTAAATAGGACTTCCATGTATCCCGGAGCAACAATATAGCTTTTTGGAGAAAAAATAAATAAGCCATCCCATCAGATGTTATTAGCAATAGCAGTGACAGAGAATCCATTGCAATCACTGCTAAATTCTTCCTATGATTAATTTCTTATTGTAAAAAATATGTGCTGGGTTGCTAGTTTGAATTTGTATGGCTTTGTTTTCCAGCTCTTACATTTTTGTTGTATTTTTGTGTGCTGGACTGAAGAACTCATTATCAAAGTTTTGTTCCTGCTGTAGATACTCAGAAACTGAGGTTGATTCACAACTTAAACTTCTATTTGATAATCTAAATAGCTTGACCCCCTTCAGTCTTTCATTATATGGCATATTTTCCAATTCTTTCTGTATAGATTGTTATTCATTCCAGTGAGGCAAGTGAATCTTGCTAAAGAAACCAAAAGAAACTGAAAACTGCTTAAAAAATGTCTCTCATCTGCCTCTCCATCACCTTTTCTCCTTTCCCTGAAAAATAACAACGGACCCAATTAATCTGTTGTAGTTAGAATAACATCAATTTTCCCCAAAGTATTTTAATAATTAATTGATCCGTGGCTCATTTTGGTGTAATTTTAGCCAAATATATTATAATGTGAGGATAAAATATACAGTGCTTTCAAAGTACTTGCTCTCTGTTCTTGCTAAGCCTAATATTAACCCCTGTTAAAGGAGGGCCATAGTAGTCTTTTTTTTTGGGGGGGGAAGGGGAAAGGAATGATGTTGCCTCATTTTTTGAATGAAAGATCCTAATTTAAGGTAAAAGTTCCTGAATACAGATACCAAATAGTAAGAAGAGACTTCACAGAATTCTGATACAGTTGCTTGAACTCAGACAAATGGTGTCTTCCATATTTTCTGTAGAATATGTCTAGCCATCTGAAGATGTAAGAAGCTGCACACATAAGGACACTATCTTTAGATGGCTTGTGGCCTGCTGAGCTGGGTGGTTTGTGTCACTCTTACTGGGAGTCCATGGGTATCTAACACAGGTTTCCAAATTTTCACTGAGTGCATGTTACCTCAAAATTAGGTTTGCAAAGCTTCTGTTGGACTCCTGAGGTTAACCATAAGACATCCTGTTACGGCTGCATTGCCTGAAAATCTCAAATGAAAAGTGAAGTTGCAGTCTAAAGCCGAAATGTGTATTTTGAATTGCTGTGTTTACAAGATCCATTTCCTTTAAATAGTGCTCTGCGAATGAACGGGACACATTTCAAAAGCTTTGAATTTCTTTTTATTTTTCACAAGGGTTATGCTTTTATTAATGGCTGAAGAAAAGTCTGACTGTAAAATACACATTTTTGGCTTAGAAAACTGTCTTCTAGCATGGCCTATGGAAAGAAAACAGAAGGATGTTCCTTCTACATCTTTCTAAAAAATTCCTGTAACACTGTCATTTTGGCAACATGTTATCTATCATAAACCCCAGAAAGTGTTTGATGACTCATATTAATGAAGAGACTCTAAGTACATGAGAGCCAACCAGCAAATTCAGTTTACGTCATTATGAGCAGCAGCTGAGCAACTCTATTTTAAAACACCTTTCCTGTGTATTTTTCAGTGCATACTGATGAGAAGTAAAATGTTCAATTTATATCTTTCTTTCAAAGTGACAGACTAAAATAAAGCAAGCCTCTTAATGAAGACTTTTCAACGTTATTAGCAAGACAAAAGTTAAAACCTAGTTTTTCTTAGACTTCTTGTTGGCAAGTAAAAGTTCTCAGACAGAGTAAGTGCTTAATGTTGTTGCTCTTTCTCTAGAAAAATGCTTTTCTTACCTTTTTTTTTTTCCCACACTTTTGACAGCAAAAGGCTACTAGCTGACTCTAAACAAGAAAACTAAGTGTGGCTGTAAAACAGTAAAATACAATGATGCAGCAAATTTACTCCTAGAGTTTGTTCTACAAAGGTGCTGTCAAAGTACAACAGTTGTCAAGAGAATTAAAGCAGTATTTTCTTTGTATAAAGAGGAAAACCACATAAAGATATGATGTATTCTAGGAAGGAGTTTTTTTGGAATAGGAATAGGAATTCAATAGTTTTCCTACTGGCAATTCTACTCATCCTTTCTCAGCATGGTGTAACTACCACTGAAAATCTTAAATACAAAATACAATTTCTATTGGAACAAAATTTAAAATCTGCATCATTTCAGATTTAAAGATAGAGTTAGGTACCTCACAGAAAGCTCTTTGAAAATTGAGAGTGAATTCCTAACAGGGTTTAATTACCCTAGATATATTACAGACAGTAAGCTTTTTATTAAAATAAAATGTGGTGCTTTAAAGATCCCCTTTTCTATAAAAGACTTCAGAATCATCTAGCTATATTTTTGGCTCCTTCTGGGCTTAGTGCTTGTTGTAGATTACATTCTGCTGTAAAAATCGGAAACAATAGCAGAGCTAATGGTAGATGTTAAATAGGAAACAGTAACATGCAAAGGCAACCATTGATGTGCTCCAATCTCCTTCAGAAGATAACAAGGGGAAGTTTCAGAATATGTGAAATCTAGCTAGTAAGCAGCACTCAATGCCTGTTAGTTGTTTTATGTTCAGAACTATATTGAAACACTGTAGAAAACATCTAGGTTTTTGCTTATTTACAGTTCTATTGTAGTACTTGTTTTTTTTTCCCCACTAGAAGATTAGTATTATGCTGTATATATCCTAGGTGCATGCATTATTTCATAGTGATGTTAACAAAAGCTGGAAGGAAGCGTTGAAAGAGATCTCTGTTATTCCCTTAAAATTATTGTATGAGATGTTTAAGAGATTTCTATAATTTCACATCTCAGGCCTCAGTGGTTTTACTAACGTGACATAGCTGTCAAGTGAAAAGATTGAGTAAGATATACCATACACAGATCATTCTCAGCAACATATTATAAGTCAGACTTACTGTTGAATATGGACAGAAAGACACAACTTTTTCTACTTTATTTACTATTATTATTTAGACTGTTAGCATGGTTGTGCCTAAAACTTTAGGACTTCACTTTACAAGTGAAGAAATAAGAAAGAATTAGGAGAAAAAAAAAATCCTCTTTAGGAATGTTATTAATCAAAATAGGTAAGAAATGGAGAGACAAACAGATTGTTCATTGCAGGGGGTGGGTTACACCATATGTGTTCTTCAGCAGGAGGTTTGGGGATGGGGGGAATGAAGGAAAAGTAGCTTGGCAAGGCTTATTTGATATAGAATATATCAGTATAGGTTTATAAAAGTCAGCATCCTGTTCAGGTAAGGGGAAAACAACAGACTGACTGCTTGTTGGAAATAAACTATACTTCCCTCACAAATCTTGGGGGGGAAAAAGGACCCGAGGTTGTGAGTTCTATCATACTGTTTTGGGTTGAGGTTTGCAAGGGACTGCAGATATCATACAATTAGATTTAGAGATAATTAGCTTTCTGTATGAATGACTGAAAATGAACTTATGCTTAAATCTTATATGATAAGAGGAAAAAGAAATGAAGAGAATGAAGCAGGTTGAGGCATGTGCACATAATTAAGTAGTGGGAAAACCTGAGTAGTTGAGATGGGGAAGAGAGGGTTGAAGAGGGTTGTCAGACTTTGTTGTTTGACCTTGACAGCAGAGCACTCGTTAGAGCAGCCCACCACATGGCTTTGGTGCATGGTATAATTTTAGGTAAAAGTATACCACTTTTTGTGAGTGGTATAATTTTAGGAGGCATTCAGTGATTTTTCAGCTTGCTGTTGAGTCCCAGATCCCAAGGTTTCTAGTTTGAAGTTAAAAAAAAATATTTTCAGAAAAAGCAATCTTGTGTTTAGCCAACTTAAACTTTACTATACAGATATGTTTGAAGGACTACAAACATGAAAAAGGAAAAAAAAAAAACAACAACCAAAACCAACAACCAAAAAAACCCAAAAGCTGATAACTGCTATGTGAGAAGGGAAGGAAAGAAATTGCAGCAAGCAGCCAAAATGCAGAGGGGAAGATTCAGAAGGTACAGACAGCAGCTGATGTCACACTTTGCTTGAATTATTTTATGTTGCTATTCTGTTAATGTCAGATTTTTAGCCACTCTCTCTTTCCAATACCTTTCCTAAGTCTGCATGGCTGGGGTGAGGGGAAATCTGTATAGGTCTTAATGTGACTACACAGTATAAGACCTCCCCTATCCACTGCTCACCTAAAGGATGTTTTTAAGGGGTTGATCTCAAGCCAGTTCTATATTCCTCTTCCTCTGATGAAGTAGTATCTTCCTGAACTGCTTTATGGGGCTGCTTTGCTAGATTCAGGCTCTGTTTGGCTCTTCTGTGCAGTTTCTTTTTCAAGCTCTGTTTACCTAATGAAGGGTAGTGGCTAGGGCCTTATAGCAATTGTTATCCCACTAGATATCTCTCCTTTTGCAGTTTTGGGGGGAGGATGGAACAGGTAGGTATGAAATAGAGTTAAATTGCATCTGTTCTGTCTCCTTTGTTAAGCATCCCTTACGAAGCTTAATTTTAGGTCCTAAACATCTCTTTGTCAGCCATCCCACTCCTCCTTTCTTTCTAAAATACTTTTCCTTCCTTCAAGGGGTTGACATTTTTTTTTGGTGAGGGGGAGGGGGGGGGGGGGGGGGGGGGGGGCTGGACCACAAGACCTGCAAAGAGAGGCCAGAGGAACTTGGTTCATTTAGCCTGGAAAAGGGCAAGCTGTGGGAGCGGGGGAAATCTAATCATAGTCTGCCACAGCATAAAGGAGGGTTACAGAGAAGGCAGAGCCAGACTCTTCTCAGACGTCCACAATTAAAGGGCAGGAAGTGGTAGTCCTAATCTGTAATAGGATGTAGGGGTGTAAGAAAAAAATTCTTTGTTGTGACTGACCCTTTTGGACAGGCTGCCCAGATATGCCATGGAGGTTTTCAAAACATCTCTGGGTGAGGTTTGGAGAAACCTGGTCTACCTGTGAGGATGCCTGTGCATGGAGAAGGCTGCACTGAGTGGCATCCTGAGTCCCCTCCAAAACTAAGTTTTATATGATTCCAAGTAGCCAACGAGTGTTGTTGTTCTTTGGGGTATGATAAGGATGGACTGCTGAAAAAGATGTTAAGTGTAAGGTTTGATATCCTGGTGGGCAGAAAGGTGTTAGGTGGTTAAGCTTACATATACACGTGGAGAGAGAGACTCGAACAGAAGAGGAACTTTGGTCCTGTTAAATTAAGCTTCTTAAAAATTATTTTTTTAAAAAAGTTCTCTTAACAATGGACTAATGAGAAAGATATTAGAATTAGCTCTAGAGTTGCAACAAGCAATAATAATCCATAGTTCCAAAGAACTACGACTTATTTTGGTTTTGTCCTATAGTGGAAAGCAGCAAAATTTAATGCTTCTATCAGAAAATAAAATTGGCTTTTGAGATTAATAAATAAGTTAAAGCTGTAAGTTTTGATGAGAAAAATGCAGGAGTACTTGGGGGTAAAACCAGTCCTATTCTTTCTGTTTTGTAATGAATAGTAATAACATGGATTCCTGGGAACGTTTGGAGTGAGAGGGGACATTACACAGTTGAGAGGGAGATTGCTGATGCTCTTTGACCGAGAAAGAAATTTGCAGAGGAAGTGGGCATGTGGCATATTGCTGATACAGAGTTAAAAGCACAGAACTTCAGCTTAGTCTGTCACTGGCTGTTCTCACATAAATGACTTCATTTGTCAAGGGAAACCAGCAGGTCTCTATTCCTAAGTGTAAGAGTAGAGTGAATTTATGGTATTTGACCTATTAGGAAACAGATGTTCTCAACAGACAATGTCATATATGTGAAAAGTGAATGAATGTAGTAGGTCTCAAAAGAGACCTGAGTAAGTCTCACAAACATACAAAAAACTTGTTTACTCTATCTATACAACTTGCTCCAAATATGGCTTAAATAATTTAAAAACTTTTTACAATGCCTCATAACACCTGCAAAGTATAGAAGTTGACTAGTACCCAGAGTTCAATTGCTTTTTCTTAAGAATATGTATAACTTTCTTGGCCACACATTCATGTTATTACTGTGATGCATAAAACATAAAATTAATCAGATAATGTTCAAAATTGAGAAATTTGGCACCTGGAGACTTCTGTTTCATCTCAAGTTCTTAAGAAAGTCTGAGGAGATGTCATCAAATCCAGGAGATATACTGAAGTTATTTTATCTCTCATACTGGCAATACAAAATATCTGACAATCTTTATGTATTTTTATGAAGCTGTTTATAGAAGCTGCTTTGACAGGATTTATTTACCAGTATCTGTGTGTTCCTGTCATGCTACGTAGCTTGAATTTACTTATGGCAGCTTATAGGTGTCAGTGGTGGGAATCAGAGGAGCTTCCAGGCTTTGTGAAGTCAAGCTACAAATGTCTTTTGATTATAACTCTCCCTTCCCTCTCATCAACCTGGGTTTCAGGAGCAAATGTTATATGTCATATTTATACCTGGCTGATGATGATTGCAGGGCATTACAGATCATCATTTCTGGTGACCAATATGAATGGAATATGCTCTGAAGCCATCAGACTTCTTTATTCTGTTGGATTCAGACATTAACAGATCTACTCTAGCTAGTAAAAATAAGTGGAAGAATCGGTTAACACCATTTAAGATGAATATTATCTAGTTCTCTGGCGTATTTGTAAGCAAAATAAGGCTTTCACCACATGTTCCAATGTGACGATGTGCAGTCATTTGGAACGCTGGGTGCCAGCATGCAGCATGAAAACCGCCAATGTCCATGATAACCTGCTTTCTTAAGCCAACTTTCTTAAAAAGGAATGTGAGACTTGCCATCTTCTGAAAGCAAAGTCTATTTAAAAACCTGCTATAAGAACAATTCCAACTAAATTTTTCCCCATCATTGTTTATACCAGTTCATGTCCCCTCACTTTCTATGTTCATATAAAATATTCTGTCTTTGTCTCCTATACACAGTAATTTATTGTAATTGAAGAAATTCCTTTGACATCAGCTGATTGCCTCAAGCAACCAGAAAGTATTTGTGCACATATGAACCAATTCCAGCAACAGAGACACTGCACATAAGAATTTTTTTCTTTTATGAATCCACGTTTCAAAAGTGATTATATCACATAGACTAAGCCAATAATGTTAATTCTCTTCAATGCTTTTTGGAATAAGGTTTTGTCTTCTGTGTTCTGTAAACACTATTACTTTATACATTTGAGCAGTTAATTTGAGCTTAGGTGAGAGATGAAAAAGTTGATTTGAATATATTGGAGCATGCATAAATGTATGCCAAATAGTTGTTATTGAATTGTTCTAAAGTTTTGTTTATGTTTTATTTTTGTAACTAATCTTCAGATGTTTCTGTAATCTTCCTTTTCTGTGGATTCTCCAAATCTAGAGGAACTAAGAATATACTGAAGTTTTTCCCTCTAACAAAAATTTTCCATCTACAAGAAGTTCAGGGGGCTAGATGACAATCAAATGCTCAAAAAGGTAGATAAATATTTGACAGTATGACAATCAAGTTTTGCTGACTTAAGCTACTCTCAAATACCATGGTGCTTAAAAAAAAAAATTGTATATTTTTGACTAAATTTTTCTTGCCTAACTCAAGAGTTTATAAAGAAGTAGAGTCATGCTAATCTCTGTAGTACAAAAAGGTAAACAGTAAGGCTGAATGGACTGTTACATGTCAAAGTAACAGCAAACAACTCACAGGAGCCTGTTCCAATATTAGAACTAATATTAGTTCTGTTTGGTCTGATTATTTTTGTGTGCTTCAAGCTATGAGTTTTTAACCCAGTGCAAACACAGTTCACTTTGGAAATATTTATTGAAAAATCCTTTTTGTACTATCTTCTGCTCTTGCAAGCTAGCTATAAAGCAAAGGGAAATGTAGTAAGCTAACAAAATCCTAGTAAGCTAGCTAGTTTAGCTAGCTAAGCCGTTAATATTTTATAGTATAAGATCAGCAGTTCTCTTTCAAGATTTTTTTCTGTATCCTCTCTATTCATCTTATATAGATGCAAGAATGAACAAAAGTTAATAACACCTTAAGACTTCTGGTGAAATAAGGAGTAAAGTAGCAAAGGAAAGGCTGACAGTCTCTTCCATGCATTACTTTGCTTAAATTTTTTATCTGCCCCCCCTCTCTGTCTCCAAAATTGTGGCAGTCAGGAATTTTCACTAGAGAAGAAAAAAAGACTGCAAAACAACCAAACATAATTGCATTTATGTGTTTGGAGTAAAAGGCATAGGAAATTATTATATGTACTTTCCATGACAGTTACTTTAACATTTATTCAGTTGATATTACTATATCTACAGATTGTTCAACATACTGTGAGGACTGCTTTGCCATGTGTGTTCATTATTAAGTAACTGTTTATGTGGGGCTAAAGGATATGAACAAATGTCCTCCTGAAAGGTGTGTTGTTGTTTTGTTTTTTTTTTTTTTTAAGGAAACTTATTTATATCTGACCTTGTTTATTAAAACTATTTTTATAAAATCTTTTCAAGATGGATATTCAGACCTTGCAGTATGACTCCTGCTCTGCTTAGGATTTTTAACTTGTTTTGATTTTAATGAAATTAGCTAGGAAAATGAGATAGTGCTGTATAGGTTAATTGATGGATTGATTTTAATAATTTCTGGATTTTCTTCCAATAATTTATTTGAATAGTGTGAAGATGTGAGGAATGAGAAAACTATGTTAGATGAATTCTGTGATACTAAGTTTGTCATCTGCATTAATGTCGTGTGGTCTCTGTAAGAAGCTAGACACATGCTAGGGTTTTTTGAGGTAATACATATATTAAGAGTAATTATGCTATATGTTTTGTAGAATAGTCTTTGAAATTTAAAATTACTGAGACTTGAGCGACAACCCTCCTATACCCTGCTTCCTCATGTGCCCACATAAAACTACACTGCTCTATTCATACTACACTGTATTTTCCTCCCTTGTATTTGAATGATCATGCAGTCACAATAAGAATGAAAAGAGAGGTAAGAAGGAATACATTTTAAATGAAGGAGAAGAAGAGGAACAGAGGTAATCGCTTTTGAACAGCCTGGAGGAAGGAAGTAGTTTTGCTTCCCAGATTTCCAGTCTAGCTTTGGATTAAAGTTCTGAGGTTAAGCAGGCAGGAGGAGGCCATGTCATGCTCTGCACCTCTGTAATTATGATGCATCTTCAGAATTCCAAAACCAAAAAATAGCTAAGAGAAAGTCTTGTTATAAACCAAAACTTCATTAGAGTCTAGTTTTCTTGTAATTTTCAGTTTAGCCTTATAAACACATTTAGGGACTTGGAACTGCACCAACAGTGTGATTGTGAGAACAATTTCTTTTTTTTTTTTGGCAAGCACATATCAGTACCTCTGTGCCTGTTTCCTGTAGGAAGGACAGCTCTGGGGTAGTCTTCCAAATCCTCACACTGGTTATTTAGAGTTATCTTGTGATCCCAAAGGATCAAATGGGATGGTTGAGAGGCAGGAAAAGAGCGTTTCTTGGACTGTGGACAGCAGGACTTCTTAAGATGCAGTATTTGGTCAATGATCCCTTAGAAACTTCTGTTTCTTCCTAAATAACTCACATTAGGAAAAGGGTTTGCATGGTCAAGGGCAGTGAAAGAGGATCCAAAAGCAGACACTTTATTAATATCATTGGAAATTTCATTTAACATACCTTATATTCCAACAGAAAGAACTACCCAGCAATATATGACAATCTAACGTTCAGGAAAAGATTTCTTTTTTGACCATAAACATGTAATCACTTCAGAGAAATATGAGCAAAGACATTTTAACTAGGTACCTTCGGCCATTCTTTTTGTCTAGAAGCAAAATTACTTCTTTCTGAGGAAGAAATGTGTGCATTTGCGTGGGTGAGAGGAAAGATGAATTCTTTATTTCCTCCTGCAGCTGACCACAAGAATCCCTGAAGTATGGAAATAATAACAATACACATTAGTTCTAACAATTACCACTGCAATTATAGTCTCCTGTAGACCACCTGCTTTCTTAGGTTTCCTCTGCTGTATGAATGCTGATAAGTCAAGCATTTGAAGATTTTTTCCATTGTAAATCCTAAATTTTAATTTTACCAGATTGTCCTTAAGAAATCAGTTTGCTCAAGAGTATCAAAACTACAATCTGAATTCTGCTCAGAGAATGGACTGAATTATAATTTTTGATTTTCCACTAACACTGGAAAATTTTTGATTTCACAATTAACATGCATTTTTTGATATATTTTTTTCCTAGATTTCTCAACTGTTTTGGAGAGGTTATGCAATTGAAAGAAAAAAAAAGCATCAATATCTGCCTACAGTAGAGGACAAACATGAGAGGGTTTGTGGACTCAGTGAAACACTACAGTCCTTGTAGCTTGCCAGGGGATGTAGTCTATCCCATTCTTAACTCCTTATCCTTCTGTCTTAATCTAATTTAATTCTTTATTTCTTCAGGTACATCACTATTTGTCACTTCAGTTACAATTTTTAGAACAACAACTATTATTTTTTTTTCTTTCTCTTCCCTTTGCTCCTATACTAGGTTTTCAATGTCTCTCAGCAGTAGCTTCCTCTACTAATCCTATCACATTTGAATACCTAAGCAAAACTGGCTGATAGATCTCTTCTTGCTCTGTGTACCATTTAAAAACCTTACTTTCTCCTAGTTCAGAATGCCTCTGATCTTTGACCCTGAAAAAGGGTCAGAGTACAGAAAACGAAAGCAGTCATTTTATAGTATTTCTCTCTCATCCCTGGAAGATTCTGAACCTTCTTGTCCAAGCCCCGTCAAATCTGGCAGAGTGGTAGCAGTCTCAGAGAAAAGCAAATCCCCACAGGTAGTGTGAAAATTCAGTAGAGGGGAAGATACAGGTCAGTATCACACCGGAAAAGCCAGGTTTAACTCAGTTCTTGCATGTGTTAGCTCATTGGTGAAATAATGTATATCTTGGTCAACTGATTATTGCCAATTAACATATGCAAAACTCTGCCTCAGATGATTCTCCATCCCTGATGTGTCAGGATTCCTGCTTGGTGAGGGTTTTGTGATGTATTTGTCTAGGTCTTTTTCCTTGTAAGATCTCAAAAAAAATTATAATCTTTTAACCTCAAAAGCCATGTTTTATCAGAATGTGAACTCAAAAACATCTGTTTAAATAAAAGACTTAAGCGACTAGTTAAAACATGAAAAAACAAAACAAAAAAGATTTATATACAGGTGGTCTCTTGCCCATGGTGTCATAACAGAACAGATTCTTGCTTCAAGGCTTGGTTTCAACTAGTTCCATGACTTTCTGAATTACAACACACTCAGTCCCCACCAACCCACAAGAAGGCTGCTTTTGTCCCATTCTGACACTGGGCTGTAAGTCCCTTTTTATTTTTTTTTTTTTTATTTTTTTCCCCCTCTGCAGGCTTCCTGCTCACTTATTACACCCTGTGACCTTTGGATCTTCTGTCCCCAGAGTCTGCTTAGCTCCCACCTAAAGCAAAAGCAACCCTCAAGGAAATTCTTTTGACCCAGTCACTCTTTGTAAGGGACCTTAAAGGACAAACTGAGAACAAACGTGTAGTGTCTATCATATCTTATCAGCTAGGCATGCAGATGGAACAAGGAACGAAAAGGGGATTACAGAAGTAAAGAAGTTAGAGGGATGGTGGTATGCATTTATGTGGACTTGGATTTGTTAATGCCTTTAGTAACAGAAGAACTTGTTTATGATAAACTATAGGGAAATCTGGATGAGGCAATATGTTCTTCAATTAAGAAGTTTTAGTAAATAGATTAAAAATTGAAAGAAATATGAATCAGAGGGAAATAATTCACAGACCATACTTCGTTAGATTTGCTTTTGAAACTGTAGATAGGAAATTGTGTGATCCATGGAAAAAGGGTAGTTGGATGTTTTTCTATGAATAAAACTACCAAATGTAAATATAAAGGTAATTAAAAAACCCCACCCTCTGCTCTGAGACTTTATTGCCCTAAATGCTGAATCCTGAAAACCTCCTGCATCCTTCTTTCTTGCAAACTGTAGTTTACCATTAGAAGAAAAAGATTCTTGACTGCTTTAGCCAAAGCTATCTCAGTTTAGAGGTGTTTTAGCATGATTAGCAGCCTCCATTCTGCCTTCCTATTACAGTAAAGCATCCAAGAGGAAAAGGTGAATGTGATATTTTTTGCTGCTTTCTCATAACTCGATTAATAATAAATAGAATTAAGCTTGAAAAGTTTCAGAATGTTCTGCAAGAAACAGATGAGTCTAGGAAGATCAAAGCAGCTGCAACAGTACGCAGGAGCCAAGATTTTAGATGCAGAAATGTCATGACTCAGATCTACTTTATGCCTTGTCATTTGGCACGACAGTCCTGTTGAAGTTAACCACTGCAATAAACAGCTGTATAATTTTCAGCTGACAGTTACACCCTTGTTGTGGTGACTGATGCTGCTAACGAATGTTGCTGAAACATAAGAAACAGCTTTGCGTGTGCATTAACAGATGATTCCAGAA
Organism: Aptenodytes forsteri; assembly: GCF_000699145.1. Classification (NCBI taxonomy): domain Eukaryota; kingdom Metazoa; phylum Chordata; class Aves; order Sphenisciformes; family Spheniscidae; genus Aptenodytes; species Aptenodytes forsteri. Next base: position 5,091,474 of record NW_008795709.1, on the reverse strand, counting down.
CAGCCAAAGAGCTAGAGGCACTGTGTATGAACTTCCTCTCAAGAAACTGAAGAATGAAGATTCCTTGTGCCCTGTGAAAAATCAGGCTCAATTCAACTGGTTTTAGGCAAAACAGAAAACAGAGTAAAAAGACATGCAGGTTTGACTTAGGCCAATGTTTTGAAATATCCTTTTTTTTCTCCTTCAAACACACAAAAAAACCCCCAACCCCACAAGCTGTATTCCTGATACTTCTAACTGAAGAATTTGAGCTGTTTGAGTACCAAAAGAAAGCTATGAGTGGCTAGCTATTTCCCTGACAAAGGAATTTAGTCTGTTACTTGTGCCACTCCCTCTCCCTCTCCGAAACTTCTCCAGGCATGTAGTTGATAACCTGTCTTGGGAATTCTGAGGTAATTCCCAGTCTCTACCTCTTAGTGTCCTAAAATCTAAGTATCTGGTAATACTGGCATTTGTGCCTTAGTTTAAATACACTTTCATGCTGACATTTTATTAGGAGGTAATTGCCCATTGTATCTCACCAGTACAGGTGCCTGTACAGTGGCATTTAGGGTTTCCTTGCTGGTTACAGGGGTGGACAAAACCAAAAGAAACATGGGACATCCACTTTAGAGTACTACGTCAAGTGAAAAGAATTGCTCTAGGGCTGAGATGATCCCCAGACCATACTGGTTCAGAGTAGAAAAAGCAATAAAGCCTTGCATCCTGTAGTGTGAACAGCATTCTTATGATATATTGTTCTTCTTTGATACTTTCACTTTTATTTCCCCTTTCTGTGTACATAATTTATTGCTTGCTTAGTAGGTGGAAGTGTGATGTTGCATAATTTGTTTAGATTTTCCAGGGGACTAATAAAATAGATTTCCTTCTTTTGTTTTATGGATAAGTACTAATTTATGTTTTTAACAGAACCTGAGTGACATGTAGTGAATGCTGTATGATCTCCACCTAGTGCAAAAAGACCTCTAAACAGTGCTCGAAAACTAGCATCCCATTCTCATTTGCAAGATTATACGCTTGCTGCAGTACAAGCAGCATTCATTGATTTGTAGCAGGATTTGCACCTGAGACCATTACTTAGCAGGGCTCATACGCTTCCTGGTTGTGAGTAACAAACAGTGATGTCTCTGGTTCACCTGTAACAGCTGTCCAGGAGATGCTGCCTTTTTAAGGCAGCATCTTAATACTGTGTCACGTAACTCAACTACTTAGTTAGGTCTGTTCTTTATGAAGATGTGCAGAGTTAGGTGCTCATTTATATTTGAAACACTGGTCACAAGCTTCAAAAGTGGTGTGATTCAAAACAGTCTGTTAAAGTAACTTGGCTCCTGAATTTGAAAAGCCCTTGTTGTGAAAAACCTTTTTAGTGACTTGGGACTACTTGTCTCCTGACAAAGTTAGGAGTTTTCAGCTAACTGGTAGGCATGGCTTACCATAGTGTAATATGTTGCATCAAATTAATAGTGAAATAATTAACTATATGTATAGATAATACTAGGAAAACTTTGAGAGGGCTTCAGTCGCTTTATGTGCTGAAGTACATATTGGGAAGAAAATGTGAGCTATGCAGTAAACTACAATCAGCTTCACAAATAGTGATTGTCTGTCTGATATGAAAACCAGACTTTACCATTGTTTAAGTTACTCTTCCAATCTACTGGCTGCAGTCAAGAGCAGCCTGTTGTTGATCCTATTCCTGCTTTATCAAGGGTCTGTGCAAGTGTTTTGGATTAAGGCTTTCCTACACTTTCATGCTTTTCGTCACATTTATCCAAAACTTCCAGCTGCATGTTTAATTGATCTACAATTAAACACCTTCTCCACAGTGAAAAACATGCACTCTGTGTGTGACTCTTCACAACTTCTCTTAGTAACCTTATAAATGCTGTGCAGACTGTGCTATGCAGTTCCCAAACTGACAGGCTACTGCAGAGGAAGGATAAGGAATTTTTTCGCACTAGTTTACAAGTGAAGTTCTTGTGAGTAAACTTATGTATTCAGAAGAGAACTGAACTTAGCTTTCAAAGCACTCATATATGCAGCAAACTCACAAAATTCAAGCAGTTCAATAGGACTGGAGAATATGTCTGGATGAGTGTTTTCCATCAACATCTGAGTTCAAGTCATTACATTTGCTGAGCGGAAGTTGTCCCAGTATTTGGTCAGTCTCCATAAATCTGTTTGGATTTTAGAAGCACCAGATTGGGTTGCACTTGGGGGATAGAGGCCATACAGAAAAGAATGCTCATCAGTATGTTAAAAAAAAAAACAAAACACCACCAAAATACAATAAAATAGAATAAAATAAAATATAAAGGAAATAATAAAACTGAGGAAAACATCTGGTATCTTCTCTTTCCCTCAGAAATAGTTATCAGTTATTAATTTACTAACTCAGTACAAGTTAATGAAGTTCTCTAATAATTTTGTTTTAATAGCTCTAAAAAAATCAAATTCAATTTTCTTGCCCTCTGTTAACATGCTTCCTGTACTGTGTGGGACAGATTCTGTTCTGCACTAAAGACAAAACTTGGATTGTTTTGACATTAATCTTAAATAGGACAGTATTAACACCAGCTTGCTATTTAGAAAAAGAAAAGAGAAAAGAAAAGAAAAAAAAAGAAAAGAAAAGGAAAAGAAAAGAAAAGTTATAACCACACTTCTGAGTGATTTTACAAATGCCTTGGAGGAGAAAAAAACTTTCCAGCAGTCCCTTGGCGTGTCAAATATTAATCCCCTCAGTCATAAGCACACTGTGTCATTTTTGGTTCTACTCGCAGTTGCAAGCACTTCACATCTTGTTAGTGCTTTTGAATCTAAAACTGCATACAGATCAGTGTGCTGTAACTCAGAGCAGCTATGGGATAGAACAAACATTTTGGGGTTTAGAATCCTTAACTTGTTCTTTACCTTGTGTATCCTTTTCTTTACAAAGGGAAACTATCTGCAGTACCTGTGAGAAAGATAAGTGTCAGAGATCTTCCACCACCAGTTTCAGGGAGGATGGAGGACAGTTGCATTTGATTTTTAAAAGCAGTTACAAAGAGAATAGCTTTGAGGGAAAGGGTTACTTTTGTATGTAGAGGAATAATTTGCTGGTTCCTGGAAAGGTATGTTAGCAATGAGTAGAAATGCCTATGTAGAGCTATGAATCACATTTTGAACAATCAGAAAAAGGAAATTAAAGCTTTCAGATGTTCCTTGTGCTGGATAATGCCCTTAATAACATGTTTTAGCTTTTAGTCAGCCCTGAACTGGTCAGGCAGTTGGGCTAGATGATCATCGTAGGTCCCTTCCAACTGAAATTATTCTAGTCTAGTCTAGTCTAGAGAGGATCTTCCAAAACAGTTAGATGTCTTTCCAAAGTCAGTTTTTAAAACAGTACTGTTGAAGACCTATCTTTTTTTATTTGTGGGAGACATTGTATTGTGTTGGTAGTTACTTATTTCTGCTAGATGGGGACTAAAGTTCTTATTTCCTGATTTTCCCACTCAGTGGGAAATCTTTTGAAAAGTTTAGCTGGCCTGATTTTTTGTGCCACTGTCATCCTGTGAACACGGAAAAGGATGTAGTTGGTCCTTGTCATTTTCCTGAACACATCTATAAGCAAATGAACTCCTTTCTGGAAACAGAAGTTAGTATTTCCTCTTAGAACTTTGAACTTCTTATATAGTGTAGCGGGTTGCTAACTATATGATAGGAAAAAAAATATCTGAAAAGGAGAAGGTGCTTGCAGTATACACCCATGAATTTAACACAGACTGTGATTGTGATCCTTTTCAGCAGTTCTGAATGCAGCTGGGGGGAAGTTCAGGAGTTGTGAATATCTGTTACTACTCCTGTTGTGAGTTTAAGTTCTTTATTCTTACAGTAAGCAAAATGCCTCTTGGGACTAAAAAAAAAATAATTGATTGTCTGTGTTCATACAATTAAATTCTCATTATCTCCAGAGTCAAAATAGCATAAGCATAATCCTACCTCTGAAAATAAAAAATTGAGTTGTTAATGTTTAGTTTCTCATGCCATGACACAACTATGAGACAGCTACTGTTTTATTCAGCTCTGCTGTTGGTCCCCTTGGTCACTGTGGACAACTTATGTAGTCTCAATCTCCAGCATTGTCCATTCATGTCTCCGCTTATTCTTCATGTTCTACAGTTCCACTAGTGTAGTGGTGACAACAATTGTCTTAGAAAGCAGGGAAAGACCTTTCCAGAGACTTGGGTAGGCTGGTAGAATGTTTTCATGTTGTAGAAGTTACACTCAGATAACTTCATTACGCATGCACTGCCCTCAAAGATGTTCTGATTCGAGGAGAGCATACAAATAAACCTTCTGTTATTGAATCTTGTGTACTGAAGCATATTAGAATGGTTTGTTTGGGTTTTTTTTTGTTTTTCCCCTTGAAACTTTAAATGCTGCAATGCACAGATAGAAAAGAATTAGTTGTGAAGCATTAAACACAGAAGTAAGTTAAAAACTTTGTATAATACGATGGAAGTAGTCCCTGTGCCCGAGTGATTCAGTCATTGGTTCTGTTGTTTGGTAGGATTTTATCATTTTCTAATGGAAGATATCTTTTACATCTCTTCCCTTTTGAGTTTACGTAGATTTTGTACATGTGTTGCAAGATGGGAAAGTCTGTGGGTAAGAAATAAACAACTTAATCTACCTGCATGTACTTGGAATGTCTGAGAAAAACAAATGCTTAAGGCTTAATTCTAAAAGATCAAACATTGAGTGTTAATTTTGATATTGCAAGCTTGGAAATTCTTCATCTGTGCAAGCAAGTTTTGCAATTGTAAAGCAAAACCACTATGTCTGATATATTATATCAATCCTTTGCTATGCGTTTGTAAATGCTGGTTTTTTTGACAAATGTATTTTGCAAACATAAAGTAGCTCTCAGCAAAAAAAAGTGGCTTTAGATAATACTATAGAATGAAATATATGGGAGTCTTAGAAGAGATGTGCAGCTGCAGCTTCTGTCAGCAGAAGTTGCTGATAATAAATGAGAAGAATGTGAATGATTGATTTGCCTTACAAGAAGGACTGTTGTAGGTAGGTAGGTTGCTTTGCAAAATCATAGACCCTGCATCTGTAATAGAACAGAGGTAGGTCGCAATAACAGGTAATGAGCTGTGGAACCACTGATCTTAACTGTCAAGTGCTTAGCAGGTAACAGAGGAGCAGAGAGAGCACTTTAATCTTTGGACACAGAAAAAACCTACATATATTTATATATTAAAAAGTCACAGCACAGTGGTAATTCCTTGATCAAATTGCACAATTCACAATTCAATTTCAAAACCAGTATAACGTTTCTGTTGGACAGAAACCTGTCTATGTTGGTACAGTTCTGAGGTTTCTGTTTAACAGAAAGCCTTATAGAAGGGAAAGATATTTGTCATTAAGCCCACAAAAAAATTTATGTTGGGATCTTAAACTCAGATATAACCTTTTGAGCTTGTAATGTGAAGTGAAAAGCGTTCTAAATTACTTTTGCCTGCAAACAGATTTGATAAGGTGCCGGAAAGCAGATATTTGATTGCATAAAATAAGTGAGTCACCAACTTTAAAGATACAAAAAAAGATGAATATGATGCAGGGATGAGATAAGATATGCATGCCACAGTACTGAAATTTGATCTCAGTGCAACACTTGGGATTTAAGCTGCCTGGAGCTATTTGCAGCGCGCAGCTTTGTTACCTAATTTCCCTTCTGTTGTCTGAGAACAAGCAAGAGTTAGAAGTCATTCACTAAACTTTGAAGTGGGTATGACATGTTGTCTGATCTTTGCTTTTCATACTAGCTAGTTTATCTTGACACTGACCCATCAGGTGCTTCACAAGAAAATGCATCCTCACAACTCCTATCCAATCATAGTGTGCTCAGAACAATCACCTATGAAGTGGACAAAAAAACAGAGTAAAAGAAAGCATAAAACCTGAAGTATTACAGATCAGATTTGCCTGGTATGACTTCAGTGAAATTACCTGGTGCAATCTGGTCCAATAGTAGAAAGAATGTCAAAATGTGCATATGTGGAAGCCTGGCTTAAGATTACATACAAATAATGGTATAAAGAGTAACAATGAACATGAAAAACTGTACAAGGTCCTGCTGACTTTTTGTATGAATATAATGGAAATATTGGTTTTATTCTTGCTTATGGGAAGGTATATAAAGAGGGGTACAGGCTGACATCTTCTGAATTATAAGCAGAGCAGTGGCTGAGTTAATTTATGAAACTTTGAAGCATAAATGAAGAACAGGGAAAAATATTTAGGAGGAAATAATAGAAAATTCTTCCACGAAGAGGTTAATGGGAATGAAGGATGATCAGGAAAAGGGAAGAGAATACAAAACTGTCTACCCACATCTCATTTCACTTACTTTATTTATCAATACCTGACAAATGAAATTACAAAATTAGTTTTGAAGAGAGATGATTTATGTTATATTAATGGGAAAAAATGTATTTATATTATTGTGCTTAAGGAAAGGACAGGCTTGTGGAATACTTGTGATTAAACAAATCAGCTAATTAAAAGCTAGCACTCCTAAATATTCAATTATTAATATCCCTGATGTTGACTTTGTCTCTTTGAAATGCATTTGTTGTTCTAGACAGGATAGGGCTTTTGGTAACCAGGAGAGAACAGTTGATAGATATCTATCTGTATGGAACTTGCTTATTTTGTATGTTAGAATGAGAGGGAGCTTTTTTCTTTTGTTAGGAAAAGTTTTTCTTTTTGCAGAAGATTCACTGTTCCATGAGAATGAAATAAGTAAAAAGCAGAGAGAGGAAAGACCGTGGAAACAGAGATGGAAGGGAGGGAGAAGAAAGATTTTTAATGAGACAAGAAATATTTATTAGGTGAAGAGTAACAAAAATAAAAAGGTTTTAAAAAAGAATTTACAAAGTACTTCAGCTGTGCTCTCAGAAATATTATCAATATACAGAGGAATCTTTTTTTACATATTGATTCTTAAAACTGGAAGTTCTTAAGGAAATGAGTTGCTATCAGAAGAAAAGCACAGCACTACAGGAAAAAGAAACTTCTTTTCGTAAACTCAGATGGAGTTCAAAGCACGTTTATCTTTTGGCACTGTAAAAGCATAATTGGATTCAGCCTTTCAGCTCAAGAGAATCTCCAAGAGAAGACTTTTATCCACATGTGATTCAAAGTGCATTTATCTTTTAACCACATACAAACTCTTCAATCCAGCTTTTTGGACTAAGTGACCTTTTCAGGGAATTAGGAACATTGAAGAGCAAAAATAGCATTTAAAATAACTCTCATTGCAAAGTGGAAGTGTATGTCTGGGTCAAAAGTCAGTCCATTGTCAGCAAGATTCCCCATAGCTGAAGACAGTGATGGTTGCATTCTGAAGGATGTATGAATAAAAGTCTTTTCTCAAAAAATGAGAGAAATGTTTTTCATACTGAGAAAACTGCTAGGATTGTAAATAAAAAGTACAGATAATAAAACACTGGGATAAAATGCAGGGACCTGTGTACAGAGAAAATACACTGAAAAATTTCATGTTTGACGTTAGGTTGGTTGAATGGGGAAGAACAAAATCACTTTAAGTATCGGAAATAAAATACTATTAAAGTAAGCTTGTGAAAATGATTGAAAAAAATATGATTAAAAGAGTTTAGAGAGAGAACAAAAGGTATACCAGCAGTTGCTAAAGAAGTTTTTATACTATTTACTTTCTTAATCTGAGACACTAATTTTTTGTTGTACTATAAAGATTCTGCTTTGAAACAACTCACTAATATTAATGTTAGGGGTTGGTTGGGGTTTTGTGTATTTGTTTTTTAGTTTGTTTTGTTTTTTGTTTCTTTTTAATAATGGGTCTTTGCATTATAGTATTACATGAGGTGCACAGAGCAAAACCAATATATTGTTCTGAGTGTTTTGGATCACAGGACAAAGTGATGATCCTTTCCCAGAAATCTCTCAGGTGGAGATGAGAGGTAGGCATATGTAGTGAGAAGTTAAAGGAAGTAATAAGGAAAAATTGATAGATATTAGAAAATAGAATTTTTTTTTTTCTTAAATTACTATTTTCTCACTATTAAATTCCAAAACATGACAGTGACTAGGCTGCTGGTAAGCCTAATTGATCAGTTTGGTTTCTCAGGGTAGCCTCATAGCTTTTCAAGCTCTGTGCGTTATCGTCTGCTTTTTTTGTCCAAAGTAATGAGACAACTGCTAATAACGGTATAATTCTCACACCGTAAGGCATACACCAATGAACCCCAGGCTAGTTTTCCAGGTCTGATCAAGAAAGATGAAAAGAATGCACGTGTACATAGATTAGAAGGGTTCATCTTTCTCTTTTTCCTTTTTAAAAATCAATCAACTTTATAAAAGCAGGACTGAACTTCCTTATGGGCTTGGTTCATCAGATATGGAGAATGATTATTACAGGTGTGACCTATAGGTGCTGAGCAACCTATGAAACTTTGCAACTGGTTTAATAAAACAGAAAATTATTCAAAATTGTTTACCTGTTTTTCAGAAAAAATCATATCCAGGCAAATTCCAGATCATTAATTAATGCAGTTTTTCTTCATGGCTTTGTGTTCTGATTATTTTGAGTGTCAAAATGAAATTAATGCTTTATGTTTACATGGTGTCTTATTTAACTTCTCTTTCTCAGACCTTTGGAGTCCAATGCAGAAAAATGGTCAAGAGCAACTTTACACAGTATACCTTTAAGGGTAGAATAGTTGTAGCCATTAAATTGCTCCTCTAGGATCTCTTGTTCATCTGGTAGAAAGTAATTATTTGTTTCAAAGGCCAAACGTTGCTTGTGGCAGGGACCATAACATGTATCTTTCACTTAGTTAAGATGGAGGTACCTTTACTCTAAGCCTGAAACCACATTCATTTCTGTGTTTTATCTCTAGCCTGATAGATCTTCATTCCTGTCTGCAGGAATAGGAATGCCCCTGGTTCAACTGAAGGAAATGTGGAAAACGCCTGATTAGCTCCCGTTTCTAGTGATGAGTCTGATTACCTTCTATTGATTTACAGCTCAAGCCTAAGAGTCAGTCTACAGACATGAGTAAAAATTTCCATACTCACAGTCTCCATTACTTCTTGAAACTGCAATGTACTGACTTCCTTATTTTCAATACAACTTCGATTGTTTTTCTTCTAGTTATTTAAATGGCTTCTTACATAAAACCTCTTTTTACACCCCTTTTATTCTTTTGCTTCAAGGCAGAGCAGTTTTCATGTACAATTTAAGTTTCTGATTGGGATTACATTCACACCTCTCTCATTGGTATTGTTTCCATTTACCCACATCTGTATCTGTCACATCTCATCTTACTTCAGTCACTTTTTTTTTTAAACCTTCTTCTAGGTGCCTTCCCCCCCTCCCCCCCCCATCTGTGT